>NC_034409.1:36675071-37016310 GCF_002078875.1 Numida meleagris | reverse complement strand
TCCCTCCCTCCCTTCCTTCCCTCCCTTCCTTCCTTTCCTCCCTTCCTTTCTT
Source organism: Numida meleagris (assembly GCF_002078875.1). Classification (NCBI taxonomy): domain Eukaryota; kingdom Metazoa; phylum Chordata; class Aves; order Galliformes; family Numididae; genus Numida; species Numida meleagris. Next base: position 37,016,258 of record NC_034409.1, on the reverse strand, counting down.
CCTTCCCTTCCTTCTTTTCCCTCCCTTCCTTTCTTCCTTCCCTTCCTTCCTTTTCTCTCCCTCCCTCCCTCCCTCCCTCCCTCCCTCTCCCCTTCTCCCTCTCCTTCTGTCTCCTCCTTTCTCTCTTTCTCTCTCTTTCTTTCTCCTCCTTTCTCTTTCTTTCTTTTTTATCTTTTTTCTGTGCTCACCCTTCCCAGCATGTCCCAGCACACCTGCCCCTTCCAAACCTTCTGATAAAACACTCAGCAATAAAACAAGTAGCACTGACATTGAATGAAGCCAAGGAGTGTGAAGTTGGCACTTCACTGAGATGAATGGGGTGGAAAGGTTCACACTTTTCTGTTAAGGCTGTCTGCAGGCTCAGACAGACAACATTACATTAATTAGACTGTGGGAAGGTTTTCTTGGCAAACAAAATGGTTAGAATTGCACTCATTTTAACAGAAGCTTAGATTTGGTGCTCCATGACTCTGTCAAAACAGCCTTGTTAACACATCAAATAGCCTGATACTTGGACACGAGGAAGTTATTTTACATACAATTACAGAGAAGAACTGCAGTCTCTCTCTAAGTAAAGGAACTTTTCTAGACAGATCTGATCCATGCTCTTGTCTTTACAGTTTAGTACTCTTTTTAAGAGTAGTTCTAGTCTGAGAATTATCTTATCAGGGTAAGACAGCAGTGACATTAATTCAGGCTCCTGCTGTACCTCTGGTAGAAAGTCACTCAAAGCAGTGGTTGCTACACTAAGGGAGAGAAAGTAAAACTCAGATAACTATGTCTGAACAGTCCGGCTTCATTTTGCTCCCTCCAGCTACTGACACACAGAGTCACAGCTCTTGGGAGAGATAGAGAGTGCCCAGCGGTGGCTGGGATGTCCCGCCCAGGTGAGAAGTGCTGGGCTCTCTTCTTTCAGGCAGAAGCCCAAAATCATCATATGGCTTTGGTCATTTCTGCTTCCAACTGGTATTCTGGAGAGGAGGGAAATGGCTTTCCCCGCCTGAGCTTTGAAAGGGAAAGATAATGCACTCCTAATTTTGTGAAATTTGTCCTCCTGATTCCAACTTGATTTTCACTTTCAGAGTACTTGTTCAGGGAAATGTCAGACTTAGGCAGACACCAAGCCCCAACGAAGGCACTCACGGGTGTTTCTTAAGATTTAGGCATCAGTGAATGCCAGAATCAGAACTGATTGTCCTTAAAGGAATTCAGATACCTCTAGAGTGTAAGCAGGAAAGGAGCTGGCAATTTCCATGCTTTCGAACTCAGATATTTACACTTAGTCTAAATTTCAGACCCTGTTTTTCGGTCCTAACTCCTAAAGTCAAGGAAAGACCTGCTGAAGCCATGATATTCTCCTACCAATTAGCTACTGCTTTAATTAATTCTTACGAGGACAGAAAATTGACAGCCTGACATCATCTCTGATGTTGATGCAGGTGACAATAACATCACCTCTCCAACCCATAGTGAGACTGATACTCTCTGATTCAGTGCCTTCTGAAGGTCAGAGAACAGACAAGAATAGGAGGGTGGAAAATGAAAATGTTATTGAGAGAAGCAATCAAGGAGCATTACAAACAACTTCTGGGTAGAAGGAGCATCACTTTAGTTTGCAATCAGAAGGTCTAGTTAGGTGTCCAGCCCACACCTGATAATCCCATAGCTGCAATAGCTGGGATGGGGTCTTTCAACTCCAGCTGGTCAGGACCTTTCAGAATTGCTGTCCATTACATTTCTTACTTCCTCACTATTCTGTTTATAATACCCTCTACCCAGGGATCCTATAGGAGCACCCCAGAGAGCAGAATCACCAAATGCAGCTGTTGTACTGTGGAAGCTCCTACTGAAAGCACACACCCTGGCCTCTCAAGGATCTCAAGGCAAGCTATTAGTTTTCACCTGTAACTATCAAAATGGTTTGGTATCTGTCTTCTCTCCCCAGGTGATCAGACTGTCACGGTGGCAGTCAGTGAATGCGCTCATGCTGTCACTTTGCCAATGTAAGAAAGAGAAAGACCTGCTTGCAGTGATTTTACTAAAGAGGGGCTCCAGGCTTTGAGATATGTTTCTTAGCTTTAACAGGAAAATAAAATTCCCTGGAACTTCTTTACTTTTGCAAGCCCCGTAAAATCCAATAAAAATTTTGTGGTGATGATGGCTGTGGTAAAGAGGGGGAGCGCAATCAGTATTTGCGAGTCAGATCATTGTTTGCCTACATTTTGCTTCCCAGTACTCACCTTGTAAATGAAAAGTATGCTATAGGAGTATGCATCCGAATAGGGAAAAATGAGGGAATGTATCTTTCTGGAGAACTTCAAGGAGAGTGGAGGATGAAGGGAATATCAGTCTTTGGAAGAAATAAATGAATAGTAAGAAAGACCTGCACTGGCAAAGAGATTTTACATTTCAGAGTGGGACAAGGGAGAGCTCCATGTTTTCACTAATAAAAGAATTCCTGACCTACTATTTCCAAAATATTCACTACAGTGTGGAACCATCAACCCTGTGACAACAACAAAAAAATAGCCTGAACTTAATTTGTTTAATTTCTCCTTTGGAAAACATGACACACCATCTCAGCTTGAGATTCCTTTTTCCTACAACTCTCTACCTGATTTACATTCACATGCCAATATACCTGCTATCAAATTTGCTCACACCATCTCCTTGTAGACCCCAAGAGCTAGCAAAACAAGTTAATGTTGGTTGTTTAATGCCATGAGAGGGAGAATTAAAAGCTGTTCACCCGGCATCAAATTAACCCCTAGCTTGTTTGAATATAAAGTACGTAGCAAGGGATGCATCCCTTGATCCTTATCAGCAGAGTAAAATGTGCTCACGTGTACACAGATTGAGATAAGCATGAATTTACATAAAAAATTGTGAAAAACACAATAATGTGTGGAAGAACAGGCTGTATAGGAAATAAAAGCAATCATACCATCCACAGGCAATTACTTGTTCTGTAGGAATAGTCACGTTTGTTCTGTGTGATGAATGAATATCAGATTAACTGACTGTGTTTCAACAATAATTTCAGACCAGATCCTTGAAAACAAGTCAAGTCTAAGACAATGAGGTCAAAGAAATAGAAGATATGACCTTACTGATAATAATTTTCTCCATTTTTACCCCATCCACAAAGTCACATCTTTGGTGTGTGTCCTATTCTTTACCACCTCCAGCAGTACAAGAGAAGAAGGTACCATCCATGACACTCTGGAAGCATCCCTAACCCAAGAGATTTCCATCACCCTCACAGCAGGGCAAAGTGGCCTAGTCTTTGCACTTTGACTCCTAAAGCATGAAGAAAATCCTTCTGATCTTTGTCCACAATAGGAAGATTTTCACAGGACTTCTTTGCTGAGTTGTAGGAACTGTGAGACTCTGGCTTTGGAGCTGCAGAGATGGAGTGTGCAGCTCACTATGAGCTCTGACAGAAACAAGCTTACAAACTGAACAACCCTCAAACTGCTGGCTTCTGTTTCAAAATTGCGTTCCTCCATCTGCATAAGGAGGACAAAATGTATTTTCTGTTTTGCTTTAAACCATTTGTGGGAGATCAGAAGAGATCCCACTCTGTCAGGAACAGAGCTTACTAGTCAGTGACTAATGATCAGTGATCGATATCTCAAGTAAAAGCATGGAAAATGCTTCATGGAAGAAAACAGTAGACAGGCATTGCTGTGGATCCTATCACAAAATTCAGATTAAATTTACATTACATTACATTGGTTTAGAAAGAGATGGTGAAGTTTCTGGTGGCACCAGCATTTGTGAAATGTCCTGGTCTTGGTGTCACCAAATGGTTGAGACTGGAGTGGACACCTGGAGATTGCCCAGTCCCAGCCCACAGCAGCACCAGCTCTGTCAACGGTTTACGGGTGTTTGGCCCGGTTCCGTGACGAAGGGGACAGGGGATCCACGGGCCCACGCCTCGGGAAAGGGGAAAAGGGGAGAAGGGTAAGGAGATGGCCCTGAGAACAAAGAACAGCAGCAACAATCTGAGGAGAAACAAACTAATTTACTAAATAAGATATTGGAATGCAAAACAACACACTATAATACAATATAATTACAATTTAAGCTGATAAGTCCAATACAGAGAGAGAGAATGTCCCAAAATCAAGGTAGGCCTTACTCTACTACTGACGATAAGACGGCTGGAGAGCGAGGTGCTGCCAAGACGAGAGACGGCGGAAAAAGGGACAAGGTCTCGTGATCTGCAAGTTTTTATACTGCAAGCTTTTATCTTTTCCCTCCGGCTGGAAAAATGGTAACACAGGAGAAAAGTACCCTGGGGACTGTAGTAGTCTTTCTCTTCTGAGAACTAGGTACATCCACTACATGATGTTATGATGTGGAATACCAATAACCGAAAATCACAAAACCATGACAAGCTCGATGGGGGTCAGTGAGTGCCAGGAGGTGAACAGCTGTGCTGGAGCACAAGGGCATCCACACAAGGGAAGACAGGAGAGGGAAGGCCTGGTGCCACCCTGCGCTTCGGCACCTGCCACAAGGGCCAGACCGCACACTCTTTCACCCCCCCGCCTCACCAGAGAAGGAACTAGTGCCACTCCTCCTTTGCTCGGGTATGGCTGAGTTTGACTATTCATGCTGGTTTTGTGATACCAAAGTACAGCACTGACTCCTCACTTTCCTGCACACCCTTCAGCCCAAAGTCTCACTTGAGCAATTGTTTTGCTGGTCTTGCCCCAGGGACTCGTTCCAGGTTACCCCTCTGTGCAGGGGAGAACACAAATGGCTCATTGTTGCCAGTAGGTTCCCTGGGTTAACGAGCCCACTTTTATATAATAGCTACAATTTTTTTCAGGATTATAAAAACAATGCCTGTCTCCTGTTCTATTGAAGTTCCAACGTAGCCTCTCATCACCATATTTTCTGTGCTGTAATTATAACATTATTAATGGTTATCCATCCTCTGTGAAGTAAAGCGATCTTGACTACACCAGTTAATCAATACTTGGACAAATGAACTGAGCTTTTCCCCGGGCTAGGACAAGTAATTGTAATTATGAGATGTGATCAGCTGGTGAACTACAGTTACTAATACATCCATCTGGCAGAGAAGTGAAGTTTTAAATATCCATCAAAAGACTGCTGTTTCACAGAGACAGTATTTCTTTAAGTCTAGTTAAGCACTTGTCTGAAACCATTAGCTTTACCTAATCAGTTGTCATCCATCTGAGGAATGACAAGCGAGAGTCTAATGGGCTGAATATTGCGATCTCTTGCTGGCACCACTGTCCATCTGTCCACGAAGCACTGAGCAGAAGGTACCGCATCCACAACAAGGTCACAGTGCATCAGAGGGAAAACATCAGAAGTCAGGGTGGATGCAGACCTAAGAAAACAGAAATTTCCTACAAGTCTTGGACACTTTTAGGCATCTGGTAGGCAATATGGGTTAGTTATGTAATGTTTGCTCTGTTTTCTGTGTGAGAACCACATGTGCAGCTTCACAGGAACCCTGGGCAGCAGTCACGATGTAGGAGAACATGGAGAAATCTGCTCAGAAAATAATCTGGTCTCTTGTTAATTTACATGTATGTACATAGACACACTGAAAAATAAAAGTTCAGCTCTACTGTCTGAGGAGCCAGGCAGAGGATTAATTAGGGGAAATGGCTATTTAAACACAGAAGGGAAGGAGGGCAATAAAATAAATATCAGTTTGATTGTTTGCTTTAAACTTAAAAAATAAATAGATGTTAGGGCTTGCTTGGGGCATTACAGATCCCAGTGCTGGGAAATGTCCAACAGTGAAGGATGTGTGCAAGCTGCTTGCACTTAGGCAAACGTGTGAAAGTAGGTGTACTGTCTGTCATCTCATCACAAAACATTTTTCAGAAATCGGCAAGCAAAAAAGATCCTTTCTGCAGTAGAAAAGATGAAGTCATATTCTGAAAGGGAAACATGAGTCACCTTTCACCACACTGTAGTGCCCCAGGCAACTGAAAATAAAGCTGCAAGAAGGAAGCACAAGGAATGAAAGCTGTCTGAATCAACTTCTGGGGGTGAGAATCCAGGGAGGCTGGATGAAGAGCAGTCACAGAATCACAGAATCACAGAATGGCCTGGATTGGAAGGGACCTCAAAGATCATCTAGTTCCAACCCCTGGCCGTGGGCAGTGCTGCCAACCACTAGATCAGACTGCCCAGGAACCCAGCAAGCCTGGCCTTGAACACTTCCACGGATGGAGCATCCACAGCTTCTCCGGGCAGCCTGTGACAGTGCCTCATCATCCTCTGAGTGAAGAATTTTTTCCTAACATCTATCCTAAACTTTCTCCCAGTCACTCTCCCAAACTTCGTGGTGCTGGAAACAGAGGCTTCTCTTTCCACCACTTCACTATCAACAGAGGGAAAACTTTTTTTTTTTCTTCCACCAGTTTGTGGTTTCTTTTCCTTTTTCTATGCCCAGGAATGTAAGGGAAACAACAGAAATCTACTGTAAGCTCCCCAGTGACAGAAATGGCTATGTGTAAATTCAGCCCAGACTGACTTTAAGGCTGCTCTGGGACCATCATGATCTCTTAGCTCAAAATGTTACCTAACTGGGTAACCACAGCATGGAAACTCTTTGGGCAGATTCTTCCTTCTCTTCAAGATATACGACTTATTCCAGAGCTTAACAAAATGGCAGAACTCAGTTTCAAGTCACCACTGAGATCTGCCCGGAACTTGCTGCAGTCAGGAGGATGTGACGTGAGATTCATTGGACTGAATGGAGTCACCTAACAATGCAGGTCGCTACATACATGCAAACTACCCAAGGTTAACTTTACATAGGAAAGCTTTCACAGATTATACTTCAGAGTTCCCCCTTGAGTCACCAGGAACAATGTGCAAACCAGCTGCTATGAAATTCAAGCTGTGGTTGTGATGGGTGCCATTCCCAGCAAGACAGGCACCTCTGCTGCCTGCCACACCTACCCAGCAGGATCCTGTATTTCAGCACCTACACTGATTGCTGCCACCAATTTAAATGTCTCTCAGGCTAAAAGCATTTTTTAGCAACAACTTTATACTCGTTTATGGCAGGCACAAGGATAGACTCATGAAGTATCAGTTTCATCACTATCTATAAGGGGCTGCAACAGGTAATTGCCACTACTGACTTCTAGCTTTTGCGTATTTTATCTATGTAATTCGAAATAAGACTCCTAAATCCTCAGCTATGCAGACCGTTGCCCTTATTAATAGCCTTCATCACTATCTTTACAGCCATCTTATTCTTCCATTCAACCCACTGAATTTTAAACGCTCCACTGAATTTATACAGTATTTGCTTTGGAAAGGCATTTTACAAAATATTTTTCCAGAATCTCTTGCGAAATAGCCGTGATTAGCTCTAATGCATCATAAATAGTCAATATTAACAAGTCACTAATTACACTCTTCCGGAAAGATGCTCCAAGATTTTCCTTCATTCAAACACTGATCACACCAGCAAGAAATACATGCAGCCAGGGCAGGCTCACAAACATTTCCAGATTAAAAACTGGAACTCCTTACAGAGCAAGTGATTTCTGTTCAAAATAAAACTGGGGTTAAAGGCAGAAAAATGTCATCCTGTCTTGTAAAGCAGTTTAGCACATTCACCAGCTGCCTCTGGGAGAGACATCCCGTTTTCACCAGAGCTTTATGTGGCCAATTCAGCTGTAACAGTTCTGGCTACTTTACTATTGACAATTTGATGAGGAAACTCAAACAGGAAATGTTTTGTGATTTCCTTTCACAAACCTGAATGGAGAAAACATTAAATAGAAATTGAAAACTGAGTTCCATTGGCAGTTTTTCCTTTGCACCTATTTTCCCAGGAAATTTAACTTTATTTCTAGACAAGAGTTCCAATAAACCATTGGAAAGATAACACTTGCTTCATTTCCCCTCCCTCCAGCCTTAAACAGGCAGGATTTATACCATTATTTTTATTCCTTCCAGATACTGCATCCTTGCCTGCTTATAAGATGTAAGAGGTAGACAGATAATTGTACTATTTCACTAGTAAACAGAGAACTGAATATGAAACTGAGCTCAGAATTGGAAACGCTGTCAGCGTGTTGGTGAATCACTGTATGAAACAAATTGTTCACTTTCTGTTCAGTCCATTAGCTTCAAGGATAGAAAGAATTGCTCTCACAACGCATAATGCTGCAATTTCCTACATTCACTTAGCACTTCCCCTTTCCCTTCTGCAAATCAGAAGCATTACATTGGAGATTTAATTCCCTCCCTCTGACCAGGTTTTCATTCCCAACTCAGGCAAACCAAGCTATTGCTCTATGAACAGCTTTTACATCGCATTCATGAACACAGTGCTCTTCCTCGCCTTTGGAAATAAGGTAATGGCAAGAAAAGACAGAGAATTACACGGGACCCTGTGCCTATTCAGCTGCAAAGAGTCCTCGTTTTGATGCTCCTGAGCTTTCTGATAAAAGGTTTATCAAAACTGAATTCATAGGAACACCACATCCTTAGTATGCCTGATTGCGTGCTCAGATTGTGGTGAGAAAATCAATACTTGCCGACAGTTACCACATGCTTGCTCATGCCCTTTCCACATGTTTTTAAGTCTGTGGAATCTGTTGATGTTTTTAATAGTCCCCAAGTATTAGGCTTGCTAAGCAAGGAATTTAAAGGCACACTGGCTCTGAAACAGGGTGAAGAAGGCAGTATTGCTACAGCTGAGAGCCTTGTGTATGCTGCAGGGCTGCACTCCAGCAGTGGGGCAGGAAGAACTGTGTCCTACCACACCGTACACATCCTGAGGCCTTCACTAGGCTCCCACCTCTGCATGTCAGTGTGCTGTGGGGAAATAGCCCTGGGTGAACACACGGGCGAGCATGCACATCAGGTCAGCTGTGCTTCGGCTGTTATTGGCCTCAGAAAGGAGGGGGCTGTGCTGCATGGCTGAGAATGGCCGAGGGCATGCAATGGCCTGCAGCAGGAGAGGGGTCTGCAAAGGCTGGCTGTGTCATCTCTGCCTGGTGCTTGCAGGGATGGTGCTGGTGGTAGGTAGGCCTCCACCATGCCTTTTCTCAAGCCAAAGCCAGGTACTAGCAGGAAAGATAGGAAAGACCTATGAAATTAATTTTTTTTGTGCTTTCCTACCTCTACTACCTTTCCTGCACATATGTCAGCATATATTAATTCATCCCACCACACAAACACCCCCAGACAAATCCTGAGGAGGTGCTCTGTAAAAGCAAGTCACAGAAGGCAGATGAACGATGGAGGTTTTTTTTGAGGCCACAGAGCAGCTAGGAGTAGGAGCAATCCTGTGGGGCTCAGATGGCTTTTTAACTCCTGCCCCCAGCAATGAGCACGGGCCCGAGGAGTCCTCCCTTGGCTGCACTCACTGTGCTGCCTGGCACTGGCAGGAAGCAATGAGAGCTCAGAAAAGATCAGGCCCTGATGCCTCTGCATCTTCTATGCACTGCATTCCTACTCTGGAGATAACATTGCAAATGAGGCTTTTAAAAAATACCTGCAAATGAAATAAGAAACAGGCCTTGCATGCCTGACTGGCAGCTCCAGCTCCTGAGCTTGCAGACACAGATATATCTCTGAAAACAGATGCTGGGCTGAGACCTGGGAGTAAAATGTAGCCTTTTAATCCAGCAACTATGAAATCTATTTTGAGCTAGGTCTAATTAAACTGACGGGCACTGGCAGCACGACGCCTCTTGGAACGTGCTGTTTTTGCAGTAGTGGAGATTTTTGACTCCCTGGTCCCTATCTGATGTGAGACGCCTGCTTTTTCATAACTTTACTCGTGATCATCTATCAAGGGTAATCAGCAAAAGGGAATTCAGCCAAACTGAGCCTCCCAATAAATTCTTCTAGAGTAGCAAGTCCGCTGTGTGCATAGCCTCAAACTCATTTACCGTTAACTGGTCTTATTAGCATCTCTGAAGTCAGCAATCTCAACAAGGAGGGATGGCGAGGGAGGGTAACATTTAGGTATGCCCATCAGTTGTCAACTCCTGAGAAACAACAGCATCACGTCTTCAGCATTACTCTACTTCCTTGTAAAATGGCAAGAGTCAGTAGGGAGTTTGGTGGTACCAAGAAAAGATTGAGGCAGGAGGTGCTGGGAACATCAGCCACTCCATAATTTTTGTATCTCTTTAGAATCTTTATGGAAAAATAATATGGTAACACAATTCAAAAGGTGTTTTGTAAAAGAAACAGAAAACAGAATTGATTTCATAGGAAATAAGAGTGATTTGATTTGTGACACGCTGGTCTCAAATCACCCACTTTGTCTCCTATGGGGAAGCCAGGCTGTTTGGCTCTGAAGTGGTTTATTGTTGCTCTGTTATTTTGTTATCAGAATTGTATTCACACTGGATCTCATGTAAAAGCCGGTGAGGTAGGTGTCATGCAGTTCATATTCCAGGTCATGTGGCAATTTAACAAGGACTGAAATCTACCTCCTGCTGCTTTGCAAACTCTTTTCCTCCAGAGGTGGAGGGTAACAACAGCAGCTTCTTCTCCATTATTTTTCTGGACATTTGAAATACATGACTACGTTAAAAAGAAGTCCATCTAAATGCTTACCACCCACTTACATTTTAAAGCATGTGACTACATAACCCATTTCACATTTACTCCACCTGAACAGTCCACCCTGAGCCAAATCCCAATAAGATGCCAGCACCTATTTTTTAGCTCATCTTAACATCTTAACTGTTGGCATAAAAAAATGAATTCCTATTGTAAGGTGTTAGAGAAGCCTTTACAACTAAACTTAGTTGTTGCAAAATGTTCTGAACAGACATCACATTGTCTGTGAAAAATCTCCAGAGATTAAGCGACATTGATAGCAAAAAACATTGCCATTATATAGCAATACCGGAATCATTCCCTTCGCAAATTATTTGGAAATACAATAATGCCTCTTAATGAGATAGAAGGGAATCTGCCATATTTCTAAAAAGGTACAGACCATCCTGCTGAAATGGAAGTTACCAGGTTGGGGCAGAACACTGATTTCCGTAATTAAAGAGCGCTGCATCCACCCTTACCCAGTCCTTAAAATGCCACTGGGCTGAGCAGCAGGTGTGGGCCCCAAGTTCCCTGGTCAGCTGTATAGGTCTTGAATCAAAGCTCCCTTATGGACCACACCAGTGGGCTTCTTTTCCCTGGAAACCAAGGGTTAGGGAGAGCAGCCCACCCTGTGCCTGGATTTCACCAAGATAGGAGGCTGACACATGGCCGGAGCACTCAGACTCGGGCGTGAAAGAGCTCCAGGTTCTCCAGACTGCTCAAGGGAGCACAGTCTTCCTGACAGCCCAAACACAAGCACAGCTAGGGTGAAATAGGCATTTCTTTTTTTGCTTTTAAAATTGAGCAGCTTTAAACCTTGTTTACAAAAAGGACAAATGGTGGTTGCTGACAATCAGTCTTCTGCCTCTGGGTAGCCATAAGAAGCAGGCAACACACACACAGAGCTCTCTCAAATGGCTATGAACTAAAATTCAGTAGCATAGTCACCACCGGAGGCTTCGCTCAGATTATGGATCCTATTCATTCCCTAAGGGAAGCTGGAAAGATGAAGAACCACTCTTCAGAGTTGGTCTAAGATGGAAGGAACATGCAGGGGTCCAAGTGCTGCGCCGAGGCTCTGCAGTGATGGCTGATGACCATTACTGTTGTTGAGAATCATGTGGAGCCTTTCAATGAGCAGCCTGAACCCTCTTCCAGGCAGCTGCTGCAGGGGACTGCAAGACGCCATGCAGCTTGTTCCCTGCTCTCAAGGCAGGACCAGCTGTGCCAATACCAGTCCTGAGAGCTGTCTAAACTGTTCTCTTTAAAAACTGACAGGTGTCCTGCTGTGTTCCTAAGCAATCTGTCCTCCAGGTTTCACTGTCCTCACCATTACAGAACTTAATGCTCCTGTCCTGCAATTTCAGTCCATTAGTTCTTGAGGCTGGAGAAAAATCTATTTTTGCAGCTACTTCTATACGTTTGAAAAAGGTGATCATGTCTGCCCTCATTCTCCTCCACTCAAAACGAAACTATCTCAGCTTCCAAGCTCATCACACAGAGGCCAGTCTGCTGCTGGTGGTGATAGCTCTCAGTAGCTGCTGACTGGGCTGGATTTGTACCAGTAGCTTGTACACGAAAGCCTTCACCAGCTTCGGCTCACAGACCCAGGCTGTACTCTCAAAGACATGAAATCTTCTGTAATCCATTATAGAATGACAGTAAATACACATTTCAGTACGGTATGTTTCTGGAGTTTTCTCCATGACTTTAGGACATCATTACAAGAAGAAAGGAAGACACTCTATGTCATGAAAGTGTATTGAGGGCCTAAAATTAAAACAGGCTTCTAAACAGATCTTGAAGTGCAGAGAGAAAAACACAACAGAAAACACAATATATTGTGTTAACACCTTCCCCACTCCATTCCCTCCACCAAATAAATGAAATGAAACGCATGAACCATGTCTTGGCTTGCAAATGAAACTTGGTATTTGTATTTGCTGCAATGTCTCAGAGTGCAGTTTTTCATTTTAGACTTTGCATGGTAGTAAACACTGCAATGCTTTACATTCATTAAGCTCGGGCCCATTTACTCTATGCAGGCAAAGCAAGAACATATATCTTGGACCCATAAAGCATTAGTTCAGAATTACACAGGAAATAAATGAGCCTAAGCAAGAAGTCCAATTTCCAGAGTCCAGCTCACTAAAGTTAAACAAGCACCTTAGATAAATATGGTCCATTTTAAATGAAACGTTAGTGTAATTTGATAACTGTCAATAATTCCCTCATTATGCCTAAATGAGCTTGTCATCCAAGGAGATTGCTGCATGGCTGATCTTAATTTGCTAATAAAAACTGCAGAGAAGGATGCCAGCTAAGCTGGAACTATTTGATTCATAAAAGTGCAATAGTGCACTTTTTAAAACCTTCTTTCCAATTCCCGACTGCTGACTGGCTGAAGCCCAAAGCAAGTTTGCCCCGTAGCCTGTAAGAACACAGCTTTTCTACGTAAGAACAATGAGCAATTGTCTCTCTAAATCACTATTATTCCTCAGCTCATTATATTTAATTTATTTTTAATCATGTTGTATAATAGAAATAAAATCATTGGATTAAGCATATATCTAGCAGCAGGAGCCCATTATCCTTTGACAATGTTCTGTTTCATTGACATTATATCTTCATTGTAGACAGTTTCCGTGCCATCATTAGTCCTAAAATGGCTATTGGATTTCAAGGGTTTCTCCCTAATCCATAATAAGATTTACTTGTTAACAGTACAAAACAAAACAAAGATATGCTTCTGTTGTTTTACTTCTGTGCAATCCTTATTTTAGGCTGTTCATACAAGTCAAGAATAAACCCAGATATTTTAAGTATTTAAAGCTTTCCTGTGTAATTTTGCTTCAAAGGAAAAACTCAATAATTTTGCAAGCTCTGTATCTCTTAACTCATTGTGCCTTTATTTCACTTAAGCAAGCAACAATACTTTGTCAGAACTAAGAACTACTATTCCTTGTGCAATGACTTTCCAGATCATTTAAAGTAAATATGAGTTCGGTCCATTTTCGCCAGAAAGGGCTACAAGAGGTTCATCAGATTCCATCCAAAGAAAGAGGAAGAAACTTCTATGCCAGGCCTGCTGGTGACTCCTCTACAATAAGTGCTAGTTAATGGAGTCAGCACTAGTGTCAGGAAGTTAAAATACTCCTCCAGCATGCTGATCCCCATGGGATAATTCAACAGCTCTTCATTTGTACCACTGGCAGTCACGGTTAGATCTAAAACTAGATTTTTTCCACACCCTATTAACAGCAGCATTAGAATGCAGCGGGGACCATCCAGAGAACAGAGCATTTTCTGTTATCTCGTAGTTATCTTTGAGGAGGTGGCAGATTTCCCTATGAAAATTATCCTTATAGATTGCCTCTTATTTAAGGATGTGCTGATACTATCAAGTGGTGCTCTCTTCATGCTGAAATTGCTAGCAACACTTAAGAGCATCTGCATGACTCTCTGAGCTGAGAGAGCAGCTTCAATAGGTATCTGTTTTCCATATAAGTAGACAAGCTGTGAACTTTCACCTGTACTGACATGATCTGCATAAGCCGTGCAGTTTCCATTACGAAGGGTCCATACAATATGGTCAACTCTCCATTATTCTGGCTAATAGGAGAAGAGAATAACTCAGATAAAGGAAAGACATGCATAATTATTGCTTCCAGATAAGAGCCGGCTCAAATATTTCCACACTGTACTCCCCAGACAGAGCTTGTACTTCTGTCAGAGCTTGCTAACGTAGAGTTCATTAACTCAGGCATTACCTGTATCCATCTGGTACAAGCTAGGCAGCTTAGGTGTCTGTATGATTTAAGCACCCCACAAGTAATCTACTAACTGATAATTGTCCTGGCTATAATTAAATAACAACTTCCATATTCACCTTTTCATATCTACTGATACTGATACGATGTAGACCCAGTCATGCATGCCCATGTCAAGGTTGAATGTGGCATAATGAGGAAAGGCAAATTATGCATGAAATGCAAGAGGACTATGTTCAAAAGACGAGGGAATGCAGGAGGCACACAATGATGTAGAATGGCTTTATATTCACAGCTAACAACCTGGAATTAACAAAGGCGCTTCCACTCCTGTTTCCAGATAATCCCTGCAGTGGAAGTAGGCTCAGGATTGTCACAGACAATACATGTATGGAACTATCACTACCTCTCTGCATGAGTTGTCAGAGATTTTATTTTTATTATTATTGTTGTTGTTGTTTTGCAATTACTCAGCCACATGGAACATTTGTCAGTAGTGTTTTCTTATAATCCTCACAGACCTTTTAGTACCGATACATAGCCTTCCTGATCTCTGCATTGGTATATACGTAAACTGTATTGTTCAGTCACAAGAGACACTCAGTTCTGTTACAAACAAGTGGGCAAAACACCGTCATCACTACTATAGAAAGAAATACAGATTCTCTTACAAGGAAAATGGAAAATGTTGCAAATATTTTTTTCTGGATTCTTACAGTTGGAAAGGGATTACAGAGAAATAAACTCAGTCTTACTGAAATCAGCAACAACATTTCTTACACATCAAAGTGAATAATCTTAAAGAAACAAACTCATTGCCAGGCAAGCTTTTACTGGTATACTTGTACATGACATCGTGTTGAGGAATTTCTGGTTATATGATGCCACACTCCATGGAGAATTTACGAATTAGCATTGCTTTGTTTTCTCTGCACTTTACAGTTAGACAGAGCTACACAATGATGCAAGCCACAGGCCAAGCTCAAAAGAGCAAACTGATGAGTTTTAAAAGTTAGCCATGTCATGTGATGTCACTAGAACAGCTACAGAATAAGCAGCTGACAGCAAATCACAGTGCAACACACATCAAATCCCTAAATATCTGTTCATTTTGCTTAATGCATCACATACAGTGTTTAGATCACTGCGGAGGTCCTGGACGACGTTTTCTATACTCCTGGTATCCTTCAGAATCTCAATGCTTTGAGTATATGGATTGAAATACACAGAGAAGGGACGATTGATTGATTTAGCAAAGTCCCTGAAAGAAAAAGAAAATTAACACCTCTTTTTTGCCTACCATTGAAGAAATTAGATTTTAGAGTCAAGGGAAATAGTTTACCTCATCTTTTCTTTGGCTTCTTCAAAACTTTCTGAAACAAAGTAAGCTTCCTGAAAAGTGGTGATAAGGCATTCTTGCAAACAGGTTGTCTTTGGATCGAATGTTTTCACCTTGGCCTTGTCAGAAAGAGCATGCTGCAAAATAAACCATTGCCTCTGTTAAACTGTATTCTGATACTTCTTTGTATCTATAAAACAGTTCACATATTCAACTTTTATATCACTGTGCCATATTGCTTCAATCATTTGGTAGCCGCTTGTGTTTTACATAGAGTAATCTTCCAGTGTGAACAGAATAATTTGTTACTTAGAAAATACTCTTTTTATGAGTCATTTTTTCACCTAACTAATAAAATACTAAAAAGCAGATTAGAAATCTACCTGCTGTGTAGGCATAAATCTTCAGGTAGAAATGAGAAAGTCGAAATAACCATTGCTGGAAAATTATCAACAGCTATAAACATATACGTCCACAAATGTCAATTAACAGGCAGAACTAATCATCATCTTCGTAGGTGAATTGAGTCTGACCAAATCACTCACATAACCTTTGCATTACATTTTCAGACCAAATCCACATATTATTTTCCTGACAGTGAGTTTAAGAGTGAAACTATGTATCTGAAAATCTATTAAATACTGCCTGTGTATTGTGAGCTGATGAAATGCATTGCCCTTCCTCCACATACACAAGTTACAATCATCATTTTAATACTGTAAAGAAAAAAGAACCAAAAATACAGGCATAGATAGGTACAGAGCAGACAGTAGACAGATGAGACATCAAATTATGTTGCTCAAAGAAGTGATTATAGATTAGCCTCTCTCTTACATTACTGGCAAAAATCACTGGAAAGATTTCAAAAACAGAGATCTCAAAACAGAAAATCTGGTACTGAGACATTTTACAACAAAATTTATTTCTACCTCTTCTTTCCCCTTGGATACTTGCAGTTAATTTTTGGATCTACTTTAACTCTTAGAGCACATTTATTTTCATCCTCAGTGCCCTGTACAGAAACCCAAGGTGAGGAAGGAAAGCATATGTAGGTCAACTTTCTTTAGTCCCCCAGTATCCATCCACAGGGAAAACATACATGAAAAGTACTGATAAATGACAGGAAGAGAACAGATCCCTCAAGTATGAAGGAGTCTCTTATTTCTTTATTCTATTTCTGCATGGACATTCTTTACAGCAGAGTAAAGTATTAACCATACTGTTTACTTGAGTTCTTCTTGCTTATGCTCATACCTAAATCCCTGTGAAAGGCTCTGAAAGTTTCACACTGCTTAGTTCTCAACCTGCTGTTGTCAAATAACAGGACATAAAACTGGAACAAGAACCTCTTCCTCCCACCTTCGCTTTCTCCAAAAATAAATACACGAAAAATTAATGCATGGTATCTTAAAATGTCTGGGAATTAACTTTCTTTAGTACACATATCATTTCCTTCTCACAAAGTTTGCTGTTTCTAGCCAGCCATTGGATACATGGGTATGAAAACAAAAATCTAAAATGGACTATCTTGACCAGCACCTTCTTCTAAATGGATTGCAGGAACAGCCTCACCTTATCTAGCCCCTATTTAAATCCCTATTGTCTCTGTCTTCAGGCAGAGTCGTGCTGTGGTTGAGTGCCTGTAAGTTTAGGCATCTATCTCCTTCCATTGAATTGAATTTGTTTGTCTTGACTGGGAATTATAATGGGCTTCCTGAGTTCAACCTGGACAAAAATATCATTGGATATTTTTATATTTTTATATAAATATATATATATTTACAAATATAGATATATAAATATATTTTTTTTATTTTTATATTTTGTCTCTGTTTATCAGAGACAAACAGATCATAAAATGTCTAGCATGAACTAGGATGGTCAGGACAAGGCGGACCCCAAAGCTGAACTAGGCTTTTTTTTTTTTTTTTTTCAGAAACATCACAGCACTCTAAAACGTTAGTCCTTGGCACAGTCAACATTGTGAAGCACAGAATCTCAACACTTGCTCAAGTTCAAAAGCTTTTAAGCTCAAACCTGTAGTTTTTTAACAATGCCATTCACCTATGTTCTGTCTCGACATTCAGTTCTTCAGTGAATTTAAACATCTGAGTATTTACTACGGATTTCTCCTCAGAAAGCTCTTACTTTATCCACTTTCATGGATGTGAAGGATAACAATGATATGGAAAATAGCTTTCAGTCAGAAAGAGCATCTCACCACCCTGTAGATTCATGGTAACAACAGTCTCTAAAGGCCCACTCACACAAGTAGTAATGCTTACACTAATACAGTTGTTGGTGATTCTCCTTTGTTCTAAGCAACAGGAGTTTGGAGTGAAACTTCCAAACAGACTGCAACTATTTCCCAAGAAATGCAGCAATATTAGACAATGGAACACCTCAAGAATTAGACAACTATTTTTCTAGAGAATAAGCGTAGCACTACAGAAAAAGCCTCCAGTTCCACTGGACCGAAGACAAAAAAAAAAATAATTCAGGTACACAACCACAGGCCCCTGGGGTCTAGAATGTCTGAGGTATCCGTGCAGGGATGCAAGCTATTGCATAGGACCTCCAGATGGAGAGCTATTCAAATATATTGGGGCATCTCAGATGGCACCAGGCATTTACATGGAGCAACCATAAATCACTTCCTTAGTGATAACTATCACTGACATGTGGTAAATGAGTTTTGTCTGTGCTTTCTCCTTTAAGTATAAAAATGGAATGTAATAAGCTGGACATTTTCAGTTTCACCAAAAAAAAAAAAAAAGAAGAAGAAGAAGAAGAAGAAGAAAGAAAAGGAAAAAAAGAAAAAAGCTTCTACTAGTGAGGAGTAAAGTTGAACTGAGTTATAAATACTGTACTGTCTGAGGATTACAGGAGGGCAGAACAAGAACACTGGTGAGAAGCTGTCTGTGTGCCAGTACTGATTTTATCACCTTGTTATTCTGCGAGAGAATATAGTTTTGGAAAACCTGCTTCTAAGTACTATTCTGCTTGTGTTTTTCAGCATAGAACACTTCCAGATTTATGATATGATTTCACCAGAATTTTTTTTTTGTTGTTATGAGTATAATTCTGTATAATGTTTAGACAAATTAGGAAGAGAGTCTTTATTTAAAATGAGCACTATATTGGCCATCTGGGATGGAAATCTCCATCCTCTTAATCCTCTTCAGTAAACAGAACCAAACCTTGGATTTGAATCTTTCTGGTTATAAAAGCAGACATTGCCTACTCTCAACATAAGCTATCATTAAAAGAAAATATGACCGGATATTGTATTTGACTTAAAAATCTGTACAGAAAGATTTGAAGGCCACCTCTCTGGTAAATACAGAAGCATACAATAGGGATATATGACTTGATGTATAGCCAGCTGAAGCTGATAGGATCATTCTTTTAATCAAGGAGTTCAAGAGAGCATCATATAAAGTAAATGGATTAAAATTTCCAAAGACATTTCGACTGCCTTTTAGAAACAGCTTCAATAAACGAAATGTACATTATTTCTGCCTTATCTCTTAAGACCCAAACATACTGTGTAAAAGCACTGGGTAGTGTTAACCTGACTATTAGGCAGAGCATTTATAACTACTCACTGTATTATTCCTCCCCGCCTAGGCATCATTTTTAATCTTCTCTTTCTCCTTATTTTGTTGTGCTTTTCAAAGTTTCTGCTTGATGCTTCCTCAGCATGTACATCATCAGGTGTTGCATTTTTCAATATCTGAAATTTGAAGTCTAAGTACTGAGTCGGGGAAAAAAAACTGAAGGAAATCCTATATTGACAGGATGATGCCCACATTTCTCTAGCTTTTTGTTCTTCTCTCCTAAAGCTATTGACCAGATTTGCAGAGTGGAACAGTGTAACATAGAAGCAGGGATGACTGAACAAGCGTTTTACTCATCTGAAAGTCCCAAATATGGCCGGCCATATGAATTTCTAGATACTATTTGTAAAATTATCTACCACTTTGTTCCCTGCAAATACTGCTGCACTGAAAAAAGAACTATAGGGAGGGCAGTTAGAGAGCAGTTTTTCTTCTTGCTGACAAAAGCATATTAATGTCAAGTATCTGTAAAGTCAAGGGAGCAAAATTCAACACTGTAGCAAGATCTACCATTCAAGTGACAAGGATAAATAAATATTTTAACTTCTTCATACAGGGGACTGTGGGTCCACAATTACTGTTGTCTGAAGAATGGCAGAAGTTACTTCTAAAAGGACTTCTTGGCTCTGATTTCCATGAAAAGCATGGGGGCTGGGCCTTGTGGCCAAGCAAACTGCAGTGGATTCACCCCCACTCAGCATAGAAATAGCCAGCATTGTTCACATTATTTTCAGAGACACTGCTGACATCTATTATCATTTCAGTTGTAACCAGGATCTCAACTACAGACTGTTATACATCAGCGTTATTTTTCCAATACATCACTAATCAGAGGGTGGCGAGGCCGTGGCACAGGCTGCCCAGAGAAGCTGTGGTTGGCCCATCTTTGGAGGTGTTGAAGGCCAGGTTGGATGGGGCCCTGGGCAGCCTGAGCTGGTGGGGGGCAACCAGCCCATAGCAGGGGGTTGGAGCTGGGTGGGCTTTAATGTTCCTTCCAACCTAAACCATTCTATGACCTTCAGATCAAGGAAGAAATTTTCCCTCCCAGTGGGTGCTTGGAGATAAAGGCAGAGGCATGGGAGGTGGCTTTCTGGTGAAAAGTCAGAGACCAGTAATGTCTCAGTGCAAGGCTCTGTAACAGTGCCATGAGGTGCTCAGAGATTCTTTTTCCTAAGCACCTGGCTGATACATCTCGTTGCCAAGAAGCACACTCAGTGACAGGTTTCTGGTCTAGAAAGAGCTCCTCCCTTTGTCAGAGTAGCAGAAAACTTAGTTTTTTGTCTTTTTTTTTTCTTCCCCTTCCTTTCTTACTCTCACTTCTGCCCTAGAGCACAATTTCACAGATGTTTTTCACCTTATCAGTCCCTTTATGGACACTATGGGTATTTGTGGTATGGTAGTGTTCTGTGCCTGCAGCGCACAAGTGCTTAGTCTGTCAATAACTGAAATGTTTCAGTCTGAGGTCCCTGTGTGCAGTGCGTTCAAGATATGGATGAAACTTAACAGCTTATGATACACAAGAGGTCAAACCAGATGATCTAATAGTCCCTTCTGGCTTAACATCTATGAAATATAAATGTAATGTAATAGAAAATTGTATAGTATTTTTGATATATGGCAAAATTATTATGATATATGGACTAACCTTTGAAGGCAATCAGTATACTCCATTAATGTGCACCTTATTTAATTCTTACTGTTGCTTTTCAAAAGGATTATTCTTTGCATTTATACTCTGAGATTACTGCTGAGTGGGGAACAGAGAACTGGGATCACAGTTAATATTTCTGTGTGGTAACAGAATACTCTACAAGAATAATGTGTTTGTTTATGACATTGATGGTACAAGATTTATTATGTTCCTGACTATTTCTTTCCTTGCTTTTATGCCTTTGGATTTTGTAAATGATGTGACAGGTATTTTCAGGGTCATCGCTTAACGGCTGTAACTGTTAGTTTAAATAAAAGCCCTGATTCTCCGCAGAAACCTGCACAGTTTGGAGATCACACTGAACGTTGTTGGGCGAGGGGAAAACAAGTGGGATATTTTCATCTCTTTGTGTTTAACCATCTTTTGCACTGTGGAGATACAACAGTTCCATGCTGATACTGAATGCTCCTGTGGCTGAAGTATGCATTGAACTGAGAACAACTATAATGAAATCAAATTAAAAATACATATATACTGGAGAAAGTCATTTTCTTTGACCTTTTTCCTATGTCTTTCTTTAATCCCCTTATACAGGCTTATTAATAAAAGAATAGCAATCTGACTACTGAGCTCCACCATTAATATTCTCAATTACAGCGAAAACAGCAAAAAGAAACCGAGATACTTCTATTAAAATGCCAGGTACTTCACTGAAAATGGGTGGGAAGATGCTCAAATGCAAATAAATAGCACATATATTGCAAAATCACGTGTAAACACTATTCTACATATGCTTTCTGAAACCAAATTTTTAAAGGAAAGCCATGAAGAGTTCATCTGGGTCTCTGAATAAATATGGCATTCCCTCCTCTTCCCCTTCCTTTGTGCTAACAGAGAGGTGTATTACATCTCAAGCTTGTGACAAAATACCTTTTGCTCGCTCTCTATGCCTAAAAATAGGTAATAACTGATCCGCTGCAGCTACTTACCATGAAAGGTCAAAGACTTTTGTCTTTATAAGTTTCTATGTATTGCAACACAGGCATATACTTCAAGTCTAGTATGAGCTTATATGCATTCCTTAATTTTAAAAACAAATAATCTACTGAATCAAGAGCTTAATAAAAGTTCTTTTAATATCAATACCAAATCCACTGAAGTATTTTGCATTACTTCCAACAGAACTGTGTCTGATTTCAAAACAGTTTTTTCACCTACAAAAAACATATGTTTCTCTTCCAAGCAAAGCTTTCAGAACCCAGCACACCCTTAACTCTGAGCCTCCATTTACCCAAAATACAAGCATCTTACAGGCTAGTTGTTTTTTAAATTTCAAACAGAAATAAGTTTTGTAGCTTATTGTTACTTTGGTACTCCAGTCCTTACAAATCCATTTCATGCTTCAGGTGCCAGCTGATACTTCAAATGAAGTTTTCAGCTCAGTGTCACATTTAAAAGGAAGCTTTTCATCTTGATAAGTTTAACTGTGATTTTCAAGTAAAAATATTTACATCCAATTATAATTTTATTATCATTAAAAGAAACTTGATTCAGCTTTAAGAGCATATCAACCAACATACCTTTAGTTCTCCAATAGAAGACAGGAGTCCTGCCCCATAAGCACGTAGCTGTCCTTCTTGCTTGCAAAGACCAAATTCAATCGTAAAAAAATAGCACTGTAAAATATATAGATATACAGGTATATATAGCGTAGATCTTAAAAAAAGCATTTCAACCATGATGATTGGTGCCATATTCACTTAATTGCCCCACTTATTCAGAATTTCAAGTCTTTAATATAAATTCAGATAAAGTACTTTAATGTCATGTTCTGCAGTAACAGAGTTTTGCACACAAATATGAGATTGTTTTTTTTTTTTTTTCTGGTCACCCAGACAGTTCACAGGAATGGCCAGTTAGGAACAGACAGGCAAGAGCATTTAGCTATCAAAGGCACAGACAAATCTGCAGAGACTTCAGACACCTTCTGAAATAAGAGAACTCCTTTAAAAGAAAATCCTACAAGGCACTTGGTCTGTCTGTCTACAAACCTCTGAAGATCTCCAAGATCTAGTTCAGAGCACTTAAGTTTGGTAAGTATCTAAGCACTGTCTTGCGCTAGAATGAACTTATGTACGTGCTTAAGAGCTTTCTTGACTCGATGTCTTACTCCTCACTAAATTTTACTTCATCATAAATGAAGAACTAATATGCCACTTGGCATCTTAAATGACAGAAAGAAAATTACAGACAGTATAGCAAATTCAGTTGGCTCATCCATTACAATTGTTCTCTAGGTCTACATTCAACCTACACAACCAGAAGGCAGTTAACGTATCTGAGCTGACAAGAAGTTGTGGAAGAGATTAGTTAAATCAGCATAACAGTAATGCACCTAACTTTGCTGTATTCACCTAACAAAGTGAAACATTAGGCAGACAGTAAAAAGTACAGATAGTTCAGTATCCAGTAAAACCAGAAGACAACAATCGCATCTGCTCCTACAGTACCGAGCTTTCAATTGGTTTCATTTTGATGCAGCAAGGTTGTTTTTGATATGAGATCAAACAGATGAGATTGTTAGTAACTATTTCTATATACAAAGGTTTTAGGAAATTACAAATCAACTTCTAAAAAAATGCTGCATGCATATATAAATATATACATATACATACCATTTATGTGCACGTGTGTAAACATTTATTACATTATCTGACAATTTCACTATCTGTGCATAGGAATACAGCTCCACTGAAACCAAGAGCTTTGCATGGTTTTGCATCAAATATGAATTCACACTGCAGTTTTAATTAACTAGGTAACAGGTGAAGCTTATATTTCCTTTTAGGATAAGCTTCAACTCAGTATTTGATACTAAATCTTAACATTTTCTGCACATCTTAAAAACAGATCCTAAGCAGATGATTTTTTTTTGCCACTTCCTACTTTTCTCACAAACCCCACTCTTCTAGACTGAGTCTCCATCCTAAATGCAAAAGAGCAGTAATTAACAGCTCTTTTAAATTCAATGAATGTTTAGAAATTCAGATATGATTCATTTCTCTGCCTCTCACAGAAGTTCCCGTAGAGCCAGCATGGCACTGTGGAGAAAAAACATGATAAAAAAGAATAAAAACATGAGCCCTGTGTCTGATCTAAACCTGCAAAGTCAGCTACGAAGAAGTAAAGGTTGTAGTGACTTAAGATGCCTTGAGTTAGGTTCCAGTACAGCAGTCAAAGCACAGATATCCACAAGAGGAGGTAAAAGCACAACATTGTCAAACAAGAAACCAAAGTTCCACTTCTGACTATGCTATTGACTTGTGTAAGCCAAGCTGGCATCTAATTGTTCATTTAGTACAATTAGCTGTTGTCATCTCTAGGAAGAAGGCCAAAACAGCTGGTTTTCAAAAAAGACTTCTCAAGAACAAAAAAACAGATATAGAAAATGACACAGGCAACACTGAGTGAAACTGAGACACCTGCCACCATGAAGAATATCAACTGAGTTTTTGCCAGAAAAACTTTCTAGGGGCTGCAGTCCTGGTTCTGTACACGCTGTCACAGTCAGCAATGAACTGCTCAGCTTCACGCTTAAACCCCACGAGCATCTTTGAATTAGTCCCCTCAGCTCTCTTAAAAGAACCAGTGTGGTGAACATGAACATCCTGACAGATATACAGCAGGACTGGGCTGCTCATAAAGCACCGTGATCACAGCCATTTTCAGTCTGAAAGCAAACAACAACTAAAAAAGGGGAGTCTGGTGTTTGTCTATTACAGATCTGTCAGAGTGGCTATAACTTTGTCCTCACCTGGGAGGACTGATGACAAAACACCTACCTAGTACTAACTTGTGGTATTAAGCTGTTGTATTTAAAAAAGCCCTTTAAATGAAAACCTCATTTTTTGATAAATTTGCCATATGCAACAACTACAATTACTGTATTTTAAGAGAGCTCTACTTAGCTAAGAAAATGAGATAGCTCACCCAATGCTGCCATCTTCAGTTTATTGCTCAGTAATACACAATTCCCCCACCCTCCCACTCACACACACCCCCAAAGAAGGTTTGGTGCATTACAAGGCTCAGCAGGCTTTAGAAAGCCTTGCTCACAAGTCTAAAAACATTGAAGCATATTGAGAAGGAGATTAAATATTAACTACATATGGGTGCCTTTTATAGACCAGATGCATAAACACTTAGCACATGCCTCTCTTTGTATGGTAAACTACAGTAACTGTAGTTACTATTATATCCATATATAATATATAGGAGATAACTGCTACTGCAGTTAGAGTGACTTAATGAAGAAACGGCTGTTTAGATTAATAAAATTTTAAAAGCTTTCCCTGAAGGCAAATAGATGATAATTTAATCATCATTATGTGTAGGCTGGTGAACGTAAGCATAAATTGGGGCATGCAGGCTTTCATGTTCAGATTTAAATCTTAGACCTCTCTCTGGCATAGTCAAAATATTGAAATTACAGATTTCTGCCCACCCTGCAGTCCCAAACACTTAGCTCCTCTACAAGCAACAGCAACCTCCTATCCTCTCCCATTACTTCCAGTTCCACCTCATATTTGGAGTGAATTATGGTTTTACTACAGGAAGGCTCCTGGAGTTCTCTTGGGGCCAGTACCATGCGCTCTCCCTTCATCTTGACTGTCCTCATGATCCCTTCAGAAATCTCCTTCCTCTACATATCTTCTCCACCCCATCCCTCCAAAACTGCAAGTCCCCCCAAATACTCCTGTGCCTACAGCTCACTGCCCAAAATTTTCATTCTTCTCATACTCCATCACCTTAAGTCTCTTGCTCCTGTTTACCACCTCATAATAGATAAAGAAATACGTTAGATGGCCATTAAGAAACTTCCTAATTATGCTAAATGCAACAGATGATGTCAGCTTTTTTCCATAATAGCCTCTTTCAGGTACTAGTCTCTGTTCCTCATTACAAAAAAATTACTCTTTTATAGGAGAACAAAAACTTTTTGCTTCCATTCGTGAGTCTTACTGTATACATTTACAGCAGCAGTGAGAATGGCATTCCTCAGTGCTCCACAGTAGCTCTCAGCTAGCATAGGAACAGGTCTTCTTAAGCAGTGATATGATCTAGCTCACACTGAGATGAACAGGAACAATATTATTTGTGTCCATGGAAAGTGAATCGAATCAGAAAAAGGGATCAAGGAAGAAGAAAGTCTACCATGTAAAGCAGGAAGACAGCAGCTTCCTGACAGTCATCATCACATACAGCAAGATACAAGATGACACAAAGCAGTAGAAGAGACATCTTATGAATTCTGTAGTTTTTGAAAAGCTTTCACTGAAGTGCCTATCTGTTAGTCAAATGAGCAAAACAAGATGAAGAATCAAAGTGCCAAATGAAGGATTAAAAATAACTCTTAAACCAAGAGATATCAATGTAATGATATAGACCGTGCCAGAAACACAAAGTAGTGTGGGATGTTATTTTAATTTATTTCTCTTATTTAACTGAAATATATGAATGATAACAAGTCATGTTCATGAAACATTGTCTACATGGGTTCAAAAATGAGTAAATAGTTTCACAGAAGAAAAACCTTTTAAGTGCTATTATATACTAATACAGTAGATCTTTTCCCTCAGAATCCTTGAATCAGTGGTCTCCGTCAGCTAAAGCCGTATACTAGGAAAATATCACCACTGTATGGCTTTAGACCTACACTGTTCTCCAGACATCTACAATCAATGGGAAAGATATAGAATAGATCAAGCCTTGGCAAACTCCAAACTTGTACTCCGGGGTAAACATAATGTAGGTTCTTCACACACCATCCTGCATTATAAACCAGACTACCAAAAAGAAAAAAGTTCAGTGACAGCCATACACTTAATTTAAAAAATAATGTTATTCAATTATATTTAAAGATTTTCACAGGCGGGAAAAAGGTCTGGTAATCTCAACACCTGACTGGTTTTAAGACTTTGAAAACCACTCCTCATAGCATTTTGCATTTGAGAATTTTTCTCCTAGAACCTGTGCTAAAAGCTTGTGCAGGGTGTAGGGTGCTAATGTCACAGACTCAGTACCTCAAAATCTGCCCCTTCCGTAAAAAACACCGCTCAAGCCATTCCACTTCACATAGCTTTCTAATGGTATAGCCAAGAGACTGATGTTCACTTGGCAATTTTCAGTAAGATGAATAATGAGATTTTGTCTGTTCTCTAAAACAGCTCTAGAAAGACGTTCTCAGAATGAGTCCTGAGACCATTGACCATTGTCAAGAGCTGATTCACTTGCACTCTCTGTCACAAGAGACAAAAGGGAGGGACTGAGTAACTGCATGACATGGACAGGAATATTCATCACTTCAAGAACTGCTAATGGGATGAGGATACAGTCCCAAGATGACACATAGTACCAGAAACAATGGAGCACCAGTTGCAAAGGAGGCAATGCAATTACTAGTGGGTGTAAATACTTGCAAGATCAGTGCCAAATAACCTTAAGGAAACATCTTTGCATTCTTTCGATTGGATTTATGAATTCAAAGAATATTTAAATGGACTACACTAAATTTCAATGTATGTATTACGGTCAGTAATTTGTAAAGACTCTTCCTTCTTTAGAATATCATTCATATTATAGCTTTAAAATTACACATCTAGAGATTAAATCATCTCTCATATAGTTGTAATTATAAGAAGAAAGTTATATACAACTAAAAGACTTTCAAAAATCCCTGTTAGAAATTAATCCTGAGAATTAATGAAATACGGTTGTTTTCTCCTCCCCAACCCCTTCCCCATAAAAGTTGCTCAAATTGCATATAAATGCTAACTCAAAGACTGTGGCTCTCACTTGTGTTTGCTTTCTTCATTCAGAGCTGGTACAAATAAATTTGTGAAGAGCTGCTTATTTTTCAATCTCAAATATATCGATAGTCACCAAAAACACCACTAGCATTTCACATTTGACTGAATTATTCAAAATTCACAGTCTGTTGAGTAGTATCAGGAACACTCCAGGACAAGAAGCAGATATATAACACAGGTAACCCAGGCAACTAGCCAGTAGAGTCCAATGCTGGAGTCCAAACAGCAAACAATATCAGCTATTTGACAGCTATTCATGTGAGAACATTATTGCATAAAAATGCAGGGAGATTTTTGAACAACAAATAAATCTCATGATGAGCTTGTGAATAGATCAAAAGCAGAAAAGATGACAAATTCAGTGGATAAGTCCTTCTTTATAGATGATTCGCCTACCTCCAACGAAGGGAGTGACCTTATTCACGGCCAACAGCATTTCTAAATCAGAAAACAAAGTTTAATTTTTCAGAGTCACCTTCTTGAAGCATTTTGTTTAGTCTGCCACTTTGAAATGTACTTAGGCTCACTGAAATGAGGTTTTCTTTGGAGATTTCCAAGTGTATATATTTATATATTTTTAACAATACTTTCCTTTTTCCCCTCATCTGACTACTTTGCATTCAGACCTTTCAGTAAGGGTGAATGTTTGGAATAATCTTTTTCTAAACAGAAGTTTGAGTAGATGTGGTGCTGCTCATTAGAACACTCTGTATTAGGAGCACATCAGCCTTCACATTTCTCTTGACAGCCATCGCATACAGCACTGCTACATGCAAATTCCTCTAATGCAGTGGCTTGAAACATTCAGAGAAAGCACATGCTATAGGCAGCAATGCAGGTCTTTACCCTTTGTGAATACTTTGAAACAACATGTTTCTTTTTAAAGAAGTTTCTGGAGAAAAAAATCTCATAATGGAAACCAAAATAAAATGATCATCCTGAGTTTCTAAAGAAGCAGAAACAGTCGCTCAACTAAGACAACACTACAGTGGCATTGGTAAGGAGGGGACTCTGTAAGGTCCAGCAATGGAGAGCTCATCTAAGACAAGAAAATGTGTATGACTGCAGATGTAATTCATCTAGAATAAGATCTGGAGGACTTTCCTGCTAACACCCTTGTGTCTCTTGAGAGAATGTGTCCTGTTGTCCATTCTCACATGGAGGGGACCTTGGTGCTCTGAAGAGCGTGAAACAGAGGATGAAACGCTTCTGGAATCTTGCTGCTGCTGCTACTCCAGAAGTTAGTTCCCACAGAATTGGAGCCACTGGATATCTCATTCCATGTGCAAATTGCTCCTAAGTAATCTGTGTTCAGGCTTGCTCTGCACTTAGATATTTGTCCACTTCTCTCACTTTATCTCAGTTGAAAACCTTGCAGTGGTCACAGAGATGGGCAAAAAGTCACTCCCACAAAAGCACACTTACTTCAACTTCCTTAACACTGTCAGAAGAATTCCTAATTTATTTCAGTGTATTAACCAATACTGCTGAAGCTTAATATGCAGCTAGGGAGATGAAACCACCGAAAATATGAACTGTTGTTGAGATCATCCGTTAAATATAAAGCATTGAAGCCCTGATGCTTTACCTTTCCTATTTCCCCTTTCCTTTCATTTAACTCTTATCTTGAAGAGCTTCTAAAACCTGGAGTTTTAAGGTTTATTAATTTCATATGGAGTTATTAAGAACAAACGATGTGCAATAATGAACCATTTCCTTTCCAATTTATTTTACAATGTGTAACATGAATTCATGTTCAGTGCTCCCTACACTAGCTGAAGTGTGTATTTTCTCATTTCTTTTCAAGCTGTTGCTCTAAATTTCAGCTTTCTTGACCTTTCACACAGTTAGCTCAAGAGGCACGGTCAGGTCATTTGACTTGTTTGCTGGGACTCCAAGAGATAAGGTCTTCTGAATGTCAAATTACAAAGAAAGGGAGGGAAAAAAAAAAGCAAGGTAAACATAGTGTCACTGCTGTCCACCCACAGTCTTCAAACTGTGCTGTTTCACAGGACACACCTGATCCTCCATGAACTTTCAGGATTCACAGGCTGGAAGCAAAACCTGTCTTTACGCTCTGATGTTCCTGTTCTCCAGATCTTAGTGCTGCTACTCTTTCAAATAAGGATTTTGCGTTAACACAACGTACCAAAACAAGAATATTACTTGTATGTGCAATACAAAAAGGGCTGGCAGAAGGGAAGTGCTCCCTCAGCATTCTGGCTTGTACTGCACCTTGTACTGTACCACTCCTTTAGCAACAGTGCTAGGAACTCAAAAAGTAACAAGCTGGCAACCCTCAAGTAAGAGCACTATTTGGAACAAATACACACGAGAGGTCATTGAGTTGTCCTTCACCTACCAATATCATCATTTTATGAACAGTTACCAACCCTAGGACTGTTGCCCCAATTCTGAGCTGCATTGCTTAGAAAAACATCCAGAGGACAGGCAAGAACAACTTCACACACACTTCTTTATCTGAAAGACGGAGCAAATATCTCCATAGAAGCCCAGCCCAGCCCCTAACACCTGTTTCTCACAACCACCTTGTGAACTTTAGCACTGGTCCACCATTGTTTCACTCTCTCCAAAAATAAAATATTTCACTCTCTAGGAAGCCTGCTGAGAAGACTCAGCAGAGAAGGCCTAGAGTTGTGATGCTGCTGAAAGAAAGCTTCCTCAGACATTTTAGCTGAGGAGGGGTATGAGGTCAGCAGCAAAAGTCCTAAAGTATCTGCTAACAAGGAGAAATCACATCTCCAGAGGGATCTCAGAACACGTGCAAGCTCTGAAATTATGTGTGCAGAAACGCACTCAAGAGGCAGCGACAACCGGCAATGTTCTTTCCATATTTTCATTTCAAGGAAAAAATGCATTATTTCTTGGCAGTCATATCCCTTTAAATGTTTGTTTTTAAGGAGAGAAAGAAAAAAAGGACTTCATTCCAAAAATAACAGCACCAACACTAATTTTCTATGCTTAAAATAAATATTTAAATTCTTGCATCTATTTCTGAAAATTGATTTAATAAGCAGATAGCTAAGACTTGTTTTCAAACATCACAGTTTCTAACAGCAACACTGCATTTAAACTCAATGTTCTTTTCATCACATAAATGCAGGGGGACTCCCAAAAGCTTTTTTGGCTCTTAATGCATTTGCTTAACCTGCCTTGCAAAAAGGAAAAAAAAAAAAAAAAGATAGCAGGCATCAGCACAAAAGTGGTGCAAGTTCTATTCATGTCAAGCTGACAGACAGATCAAAGAAGAGAAATAACTCAGGGAATTTAAAATATCTATTAATTTTGCCACTAAAAATATATGCAAACTGAAGATGGCTTTCACAGCCTCAAACAAAATCTTTGTCAAGTACAGCTGAGCATCTCCTTGTCTCTCATTGATTTTTTAGCAGTGAGGACATGTAGAAAGAATTTGTCAAAACTACAGATTAGACAGGTGAGTCAACACTGGGTTACCTGCCAGAAGTCTGTAAACACATAGCAAATTATATGAATATGTATTCAGTAAGGTGGAAAAAAGGTATACTAAGCAAGCATTTATGAGCACTGATCGCAGCTTTTCCCTGTAAAGACAAAAGTCCAAGCAATTTACAGTGGTTCTGGTCTACAAGTGACTAAATCCTTTAGATAAAGAGCAATATGTTTTATGGGGGGAAAAAAGATAATCTAGGAGCACCCACTCTTTCCAGCATTTCTTTAAAAAGCTCTGAGATCAAACTGTTTTATCAAGCTCTGTTAGCAGGTATCATATTCTATCAATGCCACAGTGACAATCTGCAAAAAGTTCTCTATAATATACAGAAAATATAAAACTTACGGATGTAAACTGAAGCAAAATTATCTTGTCAAAAACTAATCTCTGTCAAGGGAAAAGCAAACTCTGAAGCCAAGCTTGAACCTAAGAAACTGACATATTGGGGCAGGGGGTGTTCAGACCATGCCTGAAAGCACTGTCACATTGCTGCTCTGCTCACTTTGCCTATGACACCATCAGCCACAGCTGGAATCAAACCAAAACAACCAAAATTATCAGATACAAGACCCTTCCCCGCAGGCTTTTTTTTTTTTTTTTTTTTGTCTTTTTCAATGCTCTGAGGATAAAAGTATTTGCTTTAATTTTCAAAAATCATCAACAAATAATTAAAAAAAAAATCCCTTAAAAGAATAAGATCCCAAGGCCCCTCAGCCCTAAAGCGCAGCTAAGGGAAATTGTGGCATGCTGTAATACTTGCATTTGATTTTGACACAAAATCACAGGCTCTCTGGAATCGAATCTTTCCCTGAACAAAATGATATTCCTAAATAACAGTTTTGGCAAGTAAAATATTAACATAGTTTAACACCAACAAATCCTGACTTCATTCACATGAATGCACCCATCCTGACTTTTAGGAGAATGTATATAGATGGAAGCAAAGGTTCCACAGACCTAAACTCTTTGAAAGTAATGAAAAATGTACCCTTGGCTTTTTGTGGTGTCAGGATTGGCCTTATAAATATATGATTCAGCTATACTTACAGAAACATTATGGCAGCCCACCCAAAAATATCTCAATTAAAAATTGATGAAACCATATTCCATGCAGCACTCTGATGGCATTTGATAGAAAGATGACGACAGACATAAGAACCACTTCAAAAGCTGTAGCACTAAGTAATTGAGCCCTATGCATACTTAGCTCTTTATGGATACCAGACATATTTTATCTTACTTCCATACTTCTATCTGAGCATACAAAGAAAATACTCAGAAAAATGCTGGGTGAGAGAACTAGACTGAATGCAAGCAGTATGCTCAGTCTTCAAGCCTGTATTTAAAACAATTCAGATTAGCACAGTTGTGAATACTAAAGTGGGATCTTTTCAGCTCTGCACAAACACAAATTTTTAGACTTTCCATAAGATGATGGCATTTGGGTTATACATAGTAGATAACAAGCATAATTTTCCTTCTGGAAGCAAAATCATTCACTGAAATATTCCAGACAAGCAAAAGACGAGTGTATGGTTTGAGGACAATGCTCGTTACAAGTAATCAGTTTGGTTTCTGCCTGAAAGCAGAATCTGCTGGCTTTCTTCTCCAGATGGTCCCACCAACCCACAAGAGGAGGGCTGGGTGTATAGGGTTGCAGCAAAGGTTGCTCTCTGCAGTGCAGCAGGGCACTACGATGTTTGAGCTAAGGAAACGTGGAGCTGGCTCACCCCAACAGTGTTACAGATCACAGCAGATAAACAGGCAGCTGCACACATGGGGCTGCTCCCAGTAGAACTCAGTAGGGCCTTCCCCACATGCAGACACCTAAATGTTTTTCCATGGCACTCTTCAGCTCCTGTGGCTGGCTCCATGGAAATGGAGGGTAACAGTAACTCCCCTGCCTGTACACTTGTAGCAGATGTTCCCTCAGCCCCACGTGACACCTAGACGCAGGCAAAATGAGTTGCCATGTGCTGGGCTCCTTCACTTCTCCACAAATCCATGTGCTGAGGCGGGAGGATCCTCCAGCTGGATGATCTCCAGTGCAGATGACTCACATGTCAACCACTCTGCTACAGAACCTTACAGATTTAAGTATGGAAACAAATGCAATAGAAAAAGCAAGCAGCATTGTAAAACTTACTTTGTTAATTTGCTTTGACAGCTATATACTCCTCAGGGAATACTTCTTGATGTACTATGGGAAGCAGTATGGTGTACAAATAAAGCCTTACTAGCATGAAACCTCCACAGCCCTGAACTGTACAGGAATGCATTTTTACAAATGAGTTTCACATGCTTATGTGCTATAAGCAGGGAAAAATAAGTGTAGCAATGTCAGTATGAACGACATCTACACAGATTCTAGGTTTATCTCTTTCCTTCAAAATACAGGTGAAGGCACAGGGAAAGTCCAAAAGAGCAGCAATATACTCTGAACCTTTTCTCTAATGTTTGGTTTTTTTCCCCATTTTCTTTAAATATTTATTCCTATAAGTTATGTGCTTTGTTAGTAGTTATTACCCAAAACACTTGTGCAACTGTTGCTCACTGGAAGCAACAATTTGTCCCAGTTACATATGGTCTATAAAAGACACTTTATACCCTTTTGTTAATATATTTCCAACTCGAGGTCAAAAGAGAAAAATATGCAAAAAGCCTTATCAAAATTCATAGATTGCTTCCACCTATTCCTCAACCTATCTCAAGTG
Source organism: Numida meleagris (assembly GCF_002078875.1). Taxonomy (NCBI): domain Eukaryota; kingdom Metazoa; phylum Chordata; class Aves; order Galliformes; family Numididae; genus Numida; species Numida meleagris. Next base: position 36,982,218 of record NC_034409.1, on the reverse strand, counting down.
GATGCAACACTGAAATGGTAAATGTTTGCTATTTGTGTGCATTCCTAAATTCTACAAATTCTTTCTGAGCTGTTTTGTCGAGGATCACTTTCATTACTGTTGTAGCAGAGCACACATTCTCTGTGAGCTGTTGAACTACCAGCAAAGATTACTATTGCAGAATCTGCATTTTCTTAATGAAAATGAAGTTGCTTCTGAAAATAAACAAACGTAATTAGCAAGCCACTGCTGTGCGAAATTTGCACCATTCTCTTGTTAACCTATATGTCAAAACGTATTACTTGTGTGCATGTAAATTTGTATTTGCGGTTCAGTAACCTCGCAGATCATGATCTAACCACTTTGGAAACATAATCTTACCAGACATAAAAACAAATCCAGTGTCTTGCTGTAGTTTGTTATTTTATTAGAGGCTTTCCTTTCAGCACTTGTAACTGCTTAGGGCTTGATCTTCATAAACTGCATCCTGTCTACGAGGAGTCATATTATTTCCACAACAATTTTTAATTGCTTCCCTGCTCCCATTTAAGTCAAATTAGTCCTCTCTTGCATCTAGCTTCCTCATTACAGGGCTGGGCCCAAGTACACAAACATATTATCAAACAACATTATTTCCAATTACTTGTGGGTGCAAAATTTGATCTGGTAGGGCAACCTGAGATCCTCACACAAAGAGCTCATGGACCCAAGCAACTGCTAGAATGCATCCTGTATCAGCTCCTAACAGCAGATGAACTCTCCTTGCTGTTCTTAATTTTGAGTGACCCCATACGAAGCATGAAATGTTTCATTTCCAGATGTAATACATCCTGCGATGACCTACTTTTCCTAGAAACTAGATAAAAACAGGAACTTTGCGTATTAAATGTTTTGCAAGCCAATATTTTATACCACCCTTTACAAATTGAAAACAAACAAACAAACAAACAGAACAATTTCATCAGCAGTAGTCCAGCTCCCCACCTTCACTGCTCTGGCTGACAATATGATTTCTCCACTACCTAAATTACTTCTCCCACTCCCTCACAGAATATGCAGCAGCAGAATCGCCTTTTTGTACCTTCCGCTGATCAGAAACTGCAGGAACTCGCACACTTGAACAATGATGCTGGTTGATAGAGATGGATCTATTGAATCCTGTTCCCCTCCTGCACCTGCATACAGCTCATTTCTCCCCTCTCCAAGCAGTAGACCATGCCAGCTATACAGCACCAGGTCCACTTTTCCTGACACACAAAGTCTTTGAAATATACGAACTCCCACTTTTGCAGTGAGCACATTTAAAACTAGCACAACTCTGCAGTGTTACTCTTAACTAAAAGTCACATTAGAGTTGGAACTGCTCATTTACCCTGTTCCCCAGTCTGACAGTAGATATCCTCTCTCTTTTCCTTTTCCAGTTCTAGCTGGAAAGTGGAAAAGCTTCAGGGAAGAAATGCATGCACAAAGTTACAGAGCATCTTCCTCATGATGAGTAACTACATAAACTAGTGCTTTCCAATCCAGAAAAGGAGACAACAAAGGGAAAGAATGATGCAAACCTTTGGAGTCACGGAGGCATAGAGAAAGTGTATAGCTATGACTTGGTTATTCTCTCTTCAAATAAAGAACCACGTGAAAATAAAAAAAACCTAGGAATCAGGTTAGAAACAACCAAAGGAGACAGTTTATCAGACAGTGAAGAGTTGAGACACAGAGCCCTCTGCAGAGGATATGGTGGGTACTAAAAATTTACACATCTTCAAAGACTGACAGCTGTCACTGAACAGATATCCATTCTGGATAATTAAATACATTACAGCCACATTTGGCTTAAGAGTCTCTTGAGTATCTGAGTGGTCAGAAACTTGGAAAATATTTGAAAAGAATCAGGCATGTTCATCCTGCTCTTACCCTCTTCCAGAGCAGCTGTTCAAGACTGCCCTTGGGAACAACGCACCAGTCACGTGGGCTTACCACTACAGCAGTTCCTACAGATCCAAACCTGGCAATAGGCTGTTCAAACACAGAACAAAGACTTGCACAAACTCAATTCCCGCAGAAGACTTTGAGTGTCTGCTCCCATTTCATCAACAGAACTCTTCAAATTCTCCCTGTAGTAACTTCTCTGAAGCGATGCCTTATTTTTATGTAGTACAGAGTCATTTGTTTTTGAGAAACAAAGCTAGTTAGGCATTGCTGCTGAGATTTTGTTCTTGTGCCATGAATCTCCCGTGTGATGACAATGAAAATGCACTGCAAGGGAACATTGCAGTACTCTAAAATATTAAATATTGATCCTTGGAATCTACAGTTTTTTCTCTCCTTTAATCTGGTTCAGTGATATATGTACTGTACTATCTTTTTTGCTCACCTTTCTGCTCACTAATTTGGTTATACATGCTGGAGGACACACCACATCAGCACTTCAATTATTTTATCAAGAACTGTTGAAACAGGTCCTTAAAATCTGGGGACCTTTATCTGTTATTAATACCTTCAGAATATTATACAGAGCAAAACCAGAGATTAGAGCACGCTTTAGAGCTGCTGTGTGCTTGGCAACACCTCACCTATCAAGGAAGAGCAATCCAATTCTCCTGATTCAAACAGACTTGCATGACTTTGTAATGAATGAGAAGGCTACAAGGTTTCATCAGCACTGTTTTCTGCTTCTTGTATCACTTCAGATTTTGCTTTCTGGGAATTTCCGACATCTACATATAGGTATCTTTGCCTGGTCAAAGTCAGGAGCAGACACAGCCCAAGCCATGTGCTTTTACTTCTCAACTGATGAACAATATGGATGTCAGTATCTCAAGACTTACGCTGCGTGGCAGGACAATGTCTGGCTCCTTCATATTTACTTTATTACTACCTTTAACACTGGGAACTGGTTCGTCTTCTCTAAGCGACATGCACCCCAGTCTGAGTCGTTTCATGACTCTCTTAAGTCTGTCAAAATTTACTCGAGCAGTTTTTACATCATATTCACTCCCAGTAATTCGTGCTGCAGCTCTTTTATTAATTAACTACAGGAGCAGATGGAAGCATCTCCTTTGCAAGAAACTCCATTATGTCACCACTGGACTTAGGTTACACACTGATCATTCCTGGCATTTGTCACATAGTAAGGCATACCATTTGGGATATAGAAAAAAATATTTGAATGTTGAACTTCAAGATGCTCAGTGAATACCATAGCTCTTGAGCTATGATAGTAGGTGTCAGGTAGCCAGTACAAAATTATTTTTATATGGCAGAATGGCTTCAGCAGGGGAGCTGACTGCAGACTTAGAGCAGTGGTTTGATTGTTGTCTACCATTTTGCTATATAAATGAGGAATATTCAAGAAACCTTGATTTTTCAGATGTGTATTAGGAATGTTCAAAATCTCAATCATTTTCATAGTTTTTTTCTCTGCTCCTTTTCTTTCTTTATGGAAGAAGACAGTTACCCAGCTCACAAGCTGCACTTACAGCCTAGCACTATTGATAGCACCTCTGGGAAATCTTATCTGTTGTTTTGAAGATGAGATCACAATAATTTGTGCTCTCCAACAAGACACCTACTCAAAGTTACCACATGCAACCCACCCTCCACCTAACACATACTCCTGTTTCTTCCATTCTGGTTACGACCTCAGTAAACAATATGTAATTGTCCTGAATCATGTGCCAGTTGTTCAGTGTGGGAGAAGAACTAGAATGAAGACAAGAAAACTGGACAATCTAGACCTTTGAGGAAGACAGGCAAATGAGCTCACATGAATTACCACTGACTTCCCCCAGACGGGCAGTTCTGAGCAATTTATTTTTTTATCGCAGCATATGTATCTAAAATATTTAGTACGAGATACACAGACAGACAAATGAAAGTCACCTGTAGAAATATACAATTGGCCTCAGTCATTACCCAGGCAACATAAAACATTTAGATTTATAACAAGCCTGAAATGCATTTTCAAGACCTCATCACACAATTCCTCACAACTCCTTCAAATTATGAATCAATTCACTATTGTGGTTTTTTGCATATAGGCTGACAAAAACAACAGCCCCGTGCTATTAAAATACCAGAAAAAAACCACTGTCAAGAAAAATGAAAAGGTGCCAATCTTTTTTCAGTTCTGCAGAACTGAAGGTTTAAGTGCACCTTCCAGCAAGAAATTATTGGGAAAAGCTTGCTGGGACTAATTAGTCCCTAATTGTCTATTCTTGGATGGAAAGATTTGGTGATAAACTGCATACAAACCACAGACACTGTGCTAACCTCTTCTTTTCTGAGTGGAGCAAATTGACTGGTGGTGATTGAATTTTACATACACATCCTCTCCTTACTGCTTTGCGAAAGGCAGCTTGAGCTGTGCTGAAAGAACTCAACAGGAGCTGGGAGTCATCCCTGCCATCAGTAAGAGAGAAAGAATCCCGCTTATCAACTTGCAGCTTTACAAAGACAGCTGCTCTCCGGCTCCCAAGTCCGCAAATTACAAGGTTATATCAAAATATAAACTGAGGTACATTTTTTGTACAATTTTCCTGACAAAACCTTATGTTATGTGCTGTTAAATGTGTGGTAAATTATATATTATATGAATTAGTTGAAACACCTCATGTCAAGTCCCCCATTCAGCTTCCAGTTTGAGAGCTAAGCAGAAAAGACAGACTGTTTTCACGCGGTACTAAAATAAACAGAAAGACCAGGCACACTTGAAAAATCAACTCAAAACCATTTTTTAGAACATCACACAGAGTAGCACAAGACATTAGTTTTGATAATAGTAATTAGCACCCAGACATACACAATCAATATTATATTTCCTCAGCTAGTAACTGCATTGTACCACAGGACAAGCGAAAAAAGTGGACTGTGGAAATATTTTGCCTTGTTTCAGTAATCTGTCTCTCAATCACTTGTTTTTTCTTACTCCTCTAAAGCATTGTAAGGGGAACAGCATCTCTCAAAAACTACTGCAAATGCAGTCTTTAGGATCTTTCACTATTCCATTTCTCAAGGCAAGAGAGCTTAAGTTTGAAAAGGAGCAGCAGCCATTCCATCCCCCTTCCTCCAGTTTGACCAACAGACTTAAACAAGAGGATGGAGTACTCTCAAATCCCTCTCTTTTCAGCCCTCTTCCCCTGCAGGTGGCCCACCTCCAGCTGACCAGCACCTCTGCAATGCTCTCCCATTTAATCCCTACCCTCCATGGCACTGCACAGAGGTGACTAATTGCCATTTAGCGAATTACCCTGGCCTGCCCAGGGACAAGGCTCCTGCCTGCTCTCCACGCACCACGTCAGATCTACAGGGACAAAGCCACCTGCACCTTTCCTTTGTAGCTCAGGACTGATCATACACAAAAAGCAGATCTATCAAGGCAGATACACAGCAGCTTCTGAGAGCAGAATGGAGCGGAAGATTAGGAAATCACCTGTAATAATTCTTCCCTTTCTGGTCTGAATTCCTAAGAGGCATTTTCTTCTTTTCCAGGGCCATTGTCCTCCCTGTAAGGGCTCAGCTGTTAATGTCACTATCTTTTGAAACAGGTCATGATAATGGCAAGCTTGCTTTGGGCGTACTGCTTCAAGCTCATTAATATGCATGTTCTCTCCCCGTTCATTTGTTTCTCTATTTACTTTGAAGTTGCCTAGCTGGAACCTGCACTCCTTTTCTGCATTAAGACTCTTGGCTGGCATTTTTCGGCTTGCTGCATCTGGTTTTTGTTGATTTTGTGTTGGGATTTTTTGCCCTTTTTTTTTTTTTTTTTTAAATCTGGGATGGAAATGGGACACAATATTGCAAAAGTCAGTTAACAGCACATCAAGCGACATTTGGTGCCCAACTGAATGCATTTCTTGGCCTCCTCACCCTCTCCACTGAGAGATGTTCTTTCTACTTGCTCTCAAACCGACTTTGTTTACATTGCAAATTTTAGGATAGGTTACATCTCTGTATTTGTCAAGCACCTGCCTCAGGGGAGAATAGCTCTTCATTGTGCATCTACAAAAAAATAACACCACCTGGGTTACCATAAGGCTCTTTTCTAAACGTCTCTTCCACCTGAAAAAGCTATTTCCAGCATGGGAGGAGAAATCAACTTTGACTCAGATATCAGATTCTCAGTACGATAAGGAAAAGTGATTCAACTGTCTTCTTTTATTTTTGGCTTTGTGATTTGGGAGCAGTTCATTGTTCAGATGACACAGTCAGTCATAACTGTGAATTTCTGTGAGGGGGAAGAGTAAAAGCATTTATATAATATTCAGAGGTCATTTTATATTAATATCTCTCCCAAACAGATTAGTCTCAACCTCGTTCTCTGCAACAGGCCCATGCCTGTGTCATTTAAGGTTATTATGGGGTGAAAGACTTGGACATACCATTTCCCTCAGAATACCCACAGAAATAGCCAGTTAGCTAGTTTCTCTTGAGGCTGCAGGTCATGACAAGGTACGTCTGCTTCCTACCAAGTCCCTTCCTAGCAAATTTGCAAACAGACGCACAACTTTCTTGAGTCCTCCCTACAAACAACAGTTTCTTCTCAGCAGATAGCCATTAGAAAAGCAAAGAACATATCCAGAAGCATGTGAGAGGAAGTGGCCAGGAGCAGAACATCAAGCCTGTCTAAGAAGAGAGTGGAGCTGTCTGATTATATAAATTTGTTGGCCTTTTCTGGAAGGCTACAGGAAAAACAGAAAAAAGAAAAAAAAAAAACAGTACAAACTCCTTTTTCAGCAGATGGGACTGTAAGACACTGCTAAGCCAGAGTATCAAAGCTGTGATAGTTTTATAGAGCCTTTTTTGAATCTGCTTTTAATAGAGTGTCCAGTTATACTGATGAAATACAAAATTCAGCTCACAGCCACTGGCTGAGGCAGTTGACCACAGACTAGATCTACTGCTGCTCAATTTTGGCTTAGTAACTACATATTCTCCAACAGGAGCAGCAGTAAGTATGTAAAATCATTTTAAAATCCATCACACACTACAATGCAGTGAACATCTGCAAGACTGATAAGTGAAAGCAAATACAGCAATGCCAAGAGCCAAAGTGGCCACCTGTGGAGGAACTAACAATGCAGAACTGAGAGCATGCACCAAAATACTTTCTTCTTCTTTTTTTTTTTTCCCAAAATTACCTTGCTTGCTTGTTTTCAGTACCTTAAAGCAAACCAAATCCATCTCAGCCAACCCTTGAAACTGGACTGTTATTGCACATAAATAATAAAACTGATTACCCAAAGACTAGTGTGTTTAGCTTTGCTCCTAATAAAAACAATGGAAAAATACCTGAAGCTCTGTGACTGTCACAGTAGAGTCATTCATAATTTGAACCAGCTCTGGTAAAATAATACATGTCGCTTCATCAACCAAAAGGGAGGACGGATAAGAGAGAGCACGTTATAAAACAATTTAACTCACGGTGGCTAATTTCTGAACATCTTCATCAGATGCTCCCAATGAAGCGAGTCCTATCTCTTGTGAAAACTGGGCAAACTTAGGATCAGCAAGCAGAGGCACATGTCCCAAGAGTTCATGGCACGTATCCCTAGGGGAATGGAAATGAGAAGAGAGCCATTACAGAAATAAATTCCGTAGTATTTCCATAACCAATTTAACATAAACCATTTCACGTGGGTCAGACCTCTACTCAAAATGTCTCACCACAAAACATGTATTTTACACTGTGGTTCTTCCCTGTGCACAGCTCTACAGAAACACATGAGTTTACTTCTATTAAATGGGTTAACATCACTTGTTCCATTATTTCCCCACCATTTACAGACTAACTGGGAAGGCACAATCACTGTTGTCTTCCAGGCTTAGTTCCACGAAGAGCAAATTGCCTGTCTCACAAGCACAGTTTTCAGCAATTCTTTCCACATGAATCAAGTTCAAAACCCAACACAAACTCTTCCTCTTCTCCATTCCCCTTTCCGCATCCAGGTACAACTCCATAATCACATATTTCGCAACTTACCTGAAGAAATTTAGAGCAATCATTATAAAGTTATCTGGTGTGTTTAATTTCTCATTTTGCCCTGACTTCCTACTGTAATCAGTAGTTACTTTTATTACGAAGTCCACTTCTCACCAAGCAGATTTCAGAAAAAAGCAGATAACTTGTCTCATTTCATAAAGAACTACTGTCTACAGCTGTAAGTGCATTATTAGTCACAACAAAGTGCAAATATAAGTCTACAAAAAACTGTTAACCAAACAAACAAAAGTGCACATGCATCATCTACAAAAGCTCTCAAACAATTCTGAAAGTTTTGGTGCATTTTTTCACAGAAAATAATGGACTTGGTAGTAAAGTTCACTTTAAAAATCAGATCTGACATTTCCTTTGCTTTTGTCTCTTCAAAGACATTTCTCTTTTTTTTCTTTTAAGCTGTAAACAAATGTTTTAAAGGCAAGGAGAAAACATCAAGTTATCCACCTTCTATCCAAAATCATCCAATTTGTCTTTTATAAACTATTTTTATTCTAAAAGACACAGAACCTGACACTTCAGATAAATCATAAACAGAAAAACAAAGCTATATATAATTTAGAGTTTCCTATTCTTACTCACTATTCCTTACCACAAAGCCTGTGCCAACTGTGCCTGGGTAGATAGTAGCTTCTGAGTGTGTGCAAATTAATTTTACCATAGCACTTCTGGCACTTCTAGTTCACCTCACCATAAGCCTATCAGAAATGCAGTTAGAGTATCGTAGGCCATCTTCTCAGTTCAGATGGTCTCACTGACATATGCTTACCAACATTTGCTCATGTTACATTCACACTTTTTGGTGAGATGCATACAGCTCTGAAGTTGTGCGTGACAAGTTGGAACTATGTTCACAGTTGAGTAATTCAGTCAATCATCTAGGATAATTACCAAATCTCATTTCTCTTCTTTCCTAGACATAAGTATTTCCAAAAGATGTGGGGGACATAAGTAGCTGCTCATGACACATGAGTACATGTTCCATAAATGTTAACTAGAGATTCAGCTGCAGTAATATTGACTGAGTGCACTACCTAAAAAAGAGGAGGCTGAGGGGAGGCATCATGGCAGCCTGCAGCTCTCCATTAGGGGAGCAGGAGGGCAGCGCGGAGCTCTGCTCTCTGGTGACAGTGACAGGAACCAAGGGAATGGCACGGAGCTGCATCAGGGGAGGATCAGGTTGGGGATTAGGAGAAAGATCTTCACCAGAGGGTGGTCGGGTCCTGGAACAGGCTGCCCAGGGCAGTGGTCACAGCACCACGCCAAGAGAGTTCAAGAAGCGTTTGGACAACACTATTGACATAGGGTTTCATTTTTGGGTGATCTTGTGGGCAGCCAGGAGTTGGTTTCAATGACCCTTATGGGTGTCCTCAAACTCAGGATGTTCTATAATTGTATGCTTACCTTTACTGTGTTCTTATCTCTCTATTCAACAGGTAAGAAACATGTTTGATATGTACAGTGGCCCAGGAACAGTATCAGACTTAGTTACTCGGTTAAGGAAAATTGTTTGCTTTTTTTTCCCCCCTCATTCCCTGGGGAAGTTTGTCTTTCTTTCTGAAAGTAAGATCTTTTCTCCCCTTTTTCTACATCACAGCATGTCCTTCGAGAGTATGGGAGATTCCTGCTTTCCCTACCTGTTTTTTCTTCAAAAACAGCTGGCAAGAAGGCTTTTCTTCTCTCGCCTCCACACCCTTTTGCTTGGTGGTGCTCTGAGTCTTGAAAGATGATCGAAGTTTCCTACCACAAGACCCGTAGCTTAGATAGCACTCCTTTCCTCATTAGAGCTCAGACTTGAAAAATTGGCTTGCTCTGCATGGTATCATCTCTTTGCTCAGGAGATGGTTTGCATCACTTGAGTGGATAATCATCAAAGGGTAATGAACCTTTTTTATTAATTCAGTTCCGGTCACAACAATTTCTTGTCATCTCCTGCAAGGTTTAGCTCACTAATAACACAAAGAACTGCAGGAAAATGGAGTTCGCAGTATGATGGATACACTGAGAGAATTACCAGTCCCAAAGAATTCACTGGAGGAGTCTGATTTCTCTAACCATTACCTTCAATGCAGAAAGGGGCCACAAACGCATTCTCTGGAAGTCCAGAGCTCTTAAATCTACTTCCCAGCCACACTGAAGAAATCAACACTGATTGCTGAACACTTCACCAGTTCAGATCTGTTTAAGGTAACTTCATGCTAGTAGTTCAAATAAGGAGAACAAAGAGAATGAAGTGGGACTGGCTTCAAGTTCTTGGCTCCAGGAAGGATTCTACAATGCTTGTGGTACCTGAGTGAATGTCTACACCTCTATTTTCCTGTGCAGAAGTTGCAGCTTCCAGAAACAAATGAGTGAAGATGTGCTATTCCTAGTTCTGCACTGGGGCACAGCCCCTTTATGTCACTTCCACCCTTGCACACAAAATGAGAATAGACAAAGGCTAGCCTAGCCCTATAAACTTGTCTTTCTCCTGGTAAGAAGAGGAGGATGCAGAGGCAGAAAATACTTCTCTTATGCCTTTAGATTGTAGATTTTTCCATTACAACTATTATTTTGAATGAGTACTTATAAAGAAGGAAGCTTGAAACACGAAGAGCATGGGGAAGAACAAAAAACAACACAACAAAAGAAAAACACCACAAAACCCCACATCTTCCAGGAAGAACCATGAACCAGCATTTGAGATTGTCATTGGAGTCCCTTAGATTTCCCTGCCAGTCTGGTCCTTTATAGATAGTCTAAACAACATAATTCTTTGCTTAACTACCAAGGCTTGATTCTTTTGTTTTGTTTTATTCAGAAAATAATTAAGTTCCTTTAATTTATTCACACACATTGCTCAGAGAAAATAAGATTTTTGTAATGCACTTTTCAGAGCAAAAGATTTTTCTTGGAGTAAATTAGTTACCAGAGCAGAGGAAATCTATATAGCTCTGTGAATGTAGTAGGAACATAATGAAACTCGGGAAGAAATGTTTTAAAATGCATATAGTAGTGATACAGATCAAACCAAATGAACTCTCTAATTTGTATCTAGCTCTATAGCCTGGGTGTTAAATCTGATGGAAAGCCCACTGAAGTCAAAGGGAGCCTTTTTAGCAGGTTTATATCACTGAAATGCAACATTCACCAAGCCATGGACCTGCAGCAAACCTCATTACGGTCCCATATATCAACTAGTACATCTCAGGGCATTGCAGCTGCTGTGAAGATGAAGAGCTGTCCCTGCTCAAGCCAGTTTAGTTTTGCCATTGATTTCAACAAAGCCAGGATTTCATTGTACATTTCCAATAACAATTACTATGTCCTCCATTTTACGAAAAGAAATCACACACAATTTCAAAGGGATTTTCAAAATTTTCCTATGGAGCTCCTCCTAGTCAGTGCACATTTTAAATAGCTTCAGAACAAGTAGGTCTGCAGAAAGAAAGCAACATAATTAGGGCATGACAACTTCATTCCTCTATTAGTCATATTTAGAGCTGTTAAGACCAAAACCTGAATTTTTAAGCTCAGCCCAAACAGGGAATGAAAAAAATTCATTCTATTCTAACAAGTATTACCAGACAGTGACTTTCCAGATGCCACGACCAGAAAGGTTACAGAAAGTAGTTGTAATTACTAAGGTTTTACTTTGATTCACTGTGTAATTCCGAAAGTAAGCAGTATCCTGAAAACTATACACGTCACAAATATACAAATCAATGAACCAGAGAACATTAGTAAAAATACAGGCACACTTAATTGTTTCCTGGATGATGTTCCAGTTAGAGTTATGTACCTAAGTCCCCTATCAATAAATGAAAACACACTCCTGAGTTGTATTAATAAAAATCTGAGTATTGCTGTGTACTGGCAGGTGTTGCAAACACCAAAGGAAATATTTGGTCCAATGCCTAGTATTTCCTAAGTGTAATTTCTTTTTCTGAAATACTTACAGATGTTCTCAGACAGACCAGAGAAGGTCCAGCACCATACATACAAGCCCCTCTTTCTGGGTTTTACATTGTAGCAATTTCCCTAAAATTTGCAGACATTAAAGTCCTAATTACAGAGATGACTGAAGCGAGTGCATTAATTCAGAGACCAGCACCTCTTACCCAATACAGACAAGCACACAAAACGAGCCTCACAGTACTTTAGCAGATACTCTGCCCTGTTCACGTGCGGAGGAAAAGATGTGTAGATATGCGTGGAACAGCACCACCTGCTGACTCTGGCCAGAATAATGCTAGAGCATTTTCAGATACAGCTTAATATGCAGTTCCATTAATCCTTTTACATCCAAAATACATTTTTCCGTGGCTTCAGCACTCTATTCAGGAAATCAAAGTTAGGCATGGCTCCAAACGTTTACATGACTGAAGCTGAATACATACATACGAACCCTTTATTTTGGCCAAATTTTACAGAAAGTAGTATAAGCTGAATAATCAATGCTGCAATTTCATGCTAGCTTTCTGATAACCAATTCACTGCGTAAATGCCATTCCTGTCGTTTGCAAGATTAGCGGATGCTTTTGGTGAAACTACTTCCATACTAGCTGACCTGTTACTACTGCACAGAGCACAACACATGTAACACAAGACAAGAACTGCAATCACTTTCATCTTTTTTCCCCTCCAAATTTTCATCAAGAGATCAACAGCTAAAATATTTCATCTGAACACACAATATTCTGTTTCTGAACAGCTGCAATGTTGTTCCATGAAAGTCATAACTGAACTTTCTCTTCTTTCTAGTATGTTCCATTTAACAGGTTTCATATGTAATACCCTCTCTGGGTGCCTCATCATTTGCTTCTGCTGTTTCAAAATAATACAGGTAGATTTTTTGATCTACCATATAAATAACACAGCTATTCAAGACGTTTGTAAAAAAGTCCAAGAAAAGACTAATTAAATTCAAATTCTTCAGAGCGAAGGGTTTTATCATTGACAGTGTAACTACATTTGTGGCACGGTTCCTCTTTTCAACCTCGGCTAGTTCACTTGGGTCTTCTAAGAATCTGCAAGCATATTTTTTCAGCACTAAAGCAAATGAAGCAACTTACGGTTCTGGAGTGTAGAGAGGATCTGAGCCATGTCGTATATACTGAGTACAGTGAAAAACTCTGTACGCTAAGCCAGCTAAAAAATCTCGGGGAGAGAGATATCCAGCAACTGGTCTCACTGTGAAGCCAGACCTTTCTGAAGTGAAGAAGATAATAAAAGACCATATTATATATTACTATATCAGTTTCTGAAGACAGATAACGGTCCGCAGTTAATTACCAGAAACATGACAGAGTATCTTGGCTGAAGGCCACCATACATAATTTTCACCTATTAAGTACAAGAATTGTTTTGCATTGCTAGCGTATGTTTAATGAAAACAGGTCAAAGTACTTCAAAGTTCATTTAAGTAACTTTGTATAGAAAGGAATAAGGGATATACATATAATGCCATAAGGGATGTTCTCAAATCACAAAGCATCTGATTTTTACATCTGGTAGCAAAGCAGGAGAGAAGTATCCAAAACAGAGGATGACTTCTGTAAAATTTATTGAATACAAACAGAACAAAATAGGATTAAACCAAACCTCCTCTTATTTTTGCAGATAAATACTGCTTTGTAACAGTAAAATACTGAATTTCAGATCTGAGGTTCTCATTTAAATATTTAACAAAGTGTTCAGTTGTCAGATTAGTCCCAGTGGAGAATTATTTCTGACTGAGTAACTTTGAAAAGGCTATTTCTCTCCCAAATTCATTATTAATTCTTTGCAAGTGTTTACAAAAGAATGTTCCAAGTATTTCTTCAATAGATATTACTATGTTCTATTCAGTCTAAAAACATATTTTGGACAAAAATGCAAATTTTTGAGTTTCTAGTTAAGAAAAAAGAACCTGATTCCCTAGGGATCATAGTGCAGTATATGAGAATCTCAGAAGGACACACGAAGATTGAAAGATCAATGAGACAATTATCAGTAAATGCAATTACTGACAAACAAGAGTTAAGGATGAAGCAGCGATTGCGGAAAGTAAGCGTCTCATAAATTTTGCATTTCTTTTAGTTAAAAATTTACTTTGCACACTTGGGAGAACACACTTTTTCTTTTTTCTCTACATAACACTTAACATCCCATAACATTGTTTTCTAAACACATGTCTTTACAATATTTTCATTCCTGAGATCCCAAAGAAGAAGATTAAGGAATAAGTACGCGTGTCTGAAAGAACCTCTGGGGAGAAGAGAAAATCTTAACTCTTTAGCAACTCTGAGTTAAAAACCAGCAGGTTCTTCTTGTCTGCCACTTCTCCTTCCACATGGAATACATTTCCATTACAGATGAGAAAGCAGAGTATTTTCAAACTTAAATGTGTAATATCCTGATCATTTATAAATACCACAGAAGTTGTAGATCATCCACGGAGTCCCACTGAGTTTTTTCAATACATCAATGTGAGCTTCATGAGGTTTTAAGCATTCAGGAGAGCCTCATATTTTCCTTTTTCCTTTACTGCCTAGATATAGCGGGAACACATACTGTGGTTATCAGGACACCCACCCTCTGTTACCAGAACAGCAGAGCTAACCCAGCTCTTTTTCATCATACAGGACTTTTCTCCCTGTGCAGGACAACATCAATGTGGTATGTGATTATTTAACTCATCTCAGCTTCAAACACATACAACCATCCTCACTCAGCAAATTCTCTCCCATGAAGAATATAAACCAAATTTGGCTGGTAGTACTGGGAGCCTTTCCATTCAATATGCTTTGCATTACATTCCAATAGAAAGGAGTGTTTTCAGGAAACATTTTATACTGATAAATCAAATATGAATCTTACCTTTAAGAAAAATAGAAACATCTTCCAGCTGAGGCACATTATCCTCTCTATACCCACAGTACTTGGTCAGCAGAGGAAAGTTTTTTAAATATTCACGACAAGCATGAGTGGGATAGAGTTTACTGAGTTCCCTGAACACCACTCCCCATGTTTTAATTTCTTCAGCTGTGTACTCCACTCTGGGAATGGGTTGACCACTGTTGGAGAAAAAAAAAAAAAAAGAAAAGAAAAAAAACAGATAGAGAGTATATTTGAATACAGTCAGACTGTATATCGACTCTGCATGGCAAAATTTCTGTGCTACTTAAATAACTATAATTACATAGAGCCTGTTAAAAAAACAAGCTATTTTAAAGTGATAACTAGATGCTTTTTTCTTAGAATTTCTTCCTAATGCTATGTTGTACACATTACATTTATTTCATAAGAACTGCATTTCTTAACAAGCAATGAGATGATTTCCACTACATAATAGAAAAATGGATTTCCTATATGATGCATTTGTATACCAAAGCAATAGCTCTGCTTTCTGTCACTGATGTCTTTGTAATGGTTAGCTGAAGATCCAAATTCAGTTTAACTTATACATTCAGTAAGACCATCAGTTGATTGCATGCTCTGTCCATTCCTTAAAACTCATAATATTCACAGAGCATCATTACCTAGCATTTTGAAAAATAAAGATTAGGCAATTGTGTGTTTACAAGAAAGTAGATGTTTAGAAACAAGTGGAACCAACAAAATACATATCCTTATTATTTAGACCATTGTGCACATGTGTTTGGAACCCCACATTCATTCAGGACTACATGATGAGGAAGCCAACCTCGGAGCCAACAGCCCAGAATAAGTGAAACTAAGATTTTAAACACATCTCTCAGTATTTTTCTTCTGCACAATTTCTCTGCCTCCTCCTCCTTACATAGATGCAGAGAAATTGCAGAGCAGGAGCCTCCCAGGGAGCTTGCTGATCTGTCTCTGACATCCAAGATTTGCCTCGAGTGGTTACAGCTCATTCAAAACTGAATGACAGCGTGGAGTGTGAGGGGCTCCTTCCAATTTGCGCTGCCTTGTATTTAGCTTTAAGGAATTTCCCATGACACAGTCTTCATCTTTCATTATGACTTCCCTCTAGAAACTTTATAATCTTTCTCTGGATTTAACATTCACTATCTACTATAAGTAACTATGAAATCTGCCATCTTCTCAGGTATCCTTCCCTTCTCTCAGACTGCTAACGAGCACAGATTAGCCAAAGGGATTCACAGGTCCCTACCTCCCACAGTCCAGCCGTATTGCTGGCATCGTGGGCACTCACAGCTCACTGCTGCAGCATCCTCTGCAGTCCCAGACGGCTGCCTCAGCTGACCCACCAACAGGGTGCACAGGGAAATCCCTCTGCAGCAGAACTACAGTGCTACGTATTTGCTAGGGCAGTTGAGTCTCCCTCCTGGCTCTCACCTGGTTTATAATCCTGTTTTCACCATGCCAGGTAACAAGGAATGAGTCCTTCTGTCACATGCGACCGCTGCTATGCAGTCCCTCCGTGCACAAAGAGAAGAGCCTCTGCCCTGCATTCGTTTGTGGTTGTCCCCTTATCTTTATTGAAAACTTACTATTTAATCCTCTCGCCTTCCACTCTATCAAAGTATTTTGATCCATAGCAGTGTCTGTCAGTCAAAGGATACTTTGTATGAGGCACTCACACTTGTCAAAGACACGCTGAACATCAAATACATTAAATCTGCTAGTTCCCCTTCAGCCACTCTTTTGCAGACCTGACAAGAATTGCAATGCAGGTGGTGAAGCACTGCTCACCAGCAGAAGCTGCACTGGGTCCATGTCTGTTATGCTGTGGGAGTCAATCCTGCAGATCCAGTATCTGTCTTCACCTGCACAGTCCATCAATCTTAAGCTGCCTGCCAGCTCGTGGGAAGCATAACACAGCTACTCTAAATCATATCGTGCACGCCAGGTACAAATAGGCTGTTACTCCACCCACTTGGGGCTGCCAGAGCTGTGCAGGAGCCTCACCCCCCTTTCCCTGGATGCAACCTCTACTATGGATACAGCCAGTACAGGTCAGCACCGGCCCAGCAAAGCTGAAGAAATCTGAGCACCAGTGGAAAAAAATAAAGTTTCTGTTTAGCATGTTACTAGAGAGGTATAAAGAAGATCAAGGTCCTGAAGCTTGTTCACTAAGAGGTTTATAACGTAGTAATTGTTTCAATTAATTCATTAGCACTGAAATAAGGTTCACTGAACATTAATTCCTTATTAGAATTTATGCCTAGGAGCACTGATCTTATTTTAAGATGATGGCGATACTGCTGTCTTAATAAAGAGTGCTTTCTTTATTGAGAGGATCGAGGTAGCCAGACTCAAGGGAGGACTGCGCCATTCTTTCAGTTATCTCACCCTCTTACAAGCAAGACCCACCTTGCTTTCATCACCCAATAAATCACACCAAAGGACAGCCTAGTCAGCCTCAAGAAAACTGGCTTTGCAAGGACATTAAAGGCTAACCTAACCTGAATTTTTATTTCCCCTTATTAAAATGGGGTCTTTCCATTTTGCCACGGTCACGAGCTATCAACTCACATTATGAATTCCCTCTATAAGACTTGTATTTTTCTTCCAGATTTCATTTTCTCAACACTTTTGCAATCTCTAATCAATCTCAAAGGGCTAATTAGCAAGATTAACACATTTTCACTATCTTTAAGATAGAAGCTAAGTGAAGGAGGGAGGAATATTTATTTTTTGGTCCACTTATTTCACACAGCTTATCTTCATTGATGTGCTCTATTAACACATCTTTCCCTTTAACACCTAGCACCAGCAAGGATCTGCTCCTCTAGGTTCACATCTTAGTGTTTTTCTCTCTCTCCCCAACTGAGGCCTCTTTATGTTCTGTCAAAGAAGGACATCTACTACTACAGAAGAGCAACTCATAAAGGAAATGCCAGTCAGGGATTTTCAACTCAACAATTTTTGACAAAGCCATCTCCTTGAGCCAATGTTTTGTAGCCAAATCTCTTCATTACTTTTTTTTTTTTTTTAAGGAACCGAGTTTGTTTGTTTGTTTGTTTGTTAAACACAGGAGACAATAATTAGAAATGCATCAACCTCAGTTTTCAATGAGGAAGAAATACTGAGAGGTTCAAGACAATGCTCTAAATGTGTCTCTAAGAGAAGTCCTTATACCAAAATTGTATTTTCCATTATCATGAAGCTCTCCCAACATTTCCTGACAGACCTGTTCTTTCTGCATAAATAAGTAAACAAGTAAGTAAGCAGTCTTCAGACCACAAAAGAAGGTGCAATGAGACTGCAGTGTAGTGTCAAGACACCTGAACTAATTCTGAATGCACCAGCATGGGTAGCAGAAATAGTTCGGCTGTAGCAGCACAAGGTCCTCCTGGAGGTGATTTTCTCCTCACCAGGCTGTCTCTGAGAGCAGACCTATCCAGAGAGAGACTGACTGTACAGCCCCATGGATATGGCACATCCAAGAGGTGAAAAAAAGTCATGTTGGCAGACCTGAGGAGCATGAATGAGTTTTTGCCACATCTTAGGTAACTGCACAGATTAGTGGCCTCTAAGCCGTTTTACTGGTTCTGGGCTTAAAAGATTCAAAGAATCTCGTTTTCCTGCTGCTCCTGCTACCACGAAGAGTGTGAAATCTTTTAAAATGTTTGACAGTATCACTGGGACGCAGGAGTATTTCTGAGCAGATTTGCCCCCAAATAACCTCTGCAGAAATGGCTACTCAGTCTTCAAAATCCAAAGAAGAAAAAGAATTTTCCTTCCCTTTATCTTTTTTCCTGGGAACGTGCAAGATTTTTCTGAAAATATGTTTCTTACTAGGTTCAGGGGAAAAAATCCTTCTAGCAGAAGACCAACCACTGCTCAGTGAGCCAGCAGGACCTTTCCAACACTTAGGCAGCTTAGAGGGGGAGAAGAGACGAAGATATTGCCAACAGCTTAGCAGCTGTGAGATGCAGGGCACTACCATTTTCCTTACTAATAAACGCAGAACTGTCCTAGTTTACGAAGAGAGATCTAGAAGCACACAGTATGCCCTCATCCACAGGTATCTGCTTGACATTTCACACTGCAGCAAATGTTAGGCAAGAATAACCAACTCTGCAGCAAGCATGAAACTGGAAAATAAAATCAATCAGCTGTAAACAAACAAAAAACTTGCCTCGACTTTAATCTGAAAACTGACTAAGCTTAGGACTTACACAGACAAAGGGATCAAACTACAGAGCCTGGGAAGCTTCTCCATCAACCACCACCCAGTCCCAGCATGGAGAAACTCAGTGTGCTGGATGAATGCCACGAGCACCCAGACAAACAAATGCCACCGTGGGCTGAAGAAAGGGAAAGCAAACACTGGCACTTGGACATTTACTGTACTGGTAACAGCATAACAACAGGAATGGAACAAAAGTAAAGGAGAAAGATAATTAGGATTATATGGTCACAAAGTAGTCTTAGTCTTCCTGTCCCAACCTCCAGTCTCCTACAGCTCATGAATTAACCTTAAACTAAGAACAAAGAAAGCAGAACCAAAAAAACTTCTAAAATGCTTTTCTGAATTGCTTCCTGATAGGACATGCCTTTCATGAAGGCGGAAAACAACTGTTGTGCTCTGCATTCTTTAAATAATATACTTCGAAGTCTCAAAGGAGAAAAAAAATCTGAAAATGTATGGTAATGTGGAAAGGAACATGAAATTAGTATGTTGTTTCTGCTGAGAATGAGGGCAAACAAAACAGAGCCTAATTAGAATTAGCTGAATCCTTACATAAGAAAAAAATTGCAACACAGTAGGTATTTGTAGGTAGCACAGAAAGTTTTCTAACTTCTAGGGATGGCAGCAAATCGAAAACACTGACTTGACATCAAAAAAGATCAGAAGGTGGAACCACAAACAGCATACTTATGCACAGACACCAGCTCCATAAACTACAGAGAAATCCACCTACTGAATTCTGAGGGATTCAGAAGCTTATAGCTGTGGTAGCAAAATTCATAAATGGCATTTTGCAGCATCCAGCATATTAAGAGCACGAAAAGAAAATAATCATTTCCTGTTAATTCCTTTTTCAGTTAGTTTGTCTAACTACAGCTTTCCCAGTTTTGGACCAAATCTTAGGATCCTCAGGACCTGACTCTTATCCTGTTCCCCAAAGGTAGAGATGTCATTCATTTAATAATTGTGACTAATTTTGAGAACTCATCCTGTTACAATGGTAGAAATCAAACCATTATGACAGACACGACACTTGTGTGAAGCATGGTACTCCTACTGTGTACAACATTTTCCTTTGGGTGCCAATCCAGGCACGTCTAACAGTTCTCCTCACAAGAAGCACAACTTTCTATGGTTCAAATAGTGAGTAATGATTTGGCATACAGCAACCACATAGGGACACTGGATGTGTGCAATTCAGCAGTACATCAGATTTTCAATAATAACAGTTCCTTAAGTTTAATCAGCTGTTAATAAAACGCTGAAAAGGTAGTGCTTGCACTTCAAATGTTTTCCTTCCTTGCCTGGATCTGTACTGAAAATGTAACAGGATTTCAAGCATCAGGTTTGCACAGGCTGCACCAGTGGTAGTTTAAAGGATGACTTTGTCTACTGCAAAACTTCCTCCTACGGAATTAAGTAGAGCATGAATTCTAACTAGTCAGCAGCCCAGGGAAGAATTATACCAGTACTTACTATTTATAGCTCATGGCAACATCCACAAAGTATTTTCTTCTCTGTCGATAGACATTGTCTTTAAATCCCTTAAGGAAGGAAGAAGAAAGTAATTTATAACAAAGACAGAAAATTAGCTGTGAGAATTATAAATCATTAAAGTGTTTACCCAGTACCAAATTATATTGTATTTTGATTAACACCATCTTCTGGATTGTAAGAGAAAAATATCTTTTGCCTTTTTCCCCCACCAAAGTCCCACAGGGGTGTTTTTAAGATTGGTTTGTGCATAGGTAGTCATTTTTCCAAGGCACTGAAAAAGAGAAACTGTTTTCCTGTCATTTCATCTCATACAGGTTTTCCTTAATCTGTATGGAGATCTACAGGCAGGCATAAAGCAGAGTAACTGACCTTTTCTTAATACATCTGTCATCACTAGAAGACAGAAGGTGCCGAGAGTTCACAAGTAACTCATTTTGAAGATGCTACTTCAGCAGTTGCCATCTTAACCAACGCATGAGAGATTGTGCCAACAGCCTCCAACAGCAAAAACACACACTGCTCCAATTTGAGCTGCAGTTCAAGCTCCCTGCATATTAGGCTACAGAAGGTTCTAACTTTTTGCATATAAAGTGCAAAAGAGCTGCATAACACATACAGGCCAGTCGTAACAGCCCCTTAAGCTACTCAAAATCAAAACATCATCTCTTGTATATCTACAAAAAATTTAGACAAGTCAGGTTTTGGACTACAGAAGAGCTACCTACTTTCAAGAGGTTACAAGCAGGACTTGTAACCTCTTGAAAACGGAAAAGAGTAAAGTTATCTAAGTGCCACAGTTCATAGCACCAAAAGTATGTTTACATTTCCTCAAGTGCCATGACTTAAATGGGCTGCTCCCATCACCTAGTCACAGCTGAAAAGTAAAACACATTTTTTCCTTACTGCACACATACACAGATCAGCAAAGGGAATGAAAACACTATGTATTTTGATTTGAAATGTTTATGAGTTTGTACAAGAAAACTCAAAAGGTATTTTATGGCCCCATAACCAAAGCTGTGCAGCTAGGGCAGAGCAAGGGAGAACATCAGAGGACTGCGGAAAGGATTGAAGCCTCCACTCTCACACAGGACAGCAGAGGCCTTACACAACACCCTTCAGGTACTGAACAATTCAATGTATACAAGCTGGGAGAACTCCTTAAGAGCAGCCCTGCAGAGAAGGACTTAGGGGTTCTGATTGATGAAAACTTAACATGAGCCAGCAGTGTGCACTTGCAGCCCAGAAGGCCAATGTTATCTGGGGCTCCATCAGAAGAGGGGTGGCCAGCAGGGCAAGGGAGGTGATTGTCCCCCCTCTATTCTGCCCTCGTGAGGCCCCAGCTGGAGTACTGCATCCCAGTCTGGGGTCTCCAGCACAGGAAGGATGTAGAGCTTTTGGAGAGGGTCCGTAGAAGGCCACGAGGACAATCCAAGGGCTGGAGCACCTCTCCTATGAAGACAGGCTGAAGGAACTGGGCTTGTTCAGCGTGGAAAAGAGAAGGCTGCAGGGAGATCTCATTACAGCCTTCCAGTATTTTAAGGGAGCTTATAAACATGAAGGATATCAACTTTTTCACAGGTAGATAGTGATAGAACAAGGGGAAATCATTTTAAACTAAAAGAAGGGAGATTTAGATTAGATGTCAGGGAGAAGGTCTTTACTGAGAGGGTGGAGAGGTGCTGGAACAGGCTGCTCAGAGAGGCTGTGGAGGCCCCGTCCCAGGAGGTGAGTAAGGCCAGGCTGAATAGGGCCCTGGGCAGCCTGATCTATTACTTGATCTAGTGGCTGGCAGCCCTGCCTGTGGCAAGGGGGTTGGAACTTGACAGTCCTTGGGGTCCCTTTCAACCCAAGCCATTCTATGATTATATGATCCTTTTTATAACACGCCATTCATTTGGTTATCAACTTGCTGTGCATAACTACTGTGAGATCAGTTACTTCATGAACTCAAACAACTGTCTGCCTCCCTAATCCTGCATTTCTGGGGCCTGCTTTCAACAGGGCATAGCACCCTCCCTGTGAAATGCCACAGAAGAGTCAAGAATGATGTTATAATCAATGGTGCTCACACAGAGAAGCTTTTTGACAGGCAAGAACTTGTGATATTTTGGAGCGTATCTTTGTCTACATAATACCTTTTTACACTAGCATTATGTTACTCAGCTGTAACATTCAACAGACAAAATGGGCTGGATGACAGCATAGGTGACTTGAATGTCCACCACATGCAGTGAAATCAAGACAGAAGCCATTAGCCAACATGGAAGGGGTTAGAACCTAAACTAGTGCTATACTGATTCCATAATGGAGTAATTCTCTTTGGTCTGGCATCTACACACCACCACCAAGGAACAGAGCAGGCACCAGAACTGGCATCTGAAAGGCCAATCACAGATTTTATAGTTTTTTTCCCCATCTCTAATATCTAGTGTGCTGCATACGCTAACAAATGGTGTGTAAATTATGTTCATAAGAGTTCCCTCAAGTGTAAAATGTATATTCATATAATGCAAATGTCTTTTTTCATTGTCTGTAAAACTGAAGGCAGATTTTCAGTAGAGCACTCAACTATTTAATGAAGGCACCAGCTCAGAACATAAAACAGTATCAAATGGCTCATCACAATCATCAACTCAAGGCTAGAATGAGTTGCCATTAAGGCCTCTGTTTGAACCAAATTACTGTTAATGGTTGAAGGTAATCAAGAGATTTTTCCATTCTGAGAAAATATTAGGTAAATCCTAGCTTGTCATTAAGAAGTATGTGGCAGAAATCAGGATCCAGGAGCATGCTCCCCAGCTGTGGGCCCACAGTGCAGGAAAAGCTCACATTCAGGTACTTCAGGTCATACCTTTCTTTCAGCTGGAAGCTTCCTTACAATACAAGTTGAATTCAGCCTTCACAGTAGGAATAATACAATTAGTTGCTACTAGTAGTGCTCAACCAAAGGGTTCAAAGGTGGAAACTTCGATTTGAAACAAGCAAATATCCCTTAGCACAAATGCATGCAATCATCTGCCATCTAAAGAATTAGATGTTAAGCATTTATGGACTTGAGCCAAATGGAATGAAACAATTTTTTTTTTTTGTCTTTTACACTGAGCATTTGGCACCACTACAGGTATCACTTATGTGAAATGCAAGCTTGACTCCTGTCACTGAAGTCAGGAAACAATATGAGACACCTTCCCATCTGCTGCGTTCCCTTCTGTACGCAAAAACAGGAATGTGTTGCTGTTTTATTTTGCAATTATCTCTTGAGTGGCCAGGAAGTCTTTTTCCATAATTCTTTCTTCCCTGACACCTAAGTTAATATCTATCTTAGATAAAGAGCCACTTGTGACAGAACCTAAGGTCACATTGATCTAAACTCTTCTGTTTGTCTGAAAACTCCTAACAACCAGCTAAATAAAAAGTAAATAAATAAGAACAGCAAAGAAAGAGGACAAAGTTGTTCAAGAGAAAGTTTTCTGGAGGACATCTTCTTGCATGTCTACCTACAGAAAAGGATAATTAATTCACTGAAAACACTGAACAGAACTAAATACCAACCATGCTCAGAAAAGTACTCAAAAACAGCAGTCAATAGAATTTTTATTTGACTGGCAAACAATGTGAACGAATTATCTACAATACAATTTTATGTTACACTTACAGGGTGATCTGCATCCAGCTCAGATCCATACATCAAAACTCTTTGTGAGCATTTGTCTAATTCAGATATCTTCCGGGGAAACCAAGGGACACAGTCAAGATCTGCAGAAGACAGAATGAGTTAGATATACTGAGTATAAGATTATTGCTATACCTCTGCAAAACATCTGTGAGTCTATGAACGAAGCAATACAGAAGGAGCCTTGCCTTCTTCATCAGTCCAGATGTTTTCTGGTGGATTTAGAGACACGATATTAGTTTGAAACTTGAGCAACTGGATTAGTTCGTTAAATTCCTTCTTACTGCAGTCACAGTCCACAAAAATTTCTACCTCTGAGTTCCTTCTCTTCGATTTTCGTGATTCAATATGAACCATACTCACATGTTTCTCCTGCAGAAAGAATAAACAACAGATTAAATATAGACATATCAGTTAGATGGCAGCATTGATGGCATATTCCTCAGGAAGGTTCTTCCAGCTTTCAAACGAAGGTCTCCTCTGGTACAGGCAACCAGCAGTTTCTGATTTTCCACATCTGAATCCACACAGTAGCTAACAGTTTCAGTGGCACACTCCATAAGGTACGTATACAATGCATCTCCTTAGCTAACACATTCATGCAACAAATTTGCAGAAGGAAAAGACTCCATTTGCTGAGGGCTTTGAATCTGCTGTTTGTAGACCAACAGATTACAGAAGCCAAGCAGGATAATTTTGATCATCAGTTCCTGAATAACACAGGCCATAGGACTCCTTCCCAGCTGGCACGGGGATAGCGGTTTCACACATGCTCTTCTGAAATAGGGAAGGTGTCTTTGATCTACCCTAGGTTTAGAAGACAACATAATCCCACCCTTCCCATGCTCAAATTGCTCAGTGACTACACGAATGCAGGTGATCTCTCTGCAACACCTTCCAGACACATTTTAAAAAGCAGAATGAATTATAAGTAAGTTGTTCTCAAGAAGGGAGAGTTGACATCTATATCCAGGATTTCATGCCCATGGGACAGAGGTTCAGAGGTCTGAACTCATTGAATAATTTAAGCCAGAGCTTCAGTGAAACTCTTTGGAGAGAAGATGGGTTAAAAACATCTCTTTCTGCAGTTCCTATTGGCTCACTTATCCTTCTCCTGCTTCCGCTGAGCAACCTGGTTCCTGGTAATCTCCCTCCCAGGGGTCTAACTCACTCCTCTTTCAACATCTGGGCAGTCTAGATATACGCATCAGCCTTGGTAATCTGCTCCCAGAGCCAACTCCTGTAATTTAAGATCAGTAATGCCCTGCGCTCCCACAACTGTACCCCTCTGATGGTTTATGATGAAGAGGTACACTCCAAACCACCTCTTAACATTTTCTTCACTGTAGAGACTGAGCAGCCTAAGGCTTTCATCATGGTGCTTTGCCTTAATTGTCCTCAGACTTGCCTTCAAGTCCTCTTCAAAGCATTAATATGGTAAGCAGACTGCATAGAGTACCAGCAGTCTGACTGAAGACCACCAATTGTTTGGGGATCTATATGGGAACCAATACTTCACAATTTAAGTTCTAGTTAGACAGAAAGCTCTGACCCTGCAAGCAGTTAAAGGTGCACTTAAATTTATGACAAAACATTGTCCTGCAGCAAGGCTGTCATCACCATCTGACTTTGAGCATATAATTCAGACTCTGAGCTCCTCTCTCAAACTGCTTCCTTTCATCGTGGTCTGTAAAGAGAACTTCAAACCTAATTTACAGTGTTGAGAATCACACTTCAGAAATCTAAAGTGAATAGTGCCAATATCAACATCACAGTTAAACTTTGTTCCAGAAAATTCTCCGAGAGTCTTAAATGCTTTGTTGAATGATCCATAAAACCTGAAGTTACACTCTGCAGATTCACTAAAAGTAACTGCACTCCACGGTGCATTAATTTATACCAACAAAGAGCCTGACCTCAGTATCCTTCCTCATCTGGTCAGCACAATGATTTGTAAGCTTTACCTGGAAGAGCCGGAGAGCTTTCACCAATCCTCCAACTTCATTCTTCAAGGAAAACACCACAGCTGTCTTTCCACCTTCAGAAACTGATTCACCTTTCCCATTTCCCTTATTGCCTTTTTTGTCCTCATTTTTCCCAGAGCTTGATCTGTTTATCTACAAATGGATAAAGAACGGCATCGATTCAGTTGCAAAAGGGCATTTCCCAGAAGGAAGACTTATTACATAAATATAAATTTTTGTTAGAAAATAGCTGAATTGAACCCATCCAGACTTAATTTAAAAGGTAATTTATTTACCTGAAACCAGAATCACAGGTATATATACACACATAGGATACAAATATGATGATATTTTTAGGGCAACGCTATCAACGGTAATAAAGAAAGTGAACGGAGATGGTCAGAATTACCACAAAACCACTAATTGCAGTGATACTAATCTATCTGTAAGTCAGCTCAAGATGATTTATACTGGTCTGTATTTCTGTATTATCTGTCAGCAGAGTCCAATACTCTGACCAGCTGCTTTTAGCCGTTCCACACATGGGGAGCATAATGCTTAGTACGAAGCATA
Source organism: Numida meleagris (assembly GCF_002078875.1). Taxonomy (NCBI): domain Eukaryota; kingdom Metazoa; phylum Chordata; class Aves; order Galliformes; family Numididae; genus Numida; species Numida meleagris. Next base: position 36,955,429 of record NC_034409.1, on the reverse strand, counting down.
CTTAACTGAAGATGTATGATGTTACACAGGAATTATGATTTAGCAGAATGATACTTAACACACTGAAAACAGACTACAAATGCAAGTTATACTTAGCAAAAAACTGCAATCTCAGTAGACAATTCAATCACAACATCATTGTGATTTGCATTTCTGGTCTATTACTGGTTGTGAGACCATACTCGGTGAGTGGTGGCCAATGGCTCCACATGTGGATGGAGATCAGTGAAAAGTAGCGTCCCTCAGAGGTCAGTTCTGGGACTGATGCTCTTTAACATCTTCATCAGTGACATCGACAGTGGGATCAAATGCACCCTCAACAGGTTTGCAGATAACACCAAGCTGTGGGGTGCAGTTGACATGCCCAAGGGACAGAATGCCATTCAGAGAGACCTAGACAGGCTCCAGCAATGGGCCCAGGAGAACCTCATGAGGTTCAATAAATCCAAGTACAAGGTCTTGCACATGAGTCATGGCAACCCCAGCTATCAGTACAAGTTGGGGGATGAAAGGATAGACTACAGCCCTACCAAAAAGGACTCGGGAGTACTGGTGAATGGGAAGCTGGGCATGAGCCAGCAATGTGCCCTTGCAGCCCAGAAAGCCAACTGTATCCTGGGCTGCATCAAAGCAGCATGGCCAGCAGGGCAAGGGAGATGATCCTGCCCCTCTGCTCTGTGCTGGTGAGACCTCACCTGGAGTACCTGGTGTGGAGTTCTTAGTAAAGGAGAGACAGACCTGTTGGAATGACTCCAGAGGAGGACCACAAAAATGATCCAAGTGATCTCCCTACAAGGATAGGCTGAGAGAGCTGGGGCTGTTCAGCCTGGAGAAGGCTCCAGGGAGACTAGAGAGTGGCCTTTCAGTATCTAAAGGGCAGGGGGAGGGGGGGAAGCTATAAGAAGGGGACAGACTCTTTAGCAGGGTCTGTTGGGATAGGGCAAGGCAAAATTGTTTCAAACTGAGACATTTACACTGTATGTAAGAAAAAAAGGTGTTGTTTTTTTTTTTTTTAAACAATGTGTGGTAGGGCACTTAAACAGGTTGCCCAGAGAGGTGGTGGATACCTCATCCCTGAAAATGTTCAAGGTCAGACTGGACCAGGCGCTGAGCAATCTGTTCCAGCTGTAGGTATCCTTGTTCACTGCAGGGGAGTTGGACCCGATGGTCTTTAAAGGTCCCTTCCAACTCATGGAATTCTATAGTTCTCTGATCCTGTGCTCAATGTTACTGGGCTGTGCATTCCCAGTCACGGGGAAGGAATATGTGGACTGAGGCCACTGACCTTGCAGTTACCCTGTTAGTGGTGTAGTTTTCATACCCATACTGGGCTGAGCCATGTATTCACTTCCACCATACTGGTTGGGTTAACTCAGGGAGACATTCATGCTTTTCTAAGGAACTTTAGGAGAAACATTTATACCAACAGTTGATCCATGTAATTGTTGATAGCCATGTATTTAAAGCAAAGGGCACCCTCCAGTACCCTGTGCCAAGGTAAGAAAAAAAAAAAAAAAAAACAACCACACAGCTTCTTGCAGCAGTTGTAGTCAGTCACACTCAGCCTTATTCACTGAGCCTTCTTCCATTGCTGGGGTTTATTGGTCAGTCATGCTCATCAAATGTAGAATACAAAATTTATGTTTTATTTCATCCAGATTTTCAAAAAAAAAAAAAAAAGAAATGTGGACTTTTTTCAGTCAACTGAAATTCTGTTGAGATGCAACAGAACAGTGAGTTGGGCTTCTTAGGCTCCACAGACAGTTCCAGTACTACTTACCACAATTTTCAAAAATTGGTCTACATTTTCCAACACCCAGGTTGTGACTCAGAGAAATGCTGTCCTCAGTGAGATGCTAACCACTTTTTGAACAACAGTATCACCAGTAATATGGACACTAAAAGACACGTGAACTTCGGAATTAAGAGTCATACACAACAATTCTACAACAGTTCTTTGTTAAATTGTAGAAAATAACCTAAGAATGGGTGGAGTTTTTAAACAGGTCTCAACACCTGGTTAAAGCCAAGTTAAATCTCTATTCCTGTTCTCTTCCCTAGCAGGTAGGGCTGCCAAGGTGAGTTATCGCACCTGCATGATAACTGTGGCTCTATCTAAGGCAATGGGCTTTAGTAGAGTCTCCGTGTGTTTCCAAAAAATGTTGTGTCATCAGGAGCTTTCTGTCCCAGGAAAAGAAAAAAATAGTACAATTCAGCCTGATTCTCTTCAAACTGGATTAGCTAAGATGCTTTCTTAGAAATAGATATTGCTGACAGAGATGAGGTATTTACATCACATCCATCTCAATGCAGCCACATGTCTCATTTCAAACTGGTATGCTTTTCTCTGCTGTGTGAGACCACTGGATATCCTAAGGATTTTTATTTTTTTTTCAAGCACAAGAATGCACTGAATTAAGATGAGGGCTAGCTGAAATGCATCTTCTTACTGAAAGCCACTGCTTAAAACAGTGCAGGTTAAACTACCCTAGCTAGTTTCAGCCCATACTAGAAGGTTCCCGTGGTCTTTTCTCATCATTTATCAGATTATACTTAAATCATTTGGAAAAAGTAATTCTGCTTGTGAAGTGGTACATCAAGGCATTCAAGCACATTTATTTTTTAGTAAATGAGTTTATATGATTCTTCTGGCTGAGGGATTTGCTTAGGGACAGTCTAGGGGAAGGTCACTTTGGCTTTAACTTCAATAATGTTTGGGATTTGGCTGAGAAATTTTCACACGTATGAAGCACACAGATGCTGCTTATATGGCATCCACGCTTCTTCACTGTACGCTGCTTCCTGGAAGCTAGGCACGGAGGATCACATAGCCTGAGCACCTCGGTACCACTGATTCCTCAGGGAAACGAGAGCGCCTGGCACCCTCCAAGACTGCCCACTACTTCCAAACGAGCATTATCTGAAGTGATGACTGAAAGCCTCTCTCAAGCATGAGAAAAGCAGATTAGCTAATCGTTACGAGACCAATTAAAGAGGCTGAGATACTGCAAGAACTCAAATCTTATCAGCCATGCCTATTATTTAATTATAAAGTGTTTTAATGGCAAGCAGATCAACCATCCTAATGAAAATGAGTTATCCGGAGCAAGTGCAAGTACTCAGGAATGAAGGAGTGACCTACAGCAGAACTCAGCAAAGAAAGTAACTCAAACAAAAGCTGTAGAACAAATGGATCCCATTTAATGCAACATTTTTGACAGAAATAAACGACACAGAAACAAGAGTATTATATATTTTCCTGTAAGACCCGTTCACAAGTGGTACAAGTGAGCACATCCCATTGGTTCAACTCAAATTATCAAAGCCTCCACACGTGCTGCAGATTAGGCATACAATTTTATGGGCTCTAGGTCTTGAAAACCCTACATATTCACCCTATTCAGAGCGGATGAGATCACGAGCCCCCAGTACTAACAGAATAAGCCCACTCAAAGCCATTTACCCGTAGACGCCGGCACCTGCCGGTCCCAGCCGCCCGCAGCGGAGCCGCGCTGCTCCCCACGAGCACCTTTCTGACCACAGCTTGCTGCCATCAAACACGATTTAAGCGTCACGCTGCGACGTTTGCGAGCGCCCTGACACAGCCTCGGTACACAGAGCCGGCGCTCGGGAACACCTGAGCTGGGCTCCCGTGCTTTGATAGCGCTGCAGCAGCGCGGTTATCCTCCGTGCTTGCCTCTCTAGCGAAACTTTCGCTGTTGTTTGAGGACACCCTCGCGGCAGCGCTGGGAAGCAGCACCCGTTAGACTCGCAGCAGCCACCAGCGGCACCTGCAGCCGCTGAGGAACTGCCGGCCCGGCCTCAAAGTTAACCCCCCGCTCCCGGGCTGTCCCGCTCCCAGCCCCGCCACTTACGGTGAGGCCGCCGGGGCGCTCCTCAGGCAGGGCCGAGTCCAGCGAGAAGCCCCTCCTCGCCCAGTACTTGCTGGAGAACATCATCATGGCGGGCTGCATGGGGCCAGCCAGGCGGGGCAGCACCGCGCTCTCCTCCTCGCTTTCCGCGCCGCCTTTTATACGGCCCCGCGGGGGCTGACGGAAAGCCGCCGAGGGGGGACCCGGCGTCGGGTGACGGAGCCGCCGGCGGGCGGGCGAGCGGGCGCCCTCGGTCTCGCTTACCTCATTCACCTCCGGGCAGCCCTCAGCGCTCGCTCCTCGGGAGCCCCGGGGGAGCTGCGCCAGAGCCCAGCACGGCCCGGCCGTGGGGTGGCCCCAGGGCAGCGGCTTCAGCTCCTCACACCTCAGTGCCCACCGTGGTGGCCTGCCTTGAACCCAACCAGAGAGCCCCAGACCACCCCGTGTCAGGAGCTCCAGCCCCACGAGCTGGCTTTGAGTGGGGGCACATGTGGACATGGGGACAGCAGGCCTCAGTGCACGCCATCGATAAATAAAAGGAGTGGAAAGTTGAACAGAGTTATTTCCACATCAGCTTTGATGTGAGGAATTCTTTGATGTAGAAACTCATCTTTCCTCATTTTTTTTTTTTTTATTAAGAATTCTTTGGTGAAAAATGTAGGCAGGTTCAGAGAGGAAGCATTAAGGGGTAGGAAATCTATCTTATAATGAAAGACTTAACAAACCTTCTGTATTAAAGCGTGATTGATGACACAGAAAGAATATTTCCACTAAAAAAGGATGCTTAATTGGAGAAAGCTTTTTAGCCGAAGCAGCAGTGGCTGTGTTTTCTACCTCAGTAAGGGCCAGGCTCTGATCTAACCACAACATCAATAAAGCAATTAATTATCTGTGGAGGTAAAACAGTCCAGTATGGATCCTACAGGTCTGTTTTTGTAGTGGACAACTTCACCTGTCTCTGAATTGCTTATGTCTCAAGGGTAAAGATTTTTTCTAAAGAACTTGCTTCCTACTTAATATCAGGCTTGTAGAACCTCACAAACTGTAAATGAGCAGAAAGTAATTGCTCAAACAATAACTCGACACTCAAATCTACTCATAAAATAGTTTTAGGATTTTTTATTTCTCTTATACCCACATACTGAAATCAAATACTCATTTTGTCACTTATTGTTGTCACTTTTTCATCCTATTTTTTCCCTCTCCAGAACTCTCACTTTCCAAAACTTTTCCACTAGCTACTTTGAGTAAGTTATACAGCATAGAACCAAACGCCACAAGTGGATTGGGAGCACTATGTCAGTAAGTTTGTTCAAATACTTGCACACTTTTCTCTGTTCTGAAACATCAGGCAAGGAAAATAGTCACCGCTTCCCCTTGGAAGTCTCCAGTGGTGCCTTCCCTGCAGCTTCCCTAGTTGGCATCACATGGCCTTCACTCCTACATGCATACAAAGATCACATAGATCAAGAATAAAGAGTTAAAATCAGAGTCTCTGAAGCTGGAAGACTGAGCAGGGAGATACCCAAGGAAAGTAGCAGAAAGGCTTAGTACTCATGGTACTACGTTTCATGCAGCTGTAGCTTGCTCACTTTATGTAAAGTCAATGTCTCTATCCTTGCTAGCCTCAGTATCTTTTAGCTAACATTTACATACCTGCATCACTGAGGAATCCATTTTGGTCCTAAAAAGAAACCAGCACAAAAGGACAACAGAAAGTTTTATACTGTTTAGTATGATGAGATCTCACCATTTACCACAGCTAACAAACCAGCAAAAGTTTCAAGCCTAAACCAGCCCTTGTCAGACAGATGAGCCCTTTCATAAAATGGAAATGTATGCCTGATGTTCAGGACTGAGTTGGGATCACAGCTGCTCCATGTAATGATGGTTCTTCCTTTTTCTTGACAATAAAATTGCCATAATATTTGGTTCCCTTACTTGCTCCTGTAATGCGAATCAATCATTTTTGTTTTTCTAACCCCCAAAGTTTTGTTTCATTTTTCCAGATGAGGAAAGGATGGATGTCTGCAGGTGTTACTTCTGTCTCGTGCGCAAAGTTACCAAGAGATACTCTCTTTCATGTTTATTCATTATTTTAATAATAGGAACGCAAGTCAGGTCTTCGGATTTTGATATTCCTGTCGGTTATGCCTGAGATACCCAGACATTGCTCCTGCCGTTGAACAATTTACAGAAGTGGGATTGCTTAGCATTCTCCAAATGTTCCAGTGATGACAACAAGCTCTACTGAGCAGGCTTTTCTCCATCAGCATGACAGAGCGCACTTTTATCTGCTGCTAGATGCTAGTTCTGCAGCGCGACATCACACAAATCTGAGATGACCCTGCTACCCTCAGCCTTGCTAATGATCACAGCTCTGTCTGGTGGCTGGATCCTGGCAAAGATTTTCTGTCTCTCATAACCTCTGCAGGATGACTTGTGAATGCAAAACAAACAACGGTATGTTGTGTTGCCATGAGCTATGCAACAGGTAGGGACAGCTCACATGATTCAGCTGTGTTAGTCACACTGACTGCCCTTGACTGCCACAAAGACATTGCCTCTACATAGACAAGAAAGTATCCGTTTGCGACTCATTTTGTAGGTGGACTTTTCCATACAAATGCTAGATTGAAGGACACATTTATAGACTGCAAATGTTTATTTCTTTGTTCTAGTCACAGTAAAACAGCTGACATATGGCTCTGGGAATAGTGCTAAGCTAGAGGTTTTGTTTAGAGATCAGTTTCTCTATAGTTCACAGTTCCATATACATAAACCAAGTAAAAAACTTAAAATTGTTGGCCCCCCCCCAAAAAAAAAATTGAAGTTCATTGAAGTAGCTATTCAAAAATATCTATTCTATAACATATTTCAGAGTGCCACATGGCAACCTTGCTTTACTTTGGAAAATGTGCTTAATGTTTATAGTAAGAAATAAAGATACCTTTCTAGCACACAGGGATAAGCTCACTTTCATTTCTAAAAGGCATCTTATTGCCTATAATCAGAAGTCAGGTAACTCTAAGATCTCTACACACATTTTCCTTCCTGTTATAGGAGAACAAAGTCACAGTTGACTGAACTCCTAAGATGTACACTTTTTAAGAAATACAGAATTCAAGTGGAAAATTAGCTCTAAAAGTAAATCTATGGGTTCTTTTCAAGTTTCAGTCATTTTCTCCTTCTTAGAGACACCAACTGTTCGTTTCAGAATAGCTTTCCTTAAAACTGCTTGTAAAATAGTTTGTAATATTTTGATGATATAAACTGGCAATGTTAAATCCTTCCATTTCATTTTAGCAGGAGGATAAAATCCACAGTGCACAGTAGAATTATAGAACGGTTTGGGTTGGAAGGGACCTTTAAGATCATCTAGTTCCAACCCCCCTGCTATAGGCAGGTTCTCCTCCCTCTAGACCAGGTTGCTCACAGCCCCATCCAGCCTGGCCTTGAATACTTCCAGGGAGGGGGCATCCACAGCCTCTCTGGGCAACCTGTTCCAGTGTCTCACCACCCTCACAGTAAAGAATTTCTTCCTAATGTCTTGTCTAAATCCACCCTCTTCCAGTTTAAAGTATCTTCCTCTCATCCTGTCTCTACGTGCCCTTATAAAAAGTCCCTCCCCAGCTTTCCTGTAGGCCCCCCTCAAATACTGGAAGGCCGCTATAAGGTCTCCTTGGAGCCTTCTCTTCTCGAGGATAGACAGCCCCAGCTCTCTCAGCCTGTCCTCTTAGGGAAGGTGCTCCAGCCCTCTGATCATCTTCGTGGCCCTGCTCTGGACCTGCTCCCACAGCTCCATGTCCTCCTTGTGTTGGGGGCCACAGAACAGGATGCAGTACTCCAGGTGGGGTTTCATGAGAGTGGTCATGCTTCTCTTGATGCAACCCAGAATACGGTTGTATACACCAAGATTTAATCTGATTTACCTCTGCTCTGCCAGAACACTATGAAGTTTTTGTCTACAGGCTTGCTATAGCGGGAAGGAGAACTTCCAAGTCATAATGTGGCAGAACACAGAAAAAAATGAAGCTATGGAAAAGTATCAAAAGAGGCGTAAACAAAAGTGGACATCACTAAGATCTAAAAATGGAGAGAAGAACATTAATTCAATAGAAGGTCAGAAATGCAAGGAGAACAGATACATTTATTATTACTGCAAGAGATGATGACACAAGCAGAAAACTGAATTCTCGTTACATTGCCAAATCATAATTTACTCAGTAAAATAAGGAAAATCATTCACAAGTGGACTAACCAAGGGGCTTCTTCAACAAGGAAGAAAAAATGTACAGTCCTTTCCCAGATTACCAAAGATGCACACACTACCTCTTACATCTGTTTCTCTAAATGAGACAGGTCTGCTGAAAAATGTGTGATCCAAACATAGATTTTATTTTTAAGTCATGAAAATGAAGGAAGCACAGTTTTTCAAGCAGCTAACAAAATTATCCCAATTCAACAACAAAATTATCCCTTAGTGCTATTCTAATAGCACTAGGATTTTAATTGACCAACAGCTGTTGTTTGGTACCTACCAAATGAGAGACTGACTGGGAAGATCTGGAAATATGGATGATAAATTTTCATTCAGGATTTGGAAGAAAACAACAAAAGAGAAAACTCTTATAGGTTGGATTTGAGCCAGCAGGGAGGAATGTGTTGAAAATACTATGCAGAATGGGGATTGCATGGTCTTTAGCAACAGAAAGGTCAGAAAAGAATGCAGAAATGGAAAATTTCAGAAAAAAGAACTTCAATTAATTTAGTATTATTAAAGCATTCAGAAGAACGAAACCCAGTGTGGAAAGACAGTTGTTTTCTTCCAGTACTGGTTTTGGCTTGAGTAGGGTTAGCTTTCTTCATAATAACTCATATGGTGCTGCATTTTGGATTTGTGATCAAAACCGCGTTGTTAACGCACCGGTGTTTTAGCTGTTGCTGGGGGATGCTTACACAGCATCATGGCCTTTCCTGCTCATGCTGCCCCGTAAGTGAGTAGGTTGCGGTGCACAAGAAACTGGGAGGAAACACAGCCAGAACAACTGACCCTGACAGACCTAAGGGCTATCTCACACCATGTAATGTAATGACCAGCAATAAAAACAGGGGAAAAGAGGACAGAGATGGGATGTTTGGAGTTAATGGCGTTCATCTTCCCAGGTACTTACACATGATGAAGCTGTGCTTTAATAGAAATAGCTGAGCATCTGCCTGAAAATGCAAAGTAGTGAGTGAGCCCTTATTCGCTTTATTTGTGCACACATCTATTGCTTTACCTAATAAACTTTATCTTGACCCGTTTTCTCACTTTTACCCTTCAGTCCTATTCCCCATTTCTGGTGGATGAGGGGAAGGCTGTTGATGTGGTCTACCTAGACTTCAGCAAAGCCTTTGATACTGTCTCCCACAGTATTTTCCTGGAGAAACTGGCAGCCTGTGGCTTGGACAGGTACACCCTTTGCTGGGTAAGGAGCTGGCTGGAGGGCTGGGCCCAGAGAGTGGTGGTGAATGGAGTTAAATCCAGCTGGCGACCGGTCACGAGTGGTGTTCCCCAGGGGTCAGTGCTGGGGCCTGTCCTCTTCAATATCTTTATTAATGATCTGGATGAGGGAACTGAGAGCACCTTCAGTAAGTTTGCAGGCGACACCAAGCTGGCAGGAAGTGTCGATCTGCCTGAGGGTAGAGAGGCCCTACAGAGAGATCTGGACAGGCTGGATCTCTGGGCTGAAGCCAATGGGATGAGGTTCAACAAGACCAAGTGCCAGGTCCTGCACTTTGGCCGCAACAACCCCAGGCAACGCTACAGGATTGGAGCAGAGTGGCTGGAAGGTTGTGTGGAGGAAACGGACCTGAGGGTATTGGTCAATGCTCGGCTGAGCATGAGCCAGCAGTGTGTCCAGGTGGCCAAGAAGGCCAATGGCATCCTGGCTTGTATCAGAAATAGTGTTGCCAGTAGGAGTAGGGAAGTCATTGTCCCTCTGTACTCAGCCCTGGTGAGGCTGCACCTTGAGTACTGTGTCCAGTTTTGGGCCCCTCACTGCAAGAAGGACATTGAGGCCCTGGAGCGTGTTCAGAGGAGGGCGACGAAGCTGATGAGGGGTCTGGAGCACAGGCCTTAGGAGCGGCTGAGGGAGCTGGGATTGTTCAGTCTGGAGAAGAGGAGGCTCAGGGGAGACCTTATCGCTCTCTATAACTACCTGAAGGGAGGTTGTAGTGAGCTGAGGGTCGGCCTCTTCTCTCTTGTAACTTATGACAGGACGAGGGGGAATGGCCTCAAGTTGCGCCAGGGGAGATTTAGGCTGGACATGAGGAAATACTACTTTTCTGAAAGAGTGGTGAGGCGCTGGAATGGGCTGCCCAGGGAGGTGGTTGAGTCAGCGTCCCTGGAGGTGTTCAAGAAACGTTTAGATATAGCGTTGAGAGACATGGTTTAGTGGGGTTATTGGTGGTAGGTGGATGGTTGGACTGGATGATCTTGTAGGTCTTTTCCAACCTTGCTAATTCTATGATTCTACTGGGGCTTAGCTCCCCACTGGGACTAACCTACAGCACTCACTAAAGGAAAAAGTTAAAAGTTTTACTGGGAAACTATTCCACTGAAGAGGAAGTGCAGTCCTCTACTACACTTTTAGTACTAGTACTACTGTGATACTACTAGTATCATGAATCATTTGTTTCATTACTGCCTACTCAGAAAGGTTACGTACAGGTGATGAAAATTAGGGCTGAGCTTCTAAATATAAACAGCATAACATGTTAATGTGTAAGACAAAAGCTGTGGTACAAAATTCACAGTAATTATTGTAGGACCTCAAAGGATTTTGATTTTTTACTAAAAATACAGCAGCAGTCAGAAAAAAATCAAAGCATTAGCCCGCTACTGAACACAAGAAAATGGCAAGACAGAAAAAAACTTAAAATGGCCCAAGAATTTAATTTTTTAAAAAATTATTCTTTGCTAAAAGAATCCACTGTGACCAGCAGTCTGTCATATTTAATAGCAGGGACAGAGAGATAAGCTCTCAGCTTTCTGCAGGATAAAACAATATTGGAGAATACTTGGGTAAGTCTGATGATAACGAATGGCTTGGCACAGAAACCACACTAACGAAGTAGGCTCATTAAATCTCTGCCATCAATAATTGTTTTGAGAACTTAGGGGATGGGGAGGTGGCAAAAGACTTAGAAAAGACCAAAATGATGTACATCTTCAGAAAGATACATGGGGGAGGAAGGGCTGAAGATTTATACATCAGTCTAATTTTTTTTTTTTTTGAAAAAATGGTAGTAGCAAAATTATTTGTAAGCGCCTAAAAGATAACAGATGATTAAACAGTCAAGATGGATTTGCTGAGAACAGACTGAGTCAAGCTAATCTCATTTCCTCCTATGACAGTCCTGTGGATCGAGGCAAAACAATTCACGTCATAAATCTTGGCGGTAGTGAAGCATTTGGCACAGTCTCTCATAACATTCTCGCAAGACAGATAAGGAAAAGTCCAGATTAAACTAATAGATTAAAAGGAGGGTTCACTGTTAAATGGAAGGGTGTAGGAAACAGGAGAGGCACAAGTACCTGCCCCCACTCCTATACTACGTAGTAGACCATGTAGTGACCACCTTTAACTTAACATTCCAGTGTGCTTAACAGTTAAAAAAATTAAACAGATCTTGGGTGGGTGCTGTTGGAGAGCTACTTGTAGACCAGCTGCACAATTACGAGAGAAAGCAAAGCTCATATCAAGGGAGCTAGAGGTTACAGAAAATCACCATCTGAACATCACCATTCACTCTACCTGGAAGCATACAAGCACTTGAAAAGTGTTTAAGACCCTGCAATAGTTACAAAGCTATCCTCCAATCCTGTTCAATACAGGTAATCTCATCCAAGCTTCTATGTCTGGTTTACATCTCAACAACGGGGAAAAAAATCGTATGGACCAACACTTGTCCAGAGAACATCTATGGGAGTGGAAAGAAAAATGATCGGTGCATGAAAAAAAAAAAAAAAAAAAAAGTGATTCCAATCATGCTTGTCCTAAGAAGAAGTAAAGGATGAAACTAAGTGCACAGAAGATTGCTGGTCAGTACGGAGAGCATAAGAGTCACCCTACAGCAAAGGCTTCTGACAGTAAGAGCCACGAGGCCATGGAACAGTTGCCTGCAGAGGCTGTAGACACGACCTTACAGGAAGCCTTTAAGAGATTAGACAAGCAGCTAGCAGATGTAAGATACCCCTTTCAACGGGAGATATTCACTAGTCTATTATTCACAAGCTTTTAAAAGTGCCTCCCAATATTGCAAGTCCATGGTTTTTATAAATAAATATCTGCACATACTCAGGTATATACACACAGTGAAATAATGTGCAGTATGGTTGATCTGGAGACAAGAGGTTTTTAGCTGTGAAATTTATCAGGTCCTGTACGTGATCCACTGCACATCTGCACAAGTGGATCCTGCCAGCACAAGCAAGCCAGAAGTGCAAGGGAGAGAACCAGGAATCAGGACTGCCACTTTCTCTAGCAGTAGGCATACTGGTTTGCTGCTTGAAGAATTATCAAGTCCTTGAACCCAAATGCCTGTATCTTAAAGACCTTCTTGGTCTCCTACATCAGTTACTTTAAAAGTCAAACCAGAAGAGCACATGGAAAGCTCTCCAACACCAGTAACCAAAGCTGGCCTACGCTCACATAACTCAAAGTACAATTCAATCAAGGTCCAATTCAATCACCAGGAGCGTATGGGAGAAATTGCTGCTGTGTCACCTTGCAGAGTTAGGACAGAAAACAGCAATTGAATGCAAGTTGCTTCTGTGTAACACAATCATTTCTGTATCAAATCTAAACAACCATTTAAAAAGTGTCACCTTCAAGAGGAAGGATTAATTTATTTCTAGCACAAGGTCAGACATCATCAAAAATGGCTGTCATGATATCATACTGGGTCTGGCCGGGATGGAGTGAGCTTTCCTCATAGCAGCCTTTATGGTGCTGTGCTTTGGATTTGTGGCTGTACGCTGTTGGTAACAGTGTCCTGGCTCCAGCTGAGCAGGGTGTGCACAGCACTGAGGCTTTGTCTCCTCTCAGGGAGGGGCAGGCACCAGGCTGGGAGCACACACAGCCAGGAGCCGGCTCAACCCAATTGAAGGGACAGCACTTGCTGTAAGACGCTGTGCTCAGCCAGAGCAGCTCAGGGAAAGGAGGGGGAAGCAGGGACACGTGCAGTCATGCTATTATCTGTCCAGATGTGCTGAGGCACTGCTTTCCATGCAGAAGCTGGATATTTGCCTGCCCGTGAATGTAGTTTATGAAATCCTCTTTATGCTTTGCTTGCAGGAGCATCTTCTGCTTTTCCTATTAAACTGTTGTTGTCTCCGTCCACGAGTGTTCCCACCTTCCTCCATACCCATCTTTTGAGAGAGCCTGGGCAGGCACCTGGCTGAGCACACACGAAGAAGGAACAGTGTGGCCAGCAGTGTCCTGACCTGGGCAAAAAGTTTGGTTCTACACAATGCGGCCTTGCAGTTCCTTAGGAACGAGATATATCTGAGAGGCATAAGAACTAATGTTACAGGAGGGTGCACGTATCCTATATAATCAAAACTTACATTATAATCCAAGTCCTTCAAAACATAACCCATCTAGAAGACTTAATTTATTTGAATTACGTGAAGAGTTAGAAATATTTAGTTAGAATATTGACTCAGTTCTGACATTTATGTGGGATGTGGTAAAACATGACATCCTACAAATTATTTTTTGTTTGGAATGCATTGGGAAATTCAATCTGTGCAAAGATACAGCTAGTTAACATGAAAATATAGCACACATTCTCTGTGAAGTGTTTATGGTTAAAATCCCCACTTCAATGAAAAATGAAATTAAAGCTGAATATATATGAGGCCTGCAATGCAGTAACATTATAACACCTAATTGAACAGCAGACATTATCAGGTCCCACTAAACATGAAGCATAATTCATTTTGTTTTTTTTTTTTAACACTCTTAGAAAAAAAAGCATTTGAAAGCACCTTTCAATCAAATATAATTGCACACGCATGTGAAATCTGCCTGCTCATTTAGGCACGCGTCTTCTTGATGCTCATGTGCAGTACATGCATCAGATTCAGGTGCACTGTTGCATGTGCAGAACCAAGGGTTAGGATGCCTGCCTTAGCTACACCATCCACAGAGCAGCTCAGAGAATTTCTCCCGTATGAACAAGTGTTGACCGCTGTCATCATTCTGTCACACAGACGGAGATGGCACCAATCACTCTCTTGAAGTGTCCAGAAAACAGCCAAAAGGCTGGAAAATATATTCTAAGGTATTTAGTCAGCTACAGAAAAATATTGTTAAATACAGAAATATGTTTAATACAGAAAAAGTGTTAATACAGAAAAATAGTGTTATCAGACAGCTTTCTACAGCCCACAGACCAAACAACTTCCATCTTACTTTATATGAGTATTTATTAAAACAGACTATCCTGCCTCACAACCCACTTTGTCCATCAATTCTCAGACGCACTTTTAAAACCCCAGTGATTTCATTAGCATTTTCCCCCACTGTCTAACAAGGATCCTTTTGAGGAGAGCATAGGTGTTGCCTACAGACTCAATTCCCAACTTGGTAAGGCTGCATTTGCATTACACTACAGCATGAATCAATTGCACTAGTGGTACCAAAAATTCTATTTATGGTCTAAATACTGAATGCTGAGATATTTAGAATAAAATCTTTCTTTTTCTTCAAGTTTAGGCTAGAGTCTTGCAGCAGAAAATCAGTTCAGAAAAGCAAAAAAAAACCCAAGTATCTCAAATATAATTTTGAATTAAAATGTTATCTCAAAAATAAAAAGCTCCAAGAATACCTTCTACTGCTGAGGATTTTCTGCAGTGAAGCTTTGCTTTGGTGCTCAGTAATCTATACCTGGGAGCAGTGAGGAATCTCACCGCTTAGGCTGACTGGGAGCCTAAACATATTTCAGCAAGCAATGCATGGGGGAAAAAGAAAGGAAATAAAAAAAGCCCTTAGAGCAGCTGAAGAAGCACTGTCAACATCATTGTCCACCAGAAAAATGCAAATATGCTATGAAAAAAAGATTGTTCTCAACAAAGCTGGGCTTACTGAACATGAACGCCTTCATTTTAATTATACTACAGATCAATGCAAAAAAAAAATTGCTAATACTGTCAAAATCACAACATTTCCACACCTGGTTCCTAAAGCAATCAGGACCTACTATACTGTATTATGTAGCCTTTATACTCTTTAGATCAATTACCCACAACAATGAATACAAAACCTCCACACCTGACATAGGTTCGAAGACCACTGGCTGTGATGCTTGCTGGGTATAAATACAGTGATGACAGATGAACAGGACAGCCACACCTTTGCTAAAGATATTCAATATAACTGAAGTGTTAATGATTACGATGGGTAATTAAGTACATCATCCTTCTATAACAATTTTAGACCTCCCAATATCAAATTCATTCTGTAAACATTCACATTGGTCCAAACTCCTATGAGACTGGCAAATTCTCCTTTTTGTTAAGGTAACCTCTTGCTGTCAAACAGCAGCAAAAATCCTCAAGAAATTACTTTTGAGACAAATAAAATTGCCCAGTTATGCTAAAAAAGGAAGAACAGCTCTTGAGGGGTACATAAACTTTACTTTGGAATAGATACTATTTGAATACTAAGACTGAAAAGCATCAAGTTTTAAATACATCCCCCCCATCAAAAAAAAAAAAAAAAAAGTTGCCTTCAGGTTGAAACATTAAAAAACAAAACAAGTTTGCAGTAATCTGTTTACAATTATTGCCCATGTTCTAAGATGAGGATGAGGTTCCTCCGGATTTCAGCTCTTCGCAAGGCTGCTGGCAGCAGGAAAGATCCAGGCAATGAGCGCTGCAAGGGGCATTTATCTCCTTGCTGCTGAAGGCAGAGTAACACTACCTACTCTGCACCTTCCACAACAGTTGCACAATGTAATTCAGGAGCAACCTTCGCATCCTTGACATCTCATAAAGGAAAAAGATTGATCTTACCCAAAAGAGGAATGCCAAACTTTACTTTTTTACAAGGCTGGCAGTATTTCTTATCAAGGGTGATTAAAGTTGCATGACATAACAGAATCCCACTCAAATATTCAATTATGATTTCCTTCAAGACTTCAATATATTGCATTTTTTGACTGCATACCCTGAATAACTAAGATGCACGCATACTTAATTGACAGACTTGACCACATCATCTCAGTTTAAGACTTCCCTAGTTTCATGTTAACAGTTTTTTGACAAAAATATTTAACAAGTACACTTCAAAGTGAATTTGGTGAACCAAAAATACTGAAACTCAGTGTATGCAAGCCACGGTGTTGATGATATAAATACTAATGCCTTTCCGTATTCTCTGCCACATTAGATTAACTGCCAAGAAGCACAATGCTCCACAATGAACAAAGGCCTGATGCTTCAAGTAATTTCCTGAGCAGGAAATGAAAGGACAGAGATACGCCGAGCTGTGAATCCTTGACTTCTAACGCATAAGATTCTCTTATTAACTGATGAGAGATAGCACACGGACAATATTGAAAACAAAGCTTGTACTGATTCAGCTCTTCAGTGTTTGTTCACAACCGGTGTGAGAAGTTTAATCGGGTCTCAGATTGTTGTAACAACTTTATTCATCGATCAAAGCCCTTTTGTATTGCTTGTATTTGCTTTAGATGGTACAAATAATGTTTGTAATAGCATACTGCTGCAGAAAAGAAAGCTCCTTCACATCCATCATCAAGAGGCTACAGCTGAAAGACATACACCACTCAAAGAAGCAAATACTCCCACTGCTCTTTGCTACACGGAATACACAATGCCAATGGACTAACATGTGCTAGCTGTCCCCTCTATCTCACATTGTTACATCAAAGAGACAACTAGATTTTTTCTCTAAATATGATTTAATTAAAAACACTAAATTAGCTTTGATTTTTATTTTATATATGTACAATAGTTACCAAATGATGAATACACTTTATCAGTTATGTTCAATTTCACATAACGTCAAAGACATCAGCATGGCATGGAATAAACTCACAATGCCTTCTGCATATACAAAAAATGCATTAATGTTAATTGTGATTACTTTTTAATAACCTGTTTATTAATTCTCCAAATAATTTGGCATAAAAACAGTGTAAGTAGTTAACTGATCAGTTATATATTAGCAAAGATAAACATTAGTAAAGTTGGCAAGAAACCATCGCAAAATTACCTCAAATGTAAAACTGAATGTATTCACATGAGTTACCTTCAGTTAGAAAATAGTTCTGAAAATGAGCCCAAGTTTGAGCTGTGCATTAATCTGGTCAAACTGATTCATATGAACGAACAGTCAAGTTTATTCAGATATTGAAAATATGACTATCCTTCTAGTACTCACAAACATTTGTGTATATAGTGTATGTGTGTAAATATATATGCATATATAAAGTGAAGATATGTTAATGTAAAAATATACTGTCATCCACTCCCAGTTACACAAAATTCAGTATTTGGACATTAAACTGCCTAAGTAAAAATGTCCATTTCAAATCTACATTCAACCAGCAACAAATACTTAGAAGTATTTTTGTAAACATTTGAAATAGGGAAAACCCATTCATTTACAAAATTATCTTTAACATATCAGCATCTCTTCAGCTTTAAAATTTTGTACAGCAGTTTCAGCTGGACTAACGTGAATCTGCTCAAATCAAAGAACTCACACTGTCTCAGATCAATATGTGTGAAAGCTCAGCAAAAGCATAATTTTCAAATTCCTTCTTAATCACCATCCATTTCCAGTTCACCAGCAAAAAGAAAATGCACTTCGCTACAAAAATATTAAGGAATGTTATTGAAAACAAAAGGCTATTTTGGTAGAAGAAACTACAAAAATAGTTAAGTTGAGTCATGTTGTAAAGCTTTAATGCAAGAGCATTACAGTACAGATTTTCTTTCCAACCTTAAAGCTTAATCAACACCAAATTTAAATATCCATCTCTCAAGTGCTTGGAGACAACGTGCTCGGTAAAGTCTTTCTTCAATTTAATCAGCTGTAATTACGCAGGTGCCAAGCTCTGCGTCTCAGACATCTGTTGAGTGCTTTCTCTTGTTCCATTGGCAGCAATTACAGGTGTTGAGATTCTCTGATACGACGATGTAGGACAGCTCAGCACAGCTCCACTTTCATCCTCTCCAGTATCTGAATCTGGTGTTACAGAACTACTTTCTATCCCCAGGATCTCACTAACTGCTTGAGGCAATTCCTATAAAAGCAAAGGGAAAATTTTCTTTGATTTTTTTTTTTTAATTATTAAGTTCCCTCTCCCCAAAGTAATTATTCAGCTGAATTTGGCTGTATTGCAAACATCTCAGCGTGAGTACCATTTTCTGCATCTGCTTTTCAAACAGACAGCAAAAGAAGAAAGGCTCAGCAGTCAATTAATGATTTTCATCTTCATCCCCAAAATAGAAGTCCACAATAGAAGTCCAACTATTAAAATTACACTTCATCTTATTGAAGTTATTTTTATCTAGTGCATCATTAGTTGATGGCATCCATTTGGTACTCTTTCAGTGGAAAGAATCTTTCATCTCATCCTTCTTAAGCCCATCATACATCAAATTACTTGTACTGAGGTTATCCAGTAAGAGTTAAGAAATAACAATCAAAAGGCACAAGTCAGCTTTCCACCAGTGGACTGCATTTCTCTATAAAATTAATCTTGTTTATAGACTTCTGGAATATAGGTGCTATAGATAGGCACAGCATATCTTTTATCATAGCCAGACATTTAGTTATTTCACAACTTGTACAATTAGAGCCAACTGCTTAGTTTTACTGTCTATAACTGTTTACAGTAGATATATTCAAAATATCATTACCTTGCAATTCATCATCTGCATAGAAATTGCTTCTGCTTTGCAGAGTATGTATTCCACATCAATTTTCATAGACAGTTCATTGATATGCTAAAAAAATACATTCACAAATAGTGAGCGTAACAAATCATGTGAAATATGCTGTGTCGTTAAATATACTGCAAGAATAAATATCATCTCATAGGACTAACCCCTAAGCTGTGAAGTGCTAAACATACTGTCTATTTGCATTGACAAATGGACTCTAGAAGATGTAGTATGCAACAGCTGGCTTTCATCACTAAGACCTGTATGAGGAATCCATGATATTTCTGTATGTGGCAAACTACCCAGCCCTCCTAAGTTACTCCCTAGCCCACATTTTCAATGAGATATCAAATAAGATTATAAGACAAAGCAAAAATTAAGATTAAACATATTAAGCAACAGTTTAAACTGAGAATCATTTTCCATGCTCATCATCTTACTAACTACAGACATCCAATGCATCATTCTGAAAGCACGGCAAACAGGCATTCAGTTCAAACGTAATGCTACAGAAGATGGAGTTTACCCTCCCCACCCCCATTCCCCCCAACATGAAATACAGAAGATACTGCATTAACGCCAGAGAGTTAATATTTAAATAACGCACAAGAACTCAATACCTTTAATATTTCATTAAAGCCATATTGCTTATCCATTATTTGCTGTTTTTCAGATTCTAAGATAGCACAACAGAGGAGAAGATGAAAATTCTGGCAAGGCAATTCTGTCCACATAACCTGTTAAAATATGAGAAACTTTTGAAATGCTTACACTCCTCCTCTGAAAAGAGAGGCAAATGTTAGAAAATAGTGTTTTAATAAAACCCTGAAGCTTAGGGGTTTAACAAGAACAAGCTATTTTTGCAGGAAACTACATATTTCTACAGTTATTTGAAATTTCTCTTTCAGTGGCAACTACAAGTTTAAGTCACTAGCTGTTTAGTTTATCTCAGATACTACTAATTCCCTGTTATCATGGGATACCATCACCATCACACAGGTTCCCTTCAGTCTCTCTAACCTTGGATTAAAACACAGCATGTAAATTTTGCTCTAAAAGCAGTTCACATCTCCACTAATTACATAAGAAACATCGTGTCCCATGTTTACACTTTTTGAATCCCACATGTACATTCCACTGATACCAATGAAGCTGCACAGTTGTGAACAGGAAGAAAAAACAGCGGTAAGCTGGGCTTAAAACGTGACAAAGGTAACACTAGTTTTCACATAAAAATTTTAATATAATGCCTTCTTTTAAAAAAAAAAATGAAAACAAGATATACCTCATTCCATATCTCCTGGCAAAGACACTGAATACTTGTAGTAAACATATGAGGGCTGCTCTAAAAGTAATGCCTCCTATTTTATTATGCTGGCCTACAACTTCAGATGCGGATGTTGGTGGTACGGCAGTAGAGGTTGAACCTTCCCACCAATATCCATTCCATGTTGTTGCTGTGTGACAGATGGTAGCAGAGGGGCAGGCTGACACAATGGCATCTGACAAAGAGATGCGTATGAAGCAAACGTGTGTCACTGAATTCCTTCACATGGAAAACATTGCACCCACTGACACCTGCTGAATGTTTACCAAAGAGACCAAAGAGTGGCTGTGAGCACTGTGAGGCAGTGGGTGGTGCATTTCAGCAGTGGTGACAGCAACAGTGGGCCGCATCTGTTGGCACAGATTTTAATGAGCGTGGCACTCAGGCTCTTGTTCACTGTTGGCAGAAATCCATAGCTAATGGTGGTGACTATGTTAAAAATAGCATTTTGTAGCCGAGATTTTGCTTCGTCAAATAATGTTATTGTGCTCTTTGTATCTGTGGTAGTTTCCATGGAAATAAATAGGAGGAATTACTTTTGGAGTGGCCTACGTACGTTACGATGTGATAAACAGAACCTATGAGACTATCACGTATCATCAGGATTCCATCATCCTCCTAAGACAGTAAAAGTATTTTAAGGATTTAGATATATAGGGGGGTGTTCTTCTGTACACACATTTATACACGCACTAAGGCAAAGGTGATAAAAGCACCAGACTAGGATTACAAACTATGAGAACAGATACAGTTCTCAAGTTAAGAAGAAAAATTTGTCTTTAAAAAAAAATACTGACAAGATAACACTGGGAACAGGAAATGTGAAGATGAGCAATTTTTCCCCCCCAAAAATCTCATTTTACACCTTAGAATAAGAGAATTCTTTTGGTTTTGTGCATTTCAGATCCCATATTTATGAACATTACACCAATACCACTTCTCCTAGCAAAAGATGTTTTTCACACACAAAAAAGTAACCTGATATTCTCCAGTTACTACTCTCACTTAAGAGTCTCACCTGAGGAGTCCTGTTCAAACCTTATGTAAATAAGCCAACTTAACCCATCAGCTCTTATAAGGATTTTTTCACAAACATCTCAAGTTACTGCTTTGGCTATAAAGACACAACATATGCTAATATGCCTTCTCTTACACCAATACAGATTTTTATATTAGAGTATTAATCGCTTTGTAGAATGATCTATGCCTTGCACAGAAGAATACTTTATAGCTTGTGTGATGAAACACCTGCTTACCTCCCAGAGTCGAAGAATATCTTGAAAGCTAAATTCCCTTTTAAATCTGATGAGAAGCCATCGGAAGCAAAAATAAAGGTAGCCTGAGTCTTGAGATTCTAGGAATATGAGTATTACATTTCATAAACATCATATTTGGTTAAGACAATGGGAAAAATACACTTCAAAGGTACAAAATCATACAACGGATAAAATGGTAGTCCTTCTTCAAAACCAATGATACTTGGTGGATGATGGCATAAGCCAGTAACAAGCAGGCACTTTTTCAACACATGCAAAGCAATTACTGAAATCTTACAGGTGTTTCTAATTTAGAAATCTTCTAGATGAGTCCTGTAACCATATCATATTACTCTTGGAAATATGTTTGAAGACTGGTCAGGATATCAATGCACACAGAATGTAGTAAGTTGTTTTAGTTACTGTGCACGAGTAACACACCTACCTAAATAACTGCAAAATCCACTGTCTAGTAAACGAAGCAAAGTACTCAGCTGAATTAGTTGTGTCTTCATACCCTGCATCTGTTCTTCAAAATTCTGATGCTGGATGAAATAAAATATTCACACTGTCATTTATATTAACTCAAATAACGATGAGATTTATATATATAATTATATCAAAGTTATCGTATCAAGTGATTCTCATCCTTTAGGTATTTCGTGTGCGGAGTAGTTAGAGACTATACCTGTAATTAATGAAATGTCTGCTTTTTACTGAAAGGTTTAAGTTAAGCAGTGAACCACACCTCTCCAACATTATCCTTACTTACTTTATTATGTAACAAATGATAACTGAAATTTAAATTAGTCTACCCTCTGTACTGCCATGCAGCAACATTGCACTCAAAACAAAAGACAACTTTTCTTTTTTTTGTTGTACTAGTCACATAGTGTTTTACCACATACATCAATCAGAGAAGTTTCTGTTTGTAGGAAGTCTAAACTCCAGACTGGGAACAACTACACTGGATAAAATCTTTCTAGAGGACTCCTGTATAATATGAAATTAAGCATTCTGGTTCCAAGTTACTTTGGAATTTTCAAATAGTCAAATTTGTCCATATTACGCAGTAAGATTATTATCAACCCACTGTAATTTCTGTCAGAGATAAAACACATTGCCTTCAAATACAGGAGATGATCCTTGCTTTAAAAGTATTTAAAAAAAATCAAGTTCAAAAAATTAACCCCAAATGCTACCCACAGATCTTTCTTTTTTTTTTTAAATATATGTAGGCTAAAAAAAAGCAACTTATTTTTACCATTTGATCCATATATGATACAAAGCACCAAAAGGCATCTACTTCATTCTCCATAACATACAAAACAGGTGAAAGCAAGTCGCTCATTCCCTGGACATAACCTTAACAGAAAAAGAAAGACAAACAGGAATTTAGTTAAACTCAACAGTAGAACAGACATTTTTCAAGTGTGTTAAATGACTGAGCTAGACAGATGTTTGCATTACAAGTTTGTACATTCACTATAATTGGAATTAACAGCACAATTAAGAATAGTAGGGAAGACTTTCAGAGCTTGTTTTCCCCTTATCTCACTCTCCCAACTACCCTACCACTGATGTTCAAGTCAACTTATCTGCTGTCCCATTGCTGCTGCTAACATCTCTAAGTAAGGGAGAACATAAATTGTGTGCATGTCCACCATCAGCAGTCGGTTTAACTTATTTCTCACTTAGACTCAAACATGGTCAGTTACATTTCTTAATAATGTAATTATAATTGAGTAACTGACAAAAACTGAAATCATTGAGTGTGAAAATAGGGAGCAAATGTGAGAAGCAAAATAGAGCAAAGAACAGAAAACAGGTAAATAATTCAAAAAGATTAAAAAAATTTATTTACTGTACATTTAATACTATAGGCAAAAATAAGTCCAGAGAAAATGCCGCTGTACAAGACAATTTAAAAGTCTCTTAAGGATCAATACCAGTTTCATTATCATGTCTTGAGAGATACATTCATTTAAAAAAGTGTCATATCAACAGCTGATCTGTCCCCTTCATTCATATGGAGATTTGTGGCATTAACCAGACTCTCTGTAGCTGTTGTTGAAATATTAAAGCGAGAATTATATCAATACTTGAGTAACTTAGACTCGCTGGACACATGCAATGTCAAATATACTGTATTTCCATTATTCTTTCTTGTTTATAAAACAAAAGACTTCTTCCCTGTATAAATTTAAGCCATCTAAACTGTTTTTAATAGACCAGGTGGTAAACATGCTTTTATTTCATAAGATAAATGTTACTGCAAGGTAATGCAGGTAGAAGCGTGGAAAAACATAGAAGAAGTACACATTCAGGTTTCCCTTTCTTTTTCAAGAAGAAGACTAAGTCTCTTCACAGACTTGACAGAAGGCACAAAGCTGACAAGAACTACTGCTCTGAAGCAAATGTATTAGCAATTAAAAGATTTGTTCTGATTTTTTCCTTCAAAATCCATCACAAAACAGACTTCTAGAATCCTAGCATTTTTCTGTAGAAGAACCAGCCACCCACAAATACAGAAGAGCCAGATGTCATGCTAGGGATAAGGAGTGGAAAACAGCTAGAAATATCTCTCAACTCCCAAGACGAGTATCTCAGCTATACTGGGATTTAAGGTCAGCGTTGTGTGCTTTTCCTTCTATGCCAGATGCATACACTAAAGTACAGTTTTTGAGAAACTGCTAAGTGTACCTCTTGAGAACCAGCTTTTAAAGTATTCAGAAATACAGACGTGTTTACAAACAGCTGGTTAAGCATGCTGAGTTTTAATTACAGCAGTGGCAGCTGCTTTATCACTTCTTATTAAACCCAGTTAAAACTCTGAAAAGCAAACCTGCCTCAACTGCAGGAAAACAACAGTATGGGTAAAATGAAGGCAATCTGCCACTTAATTCCTAATCCCACCTCATCTGATGAATTCAGATGCCTATGAGATTAGGTAAGAGAGTGAGAAGCAGAATCAGAAAGCAAAGTTATCCATATTATTAAAATATGAACCTAGAATTTAAAGAAAGTGTTGTAAGCAATATGAGATCAATCATATTAACAGATCTTAATACAAGCAAAGCTGTACATCGGAAACTAAAACAGCTATTACGTTCAGAGGAGCACAACTTACCTAAGTCGAAGTCATACATGCAATAGGTCATCAAAATATCATGAAGTAAAATCAATCCTGGATTATCTTCACCTTCATAGAACTTATTTGTTCTATCTGTCCTGTTTACATCTTTCTCTAAAAACAGTTCAGATTTAAAAACATTTTCAAAACACGTTGTACAAAGCCAGCATCTAATCAATTCAAGATGTTTTTCTAAACTGCTGTTTATTCCCTCAAACAATGTTGCAAATCTTTGAAGTCTTAAAGACAACAGATGCATCACTGAAAGAACACTTGAAAAGTAAGAAAATCTCTTAAATAAAACAATTCATTCATAAAACAGATTTGAAAGCTTTAGTTTGTTTTAAATGGAAAAATTCCTGATTATAATTCAGTGGAAATGTTCTTCGCTTACAGGGATTAAGAACAATTTTATGTGAGCTAGCTATGCAAGCCATTCACGAATGCTTATGAGATGCAGCATAAACCACAGCAGGAAGGTTACCATACCATCAGCAAAAAGACAATTACAGTTCACTACAGCACATGAGAAGTTCTTTTTAACAAATTCTTACAGCTCGTATTGAGCAGAAACCACTGCTTTCATCAGACAGTTGTGATGCCTCAAACATCACAAGTATGTAGCATGTTCTTTATTAAAGTAACCTTTTTTGAATTTATCAAAATGTGCAAAATTTTAAGTGCACTTTAAGGAAAAAGGACTATTTCATAATTTGGGGTCTAGTTTACAAAAGCCTATTACTCTCACTTACATTTCAGATACTTAGAACTCCAGCCATTTTTGAACCCTGAATGTTATTTTCTGTTAATAAGCCATTTACAAGTACATACTCACTCTAAAAAGCTCAAGACCTCTCTTAACCCTCAGCATACGTGTAAAATTCTTACTGTATCACCATTATTTTAATGACATTTTCAAATAAAAAGGAAAAAGCATTTTTTTTTAATTAAGGGAAGTAAAAAAAAATCCAGCCATTCCGCAGCACTATGGTGTAAAAGCCCTGAATTACCCTGGTTAAGAAAAAGTTCTAAGTGTATAAGAAAATTCAGACATCTTTAAGAATAGCTACACACTAGTTTTTTAATGCCTCTTCATATATGTTACTCAAAAGCTTACATTTCTTCAATTTCATGATGAATTGCAAAGATTTGAGAGTTCACAGAGTTGCATGTTTCTGAAACCAAATTTACCTATGAGACTCCTGTAGTCTCTTAATCTTGAATTTCGTTTTTCCTGTTCCTCACTGACAGACTTCCACTGCAGTTTCATCCTGAAATATTCATCCCTGAGGAAGAAAGATCACTGTGAAACCAGAACATGCTCATTCACTACATTTCCTTTTTTTTGTTTTTTTAAATTAAGTATTCTTTCCATTCGTTCTTTGGAATAAATTGGGTAACAGCAATCTGTCTATATAATATTTTCCCTTGAACGTAATAATCTTTTTAAGAAGGTCTGTCAAACACCTCACCACAATGAACAATCTTGAACAGCTACCTTTCAAGTTACACCTTAAAAAAAAACACCAAACAATTTCATGTATTTTTCAACTTGAAACTGGACTCACGTTTTCCTTTTTTGCAAGTTTGCTCTCTCTTCTTTAGTGCTATTCCAAGGAAAATACCCCAAAAGAAATTTCCATGCCTCTTTTCTTAAAGTATGGCAGAGTCCCTAGGGAAAAATAGATTGGAAACATTAACAAAAACATGAATTCAGTTTTGAGAGGAAACACTCCTACAGCAATACAATGCTTCTGAAGGGAACAGCTTAAGAGAAACAAAACTTATGAATAAGATTGTCCTTGTTACAGTGCAGCCAAACTTTAGTTGCTAACTAATGTACTTGGAGGAAAAGAAGGAAGACAGAATGACTAAGCAACAATACAGATTAGATTCATCAAAAAACTGGAATGAAAACCAATTTAACACATGCTCTAAGCTGTAGAACTACTGGATACCATCCTCAGAATATAAAAAGCTTTTCAAAAGGTATTTCTTACTATATTTTTGCATCACTGTTTGAAATAAAAACCTTAAGGGCACCGCAGATACTAAGAAACAAAAAAAAGTACCTTTAAAATCTATACATTTAAACATGATGCTGTTTAACTGCTGAAGTTTTGTCTCCATACACTCATCTTGAGTACTAACCTTCCATTTTCTCTCTTTTCTAAACAAATAGTTTCATCTAACACAACATAGTCAACTTGCAGATGAACCTTTCAAGCAACCAAAAATACCGTTGTTCACTGAAGGGCACTATTTGTCAGACATCTTGCTAAGTAATCATTTCTATATGACAAAAATGTACTAGCTGAATCCTATCCCCCATACATCAAAAGAGACTTTTCCAACTCCTAAGACCCCACTCCCCCAGTTTACCAGTCCAAGGCCATACTCCTGCCGCTTTGCTTGATGTCTCACTGTATTTTTTTCCGTTTACCATTAAAGAAAAGCAAGGAAGGTGGTGCAGTAAAGAGCATCAACCACTGAAACTTGGTGCTCTAGCCAAGCAGTAACTGGAACTCATCCAGTATGTAACAATGGATGAGAAGCACTGTCTTTAAAGAGGCTCTCCATTTAATGTACTAGAAGTTATCGAGAGTCATTAAGAACACTGAGCACTTGCTCCTCTGGCAATGGAAAACACAAGTGACACTGAAACATCGGTGGCTGGAAAAAAGGGTTTGCAGGAATTGTCACGATTGCTCAAGGGTCCTTAGCTGGACACCTCAGACACAAGCATATTAAAGAACAGTCACATAAACTAAAAGATCTTTCAGTTTTGCTCTACCCCCTTCAATATGTATTTGTAATAAAATACATGTAATGTCAATGTTATCATTCTCTACCCATGCTTAAACCTCCAGAACAGAAGATTGCATTCTCATAAACATGCATCAACAAGTTTAGAAAGAATGCATTAAGGCAGCAGGATTCCCACAAAAATAGAGTAAAAAAAAAAATCCAACACTAAAGTAGCATCAGGTAGAACAGCTACAGCATATAATAAAAACTTATAAAATCAGTGAGACTGAAGTCACATTCAGTGGATTCAATTTTGCAATTATTGAATTGCAATTCAATAATAAATATCAGCAAGTGTTTAGTACTGAGGGACAAATCCAGGTAAACTGCTTGGCAAAGAAAGGAAAGCTTTTGTTGGATAAGAAAACACTCTTAAGAACAATAAGCCTGATAGTCTAACACTCACAGAATCAAAGAATATCCTGAGCTGGAATGGACCCACACGGATCAGAGTCCAACTCCTGGCTGCACACAAAACCACCCAAAAATCAAACTACGCCTGGGAGTGTCTTCTAAACGCTCCCTGAACTCCAGCAGCTTGGCGCTGTGACCACTGCCCTGGGAAGCCTGTCCAGGGCCCTTTTCCTAATCCCTTACCTGACCCCTCTGATGCAGCTCCATGCCATTTCCCCAGGCCCTGTCACTGTCACCAGAGATCAGAGCTCAGCGCTGCCTCTCTGCTCCCCTCATGAGGAGCTGCAGGCCGCCATGAGGCCTCCCCTCAGCCTCTTTTGCTCTGGGCTGAACCACAGCGAAGCACTGGCATTTTCCTGAAAGTCACTTTGATTTCTCCTCTCAATCACTTGGGCCTCTGTCTTTTAAAACCACTCCCTTTTAGTCAGCCACCACAAGATCTCTCTACTTGTACAGTACACCTTATGGTTATGAGATTCATGAGGTATTCAGTGAGCAGTAAGCCATCTTTTATAGTCACTCCAACAACATTGACTACCTCATGCCTTCAGCCCTGCATGAAGCATTGCAAGTATAACAAAGCCAGCATAACTATAATTTGGGAAGGAGATAAAAGGATTTTAGAAAAACAGGTGGTTACCCCTTTGAATATTGATTGCTTTATGTAGTCTACATTTAAAATTCTTCCTTCAGAATCCATATTTTTAGCCCATTCTTCAACTGACACAGGCTCTCTTCTACTAACTTCAGGCTGTTCTCCAAGATCAATCTGAAACAAACAAACACAAAGGTTTTATACAAACCTCAACATTTTTGAACAGTCACACAAATGTTACTGAGCTTGTTAGATCCTCACACTGAGTTCAACTATATTTTCTCACGTTCATATTTGCATTAGCCTTAGATCCTCAGAGTTAGTAAGTCTACATTAGGGAGCAGTACAGAGCAACGCAGGCAGAAAGAGCAGGACACAGTGCACTGAGGACCTGATTATCCAAGCTAGTATTTCAGATTTTGGAAGAGGATGCGTTTGACATAGCCTTCCACCTCCACTAACATCTGCAGACTACTTTCAGGTTAGTCCCATGGACTGATGCCTCTGAACAACTAGAAATGCAATAGGTAGGTGCAGAGCAGCCAACAAAGACAACAGGGAGTTTCACTTCAGAAGCACATTCTTGACATGCACTAGCGCATCTTGAGAGAACTGAAGAATGAACTCAGGCTCAAAGATGTTATTCCCAAACCAGACTGAACAGCATGGCAGTAAGATCAATTAAACTAAGCTACCCCTTAAAAAAAATGATTTATTAGTGGAAAAAGCTAAAATGAAGTGCTAGGCAATATATTTTTAGAACTGCATAGTTCAAACAGCTACTGTTAAGCTATTAACACTATTTTGACCTCAAGGAAAAATAGTAATCAAAATAGTTTAACATTAAAAACATATGAGCTCCTTAAATAGTACTCAGAAGCATTTACAAAGATGTATTTCCCACTCATCTGTAAAAGACAACAGCAGAAGCCCAAAGCAGTTCATGATCCAACTACAACTTCATTCTAGTTTTGGTTCAAGTGAAACATAAATCTGTACATTTACAGATCATGGACATTAATTATCCAATTTAAGTTTTTTTTTTTTTTTTTTAAAAAAAACCTTCTTAAGCTATCTTCTTAAATCTCTTAAAACAAACCAAAATGTTACAGTGATTAGCTGTGGAAGTTATTTAGTAGACTGCATACCCTAATTTTATTTAATATAGCTCTACCCAGCCACAGAGGAAACGTTAAGCATGAAATGAGAGTTCAGTTTGAAGTGTATCTATTCCATATGATAAAAATAATTCCCACTTCAATAATCTCAGACATTTTTGCTTTAAAAGCAAAATTTGTACTTGCAGGCATAAAAAATGACATATTCCAGAAGTAGTTGACAATGATTTTACTCTTGTCAACAAAAGACAGAGTAGATCATGCCACAATTGCCAAGTATAAACAGCACAACTCACCAAGCTTCAAGTCCTACAATTCTTTTAAAGATGTGCATAAAAAGAATCAATACATCTGTGTCATATTCATTTACACACTCACTCGTGTAATGACTTCAAATCCTGGTTCCTCCTGCTGATTTATCTTTAACCCTGGAATAGCATCGTTGAGGAAGTCTGCCATTTCTGATGGTGGTCGCCTTTGAGTAGAAGGGTCACTTAATCGGAAACTATCAAAAATATAGTTTGTGACTTTGGAAAACCTTCCCATTGTTACCGTGTACGGATCTTTCTTCCATTTCTGTGTTATAACAATAAAAACAAGCAAATTATGAAAAGCCCCAGATTATTTAGAATTCTCGTGCTTAAAGGAGATAAAAACAACAAGTAGAACACAGTAAGTCTCAAAGTTATGAAAGTTTCACGTGTAAGTAACTTCACACAGTACATTCATCGCATGATTCAAAAAGTTAAGGTCTTAAGTATTAAAACAATACTACTGATGGATCTGAAAGATTAGATAGCAGTATGCTGAATAAATCTGACCTATGTATAAGATCAGATCAGACTTGGTGTTTACTTTCCTGTGATTAATGCTACAAAACATCATTTTTCTGCCTAAGCTTGTCTACCTTCACATCATGTAGCACCTTGAAAACTCAAGTACTCTGCTAGCAATCACACAGAAAACTTTTATATGACAACTAAGTCCAGAAACTAATGCGCTTCTGAAGATCCCATAAATTAAATGAATCAGTAGGTCAGAACTCTGGCCTCATCTAACCACCAGAAATTTTGCTGCTGACCTTCATGAGGCCATAAAGTCCACCAAATAATGAACAGTTTTAAGAAAAAACTCTAAGCAATACTGTGCTCTTTACTGCTGCTCTATTTCCAGCCTCTCTTTGAAACCGCCAGAAAACAAGAAAAGAGCATTTGGTCAAGGAAAGTTTAGAAAATTCTTTTCCATTTCTAAAACTGTCTGCACCCAGATATACACAGTTGCAGGCAAAAGTAACTTGAATAGGTTTAAAACAGGAATGTTAAGAAATAAGTAGTGTACTAAACAGCTTACAAGTAAGTGTGTTCCCTAGTAAGTACTCGTTTTAGGATACAATTAATGGTGCTGGAATGGCAATGACTCAGGAGATTTTTGTGATATAAAAAGCCTGGCATTTTTCTTTTAATAAATGCCTTCTGAATATTAAAAAGAATATATCAAACAATACATACCTGCAGTAAGCCATATGATGGTTCATCAAGGAGATTTTCAAAAGATTGAGACAGAGATTTGTTCTGAGAGTTCACAAGAAGGAGGAGTTTATCCTGTGGAGATCTACAATAAAATTAAAGCATGGGGTTTCTATAAGTACCACCAGTTCTTCCTGAAAATGTTTTAGAATATTTATAGGTTTTAAAAGTCACATTTCTGGTTCTGTGCAAGGAAAACAAGTCTGATGCAAGATCACTTTTGGCAAGAGTCCATAATGCTAACATTTTATAAAACAGGACTTTTGTAAATAAGATCAGTAATTCATTCTGAGTTATATTCTGTACTTTTCCAAAAAATTACGATGCTGTACTGAGAAATTACATGAGGGTGTCAACTTTCAGAGTAAATATTTTCTATATTTGAGAGTGGACAAAAAATATGACGCAGGAAAGGAAATTCTCAGAGGCAGTCAAACTCAACATATACACTGAAACACCTTTAACATAACAGTGCGAGTGAAAAGAATCCACATCACCATGGGTTAAGTAATTCTTTCTACCAATTAGTAAATCTTTCATTTTTTGTATACTGTAAAACATTACATAAAGGAATACAAACTGTCTTTCATTGTATGAAAGCATATCAACAAATTTCTAACCAATAGTATTACAGCACCTACTGTCAGCCTAATGCTAAAATTCATCCCAGTAAGAGTTTACCAACACCGCAAGCATCATATTGTGAAACAAACATCTGATTACCGTCACACAAACATTTTTGTGTAGACTCCAAATGCTAAGTGAACACAAACCTGATTTAGCGTAACTCACTGCATTTGTACACTCCTGTACTTCAGGCTTGCACAGTCAGATGAAAATGATAGCAAAGGCAGCTGGAACTGTGCCACTCCTAGTATTTCATCTGTTCTTTTGCTCTTATTCCCCCTACATGCTCTTCCCTCCTCTGGCATGGGAACCTGATCAATTAGTCAGCTCCTGAATCAACACCACTTACAGCTCAATATATTAAACTAGTGACAACATTTCAGAAGCCAATCTGACATTCAAGCCCTGCAGTTAGTAGCCAGGCTGGAGAACGCTAAGCTCTGTGCCATCTAATCCTAACCCACTGCACAGACTTGCATTTATAAAATACCTTACTATATCACTCTTTTCCAAAGTTTAAATTCACTATTTCTAGTTTTCAGCAGAAAAATTACTTTTATTTTTATTAATACCTGCATCATCTACCATGTTATTAAAATCAAAGATAAGAACTTTTTAATAAGCCTTATCAGTTTTCAATTCCAACATGACAGAACACTGTCGGATATGAAATCCAACAAGAGATCTCATTTTGAAACAACCAGACACCACAGTCCAAGATCTGAGGCAGTGAAAGTTAATGAAGCTCAACTGGCTTTTACTAAAAAAGTTGTTCAGGGCAAAGGCTGAGTCACATACTGTGTTTTTCTTAACTAAAAGAACAAAAAACTTTGTACAATACTTCCACTGTAATTAAACACGTGCTCTGGACAGCTTGTTCAGTATTGGCAGCTATGTGGCTAATGCTCAAAACACACTTGTGAACTAGAAACTTAATTAAACGTTTGTTCACAATACTGAAAGTTAGAAAGTGTCTTAAGTGTGGTATTTTCTCAATATTAACCTGGTGCAACAAAACTAAGAAAAAATCTTTAGAGCAACAGATTACAAGTATTTTGCTCAAGTTTAGTCCCTTCACAAATACCAATTTCAGCAATGACACAACATTTAAAAAGGCACAGTCGTAATGAAATGCAAAAACCTTTGAGGTAGCAGAAACAGAGGAAGAAAATTCTGAAGACAGAAGGGTATTCTAGGAAAAAGCTAAACTATGTCTTAACATCAGTACTTGATATCTACATAGATAGAGAGGTTGGAATAACAAGTAATTGCATTGCTGCGTACTTCCTTATGCAATCCAAAAAACACCCTTCCCTAGAAGAGGCTGTGAGCTTGGATACTCCACGTACTAAAGCATAAATAGCTACCACAAAATGACAGAAACGTGCGAAGAACAGTTTGTCACCTCCGCAAGTTACTTAGCGTACTATTTTCTTACAAAAGAAAGAAAAAATCACATATGAATAGACCACAGAGGAGACTTTGGTGCCAAAAACAGACCTTAAATGGAAGATA
Organism: Numida meleagris; assembly: GCF_002078875.1. NCBI lineage: Eukaryota > Metazoa > Chordata > Aves > Galliformes > Numididae > Numida > Numida meleagris. Next base: position 36,922,267 of record NC_034409.1, on the reverse strand, counting down.
GGAATCTAAGTATTCTAACTAAAACTGGAAATTCCTGTTCAGCTCACTGCTTGACTTCATGCAAATTTAATTTCCATAGCTGCATCACAGTTCCCAAACTACACACATAGTTCCCAAAGTATCTGCTGTTTCAGTCTGCAACACTCAGAACAGTCTCAGGCAGAAACACTATGCAGCTCTGCATATCCCAAATACCCAAATATCATCCCAAGCTTCCCTATCATCCCTTACCAGTGAACTCTATCTGTTAAGCACTTCTGAACTCTCCGGTGCACACAGCTGCTGGATCAGACTGCACAAACCTTTTAAGAACAGATATGAGGACATGGCAGCCTTTCTACAGTTTCCTACCCAGTCTGAGAGGAAATGTTTTGTCCTGATGCTGCGGGAGCATCCACACTACCTGACAAGAGGCTATGAAGGACAAGAACTAAGCATCTACTGGGTCAAGTAGAGGAAGTTAAGTGGCCAACTATTCACCACTGACTATCTGAAAGAGACTGTGTTTGAAATAGGAACCAAAATCCTTCTCTTTCACTTCCATTCAATTACTCACCAATAAATCAACTTTATGTAGCAATGTGAATTACAATTATTTGTTGCACATGACTCTACAGAACTGAAACTGAAGCTGTCACCCAGGGTTTCCTACCCTCCAACTGTATAGAGAATATTCTAAACTATCTCTTCACCTTGTCTCCCTGCTACCCTCCTACATTCATCTTCACAGATTTTTTTCTTCTTTAAAGGCCTGCAGACAATGCTACCAACAGTACCATTTCACCAGCTGGTCACACTGACCATATCACCCTCTCTAAGCAGTTGACAACTTATCACAGACTTGGCCACCACATTCTCATACTGCCAAAGCCTTTTGCAGATCAGCTCAATGACTATACAACACTCATACTCTATTGGCTTGCACTTCAGCATAACAGTAATACTTAGGCCGTAGCTTTACCAACCCACTGAAGGCAACTCTGACACCCTCAACACTCCCAGAATGAGAAGGGCTCTCCATAAGGATTCTCAAAGCCATTTCATTACCTGCCTTCAAATCTTTCATCAGAACATGTTGTGAGCGATGCTAACAAAACACAGTATATATTACACTGATGAAATATCTTGTTGTTTCTTAGTGCTCTGCCTAGTCTTACTTACCATGTTGTCTTTTTATATTATACTTGTGACTAAATGATGATAGCAAAACATTTTATTCTGTTATGCATCTACACTATGCCCAGCAGAACGGCTTTTATCCAGGTAAAAAGCCTGGAGGTAACACTACATAAATACAGAACAAAACTCAAGCACTTAACACCATGACAAGGTCTAACTACATTTACACTTGAAAAATTGGTTTGAAGAATAAAGACCAAATGCAGTATATATTCCCCACAGAAAGAAATTACAGAGAATTGAGTTCTGCGGCAAAATATTTATATATAAAGTGATATAACTGATAGTACTATATTTCATACACTTATTGCCTCATACACCAACATCAATATTCAGATATTTTCCTTATAGGAGGAGATCTCAAATTTTAAACACAAGTTATCTCATTTCACTGTAGCGGTTCATGAAAGATTTAATTTTACATGATCTGACCGTTCACGAGAAGCTTATGAATCCACTGGAGGGAGCTACTGAGGCTAGTAACATTTCAACAGATTCTGAAGTGGCTGATAAAGTAATCCACATTTTAAAACTTCAGCCCATAAAATTACAGCTTTAGACACCTTGATTCTACTAACAAAAAAGGGATCGTAAAATACATCACAAAGTCTTAATCTGAAACTCACTGAGGAATCAAAAAAGTAAATCAATAACCCAAATTTTAAATCAGAACTAAGATTGGCTGATACTTACTCTCTCAGCACAACATGATTTTCAAGGCATTTAATAAAAAGTTTGCTGTCTCCATGATGAAAGTGAAGAGCTGGAAGCTTCACATCATCCTTCAGACAGAACACCAAATAAGACCATCCCATGCCTTCTTTGTTTTGTTTGATTGATTTCAGATCTGTCAAACTGAACAGGAATGACCACGTGCTTTCTCCATTTGTGTGATTTGTAGCATCTTAAAAACAAAATTATCACATGATTTTTGTTTGGTTTTCAGTATTAGCAACCACAAATACATCATCTATCCCTGTTCCTCTAAATAAGAGAAATAACACTCAGTAAACAAACACCCAGCATTAGTTCTGAGAATAAAACATGTACTATAACCACCACAGCGATTTCTCATTGTCTTCTCATCTTGTACAGACTTTTGAAATAAGCAGTTCTGTCAGACTGCTTCCCTTAAGATATGTCAACAGCGTACGAAAATGATCCACCACGTAATGTACAATTGCTGTACAAAATTCCAGCAACATGATAAATCCCACCAGCACCTTCACATGGTAGTACTGCTCATTAAAACTAAATGTAATATACATTATAATATTGTAGAATACTGTATACACTGCATACTATACATTGCACACCATGGGCATGCCTTGTCAGGCTGCAACCAATATAATGGAGATGGAACTGAAAAGCTATTTCCTCCTTCACTGTGCAAATAGGTATACACTCTGTGCAAGACTGTAACACTTTCAAAACAAAAGGATTCAATGCTACGCTACTGGGAGACTGGAAAGCAGCAGGATGCAGGGACACTGGCACATAACCCATCCTAACACCATCCAATTATAGCCACCAGAAATAAAGAAGTAACAAAAACGTATGATCTAAGTCAATAGCTCTCACTGACACTTGCTCTGGATCAAGACGGACTCTGCCTCTTAAAAATTAAGAAAAAAATCAATACAGACCAATGGCATAATAAAACATTCCATGCCTGACAGAGATTTAGCCTCATGTCACCTTAGACGCTCCTCTCAAACACTGAATCCAACAAGCTAAGATTGCACTTTACCCCCACAACATTCACAGTCTGAATTCTAAAACCTGTACTCATAAATGACATGTATGACAGCCAGAATCATTTAAAACTACCATACACATGGAAAAAAAAAACAAGCACAAGAGTCTCTAGTTTCGGGCTCATAAATACAAAGAAACAAAAATTATAAAGAAAAATACTGTGATGAATCAGAGGAAAAAGCTGACTAGAATTTTTTTTAATCATATATCTACTGAGATAGCACAGTAGGAATAATTAGCTATGAAATTATTTTCCCAAAGTATGTTCACTAGACAAAACAGGTTTTTAAGCTTCCACATAAAAGACTCAAGTATCAATATAACTATACGTTCTATCTCCCCCTGCTGTTCCAATAGTGCAAAACATTTGAGTAGTAAGCTTTTCTCATTTTTCTCTCCAATAAGACATTTAGTTCAAATCCCATTTGTTTGAAAGAATGTAAGAGTCCAATGCAGACAGAACTGTCACATCATTGAAATTTCCTGACAACATGATGTTGGATTTACCATTTATTTTCCATACACTTCTCTACTAATTTAGAGAAGAAGTTAGATTGGAGGTAGAAAGCAGGTATTACATTCCAAATTGTTTTTCCACACCCAGAAATTCACCTTTTACCACAAACGAGCCCAGCATTTCAGTTCCTAATGAAATCCATTACACCGGACTATGAAAGCAGTTCTTTAGTTACAAGTCAGAAGAAAGAAAAATAAAGTTCACTTATTTTTGAAGTACCTCCATTTGAATGGGGTTTCTTTTTAAAAGAGACTGTGGTGACCATGTCCCATTCTGCTTCATAATTGTTTGGACGGTCTGCTCCTCGGGAAGACTTTTCCTTGGGAGCTGGAGTCCACTCCACCACAGAACTGGAATCCTAAGCAAAGAAAGTAACCATCAAAAAAAGCACAAGACAAGATTCTCAGATTCAACAAGCAGACGAAAGAGTATCTTCATTTTCACAGATGAAAAGAATTTTTGGTATTAAATTCTTAGCACACAATTCAACACAGGAAATTCTTATTTATGACAACTAAGAAGAAAAAAAGGTTTTACTTGAATTCAACATGGTGCTAAAATATCCAAGCCTCTTTCACAGACTCCAGCAACACAAAACTTTATTTAAACATAAAAATTTCATCTTCCTGCTGTATCACATCCTCTTAACACTGCTTAACCACTGGATCTTAGAACTTTAATAGACTTCAAATATTTTGCATTAGAACAGTGTCTCTCTGCTTTGAGTCTAATTATGAAGAATGAATCACCATAATCCAACAAAATAGATGCAGGGAGATTGGTGACTGTGATTGGCTTATACTCATTTGGTCTTTGTTAATGAGTTAGTTCTCCTTTATTTCATGTGCATACATAAAACACATATCCCCACAACCTGAACCAGGCTGTAGTCCACACACGATATTCCTACGTATAGCTATTAATGCCAACGATAGTCACGTATATAGATTTTGCCTCCAGTTATGAGGTCACCTACCCGTAAATTCCCACAAAATCAAATCCCTAGAAAAACAGAATGAAGAACATTCATAACTAACGAACATACCTTTCCTGCACAGAGGATATTAGAAGTATCCAAAGTATCATCCTGTGGTCTCCAGTCTACTATTACTTCATTTTCCTACAATACAAACAACAAATCTGTATACGAAATTACACATTCCCCTATTTACTCACAGTATGATTCAGGTGCAACCTACACTATATATATAAATGATGAAGATGTCAAAAACTATGCAATACTCATTCACTAATGAAATCCAATACCTAAGAAGACATTTAAGATTTATCAAACACATTATATGCTTGGCCAACAAATATAAGAAGCTTCTGTAACTGTACTGTGCAAATACCTTTTCTATGACACGTAGTACTCCTGATATGAAGTTGTCCTGATCATCATTTTTTCCACAGGACGGATGAATGAACACTCCATCTTGCTCATACAAAACCTAAAACAAAGAGTATAATGAAATAGGAGACAAATCATTATTCATTATCATTTTGATTCACCTGCATAGGTTGAAGTGAACGCCTGAAGCTTCTTACATTTTTATCTCCCTTTTTTCTCCCCTTCTAAGATTCTCACATCTATCAAGAAACAACAGAAACTAGGACTGATTACATTTATTCTCTAACCAATACAGAAGCTGTTATTACTTTGTCAGAAAGTCACAAAAAATGCATCCAACATTCAGTATTTATTTAATTAGCAGACAGAGGTTCATATGAAAGCACTACATGGCATTTAAAATATTAGAAGACTTTCTTACATAGCTCACCTTTCCACCACTTGCTATTTAAGCACGTTGAATTGATAACCTAAACTTAAACTAAAAAATGGCCCCACACTCAGCATGAGTAGCAAAGGTTCCATTTCAAAGCTAGAATATGCAAGTCAGTAAGAGAGGTCCACAGGACTATGCGCTGCTCATCACCTAACTTCTGCATTTAAGTGTTCACAAAAATATGTCCGAAGGTGACAATCCTCAGAGAATTCTGCTCTATAAACAATGTAAACAAGTCCTTTTTAAACAAGTCTTCTAGAGTGAAAAGTCCCTAACATGCCAAGGTAAGATTTTGCAGAAGTGAAACGCATACAAAGTGTCAGTAATTTTCTATGATAATGGTAGTTTTTCAAACTAAGCAGCAAATACTGCCTTAAGAAATACATATTTTTAAAGGCAAAATAAAACAATTTATTTACTCAAAGAGAGAGACTACACTTCTTTAGTACTAAAATATCAGTATCTCTTTTACTGAACACTCATCAGATTTTTAAAATCATCATGTTTGCAATCAGGCCAGTAAGCTAAAAGTTCAAGTGCGTAAGCTTACCTAGCTATAAAAAACAGAGCTTAAAAATATCAATAAAATTCAGTTTACTTGTCCTTTCTGCTGTATACTTGCTTCTCTAGTTTCTCCTCACTTTAATGAAGGAAAAAAAAATAGTGTCAGATTTAATCACAGAAATATTGCTTTTAGGAGCTGATGAGATCACTTAGTCTGATCTCCTGCTTGAAGGATTAATGGCAACACTATTAAGTTCTCTTCCAAATATTGGAAGTCTTCTTACCTTTTCTCTATTACAGGTTTTTTTTTTTCTACCAAAGAAATAAATTAGATCCTCCCTCTATTTCTAACAAATACCTGCTCTGAAATTCAGTCTCTGTTTAAACACTGCAACTTTAGACATTATTTACATTGTACCTTCCAGTATTTGAACCTGATCTATTACCACAATTAGAAGTACGAACTGAAGTCATCAATCACTGGGACAGCTGCTCCAGATAAAACTCTTCTTTGGAGTTATTCTGGTAGCTGTGCATTTCTGCCAATAACTTCGCTAAGTATAATAAAGTACGCCTCCTCAATCTAATATATTACACCAGTTATTCCATGCCATCAAAACAGCTCTACTACTACCAGTCTAATAATTAATGTTTATATGCTTTTTCACCCATTAACATCTCCCAGTGTTGACAGTAATCACCTAACTGGAAGATTCTACATTGCTCTGCAGAACCGATCCACCTCTGCTACAACACATGATGAAATCGAGGAACTTGGAACCTGCTCAGAAGTTTAGACGATATCTGCAAAACAGAGCCCTTTCCACAGGGCAGTTTATTTCATTCCTATCATTACCCTCCCCCCCCCCCCAAAAAAAAACCTCTCAAGGCTGAGCTGTCAGGCTTTATTCTTATCCAGTAACAGGTCTAATTTTGTATGTATTTCTTCTGTTATCAAATACTTAATACAACTGAGCTTAAGGAGGTGATTTTTTTAAACCAACAAAACACTGAAGAAACGAGGTTGAGTCGCACACAGACAAAAGCACAGAAGATGCAATAAGGTATCTTATTTGAAGAAAGATATGGCATTCACAATTCATTCCAGTCAGTCATTAACAACTCTGTGCCATGTGGAGACAGCGGCTATTCTACCAACTAAACTGACAGAGGGTCTGTAAAAACAAGGAACCACTGCACAAAATTCAGGAAAGCTGTGCAATGGCAGTTTACCACTGACCAGAAAACAGAAGGAAGAGGTCCAACGCCAGCTCAGTTAAAAAAAAAAAAAAAACATCCCCTGAGGAGCAGCCTCCTCTGCACTGTTCCAGGACACAACATGCACAATGCTAGTTCAGGATATGGAAACCTGTTCAAGCATTTATATTCCATGGCCAGCAGAATAACTATCTGAAGTCCTGCTGTTATCCTTGTATACAGCTGGTATTGTTCTTATACTGAAGGATGCAGCGTGGAAAATTCCTATCACCAGCTCATTATGCTGCATATGATGAGGAGCCAACGGGTAACATTTGTTGCATTTTATTGTCAGAGACATACATCAGAAGGCCTTCACCACAGCACATCAACAATTACAATACATGCTAGACCACAAGCAAACGTTCTAGATTAAACACTTGTCATTTGATGGCAATTTATGGCTTTGTGCAACCAACTAGTGAGAGACTGACAACACTGCACCCAAAGACAGTGAGGTGTAGGCAACAGGAGAGCTCAGAGCAGGTGGTCCTGACCTTCCCACTCATTAATACCTATCCTGTTTGTGCTGGACACTACTAATTGATATGAGCCAGCAATGTACATTTGCAGACCAGAAGCCAAATGTATCCTGGGCTGTATCAAAACAGGGGCAAACAGCAGGGCAAGGGAGGGAATTGTTCCCCTTAACTCTGCCCTCATAAAGCCCCATCTGGAGAGTTGCGTCCAGGCCTGGGGGTCCCAGCACAAAAAAAAGACATAGAGCTGTTGAGTGGGTCTGGACAAGGCCATGAAAGATGATCAGAGGGCTGGAGCACCTCACCTATGGAGACAGGCTGAGGGAGCTGGGCTTGTTCAACCTGGAGAAGTCTCAAGGGTGACCTCATCACAGCCTTCCAGTACCTAAAAGTGGTCTACAGGAAACACAGAGGGGGATGCTTTATCAAGGAGTGTAGTGATAGGACAAGGGATATTGGCTTTAGCCTAGAAGAGGGTAAGTTTAGGTTAGATATAAGAAAAAACCTTTACTCAGAAGGTGGTAAGGCACTGGCACAGGTTGCCCAGAGAAGCTGTGGATACTCCATCATCCCTGGAGGTGTTCAAGGCCAGGCTGGATGGGGCCCTGGGCAGCCTGATCCAGTGGGTGGCAGCCCTGCCCGTGGCAGGCAGGGTTGGAACTGGATGGTCTTTTAAGGTGCCCTCCAACCCAAACCACTCTGTGACTATGCTATCATGCACTCACTGTTCACACCTTACATTCCGTCTCTTACCTCTCTGTCATACACCACCAATTTGTCCAACACCAGACATTTGAGAAAGTGGAGCAGCTGTGCAACTCTCCTGCTAGTCCTATCTTTCAGACACTTCATACTCTCTTCCCATATCCTTACACACATTCTCCTTCTCTGCCAGAAATTACAAATCAGGGCCTCAATCACTCTTCCAAGACACCATCCAGCTTATGACAGACTCACCATGCAGCACTTATAGGGTGAACCAGCCACTTCAGATCACTGAGCAATTGTGGCACTGTGCAAATCCAGATTCTAACAACTTTTCTACATTTTTGCCTCATATTATAACATCAGGTAGAAGATCTCATTGTGGATTCAACAGCTGAAGCAGCAAGCAGGCATGCTCACAAGAAAGTGACTGAGTAAAAGTCTGAATGCTCCACAGACTACCAATTAAGGAAAAATGGGTCTGCCTGCCAGCATTAACAACAGATATAGCAGCTGATTAGCATCTTATTTTACAAATGCTATTACAAAAGGTACCTCTTTACAGAAGGTAAACAGAATAAAAGATGCAACAGTAAGGAAACCACTACAGGCAAATAAAATAAATTCAATTTAGTCAGTGGCTGTTCTAACTTACATCAACAAAGTATAATACCATAGTTCAGAGCTGATCTTTAAGTTAGAAAAAATAGATCTCAATTTACAAACCTATATCATGCTGCTTTAATTTCCACCTCCCTCTTTGGAAAAGCTGAGCCTTCCCCAGGGCTTATTAACATTGCTCAGCCATCACCAGGCACAGCACTGGGCACTGCCACATCAGTCTACTTCCAGTCACCAGACACCACCATACTTGAGTACTCTGCAATTGTTGATCAATGGATCAACATAGTCCTTTCCTACAAAGAAGATATCTAAGAAGATACCTGAGTTCAGTAAGTGGATAAAACCATATCCTCGCGCATCTTGTTGGCTGAGTCTATGGCTCAACCTGTTTCCTAAGACAGTAAAATTTCTCGCTCTGCTAGTCTTAGAAGTGTAAAACTCTTACAACCAGTTTCCAAGTGGGGAAATGAAAACAAAATACAAATATTCATGTTGTGATGAACACGAGAAAGCTCGCAACAATGGGAAACACATAGCATAAGAAAAGTTCCCCACTCTACAGCAGTTAAGTTTCGCAAGACTGTGCTGTAGATCTCTTTGTCAATCCTGGCTACGAAAAAATCTCAATGACGTCACCTCCATACACACATTACAGCATTTACATTACTGTTTAGTAATACCTACAGTGCTACTTGAACACTTCTAATTGCAAAAACTACACTGGCCAAATATCTGAGCTTAGACCCAACTTCAACTTGAAGAGCAAGGACACGAGCAAATGACAAATAACTTCTCCAACAGCCCATGCGTCAGCTGGTAATTTGAGAAAGATCTAACAGCCCATATGCTGAAGACAGACTCAACTCCAAGAACATGAAACAAAAATCATTACTGTCTTTAGACCAGCTGTAATAATAGCCTATACACTGACAGGCTAAATTTATACTTCTCCCCACAAACAACTCTCTACCTCATTTTCTAAAACAGATCTCCATTATAAGGGTGAGAGTTGGCCCAGAAACTCTTCTCTCAAATAAGGAAAATAACTAAGCAACAAAAAGAGATAATACACCTGCTTTCATGAACAAAGCCAAAAGCTCTGAAAACAGAAGACCTTACTGACATTTTACTTGCAGTAAAAAAATGCAATCCCTAAGAAAAGGCAAAAAGAAGTCCACACTGTTCTAGCACAAAACGCTCATTAGCAAAGAACAAGTTAGGGCTCCAGAAATCAACAGCATTAAGTTTCCTGGAACTGCGTTAACTGTACGGGGAAAAACACTGAAAAAAACCTTCACAGTAAAAAGAAGGAACAAAAAGGAATCTAGGGAAAGCAGTACATACAGTTGCATGAGGTAACTATACTTATAGTTCATACCACATTAATGTTATGAAACAGAAACCACAGAACAACAACAAAAAAAGGAGATAATATGAAATAACCAAGTTGTGAATCCACCGCTATTAATGATGTCTGGGATATAAAACTGAACAGAAAAAAAACAACCATGACAGAAGGGGAAACCACATGGGGTGAAAATAAAATAAAAGCCTCAACCTGATATGGTTTGCTGAGAGAAGATTTCATGAAATCTGAAAGGCAAGCTATCACAGCTCTTTAATACATCACTTCATGGAATTATCTTGGGTAATATTTTTCAAAAAATCATTTACACAATAAAATACATTGCTTTCAGGTTACTGTGCAAGGAGCTCTGCCAAATGAGACTACAGCACTCCACAAGCTAACACCCACTACTCTCTCTCCCAAACATTTATCACCCGAAGTACATCATTAAAACACTGCACAGCCAGAAGGAAAAGCAGAATTCATTTAGGACCCTCACTGTTTCGAAATACACCAAAATGCAGAATGCCCTATGTGAGAATACCAAGTCACACTGTGCTTATTCCATCTGGAGTGAAGTTTCATGAGTTTGTGAGGCCACCCAGAATCCTGCTGCCATCCAAAGAAGCAACTTGTGACCCCGTGATATCTATAAATCAACGAAAAACTAACCCAGACAAAAATAAATGCATCTTTTTCTGTATTTTTTTCCAGCTTGCTAAATCAAATCCCTGAGTGATCAAATGAGTATAGCATCCAAGCAAGCAAGCAGAAGTGCAACACACAGGTGGCAGAGCTCCCGAAGGATGAATGTGCACACACCACCCACTTCCTGAAATTTTAGAAAACACAACTGTCACTTTGTTCTCTGTTTCAAGAGCTTTCTCTTTACCAAGATACCATAATTAAACTACATGAAGAACAGGAAGAATGTTGAATTATAAGTGGCGTTAACACGTAACTGCGAACATGGAATAACTGAACAGAGTTCTGCAACAATGTAGAGATTGTAATGTAAAAGTTGTAAAAGTTGTCGCTGCTGTAATGTAAAAGTTGTAATGTAAAACAATGTAAATGTTCGGCAAACTGACTTTTTGTTAAATGAACAACAAATACACATTAAGTTACGAACAAAAGCCCAAAAGCATCATTGATAACTATGATAATAAAGCTGCCTTTACAAAAAGCTTAATGAATAAGTTCTTGATGAAAATCTATGTGAAAAATGATGCAAAATGAAAATACTCATCAGCATCCAATAAACTACTGAACTGTAAATGGGCAAAATTAGAAGTTCCATTTAAGCTGGATTTTAACAAGCAGCAAGATTTCAAAATTGATTTTTCAGACTTTTAGGGAAGATGTTTTTTAATAAGATGAAGATCCCAGTGTTAAGGCCTTGAATAAAAAGCAATCTATTTCATTTTCAGGACTGAGTGGAGAAGAAACATAATAGCAGCTGTTTTTTTTTTTTGTTTGTTTGTTTGTTTGTTTTTTCCCCCACATAACTGAAAACTCAATTGGCATATCTGGAAACGGCCAGCAGCTCAGCCCAGATCAGCTATATTACATCTTGAACGCCTAACAGCAGTTAAGGATTTGTGTACGACACGTAGGAGCTGTAACAGAGGATGTGGTAAAGCTGCCCGACTAAACCAGTCCCCCCACACCCTCTCCGCAGGACAAGAGAAATACGCATTTCCCTAGCAAAACCCTCCCCCGAGGACCTCAGGGCAGAGTGGACATCCGAGCGCTGCCCAGCCCTTGGGCTCCACCTCATCGAGCTCCGCTTCATCCCCAAACCCCCCTCCATTTAGGAACGGCGACGTGAGCAACCCGGGCGGTCTGACAGCGCTGCGAGCGGGCACACGCAGGGCGGGAGAGCCCGAGTGCCACGCAGCGACCCGCTGGGCGCCCGCCGCGCGGAGAGCCCGCGGCCTCCCGGCACCGCCAGGCCCCTCCTCGCGGAGGAAAGGCCCTTGGAGCCACGCAGAGGCCCAGCAGCCCCTACCCACCCCGCTCGAACGCAGACGAACCCAGCACGGCCTCCGAGAGACGAGGAGGCGGCAGCGGCAGCCCCGCGGTAGCGCTCGTTACCTTGCCGCTCGGAGGCGCCGCCATGTTGCCCGAGTGTTTATGATGACGTTGCGCTCTTCACGTGCTTCCACGCCGACCCACAACAACACCCATCGGCCCCTGGGCGGACGGCGCAGGCGCACTCGGGCGGAGACACCCCAGAGCCCGTCTCTCTGCGAGTACGAGTGCGCCTGCGCGGAAGAGGGAACGAGCCCACCCTTCCCTTCCTTCCCGCATGCGTGGGCTGTGACCTCAGGCTTTCCCGGGGAGCGTGCTTCCCGGTTTGTGTTCAGAGGCGGGTGGTGGTGGTGGTATGGCGGTAGGTGCTGAACCTTCCCGCCCATATCCCGTTATGTTTTGTTGTCGTGTGATAGATGGCAGCAGAGGGGCGCTCTGACAGGGCGGCATCTAACACGGAAGTGCGTATGAGGCAAAGGTGTGTCATTGAATTTCTTCGTGCGGAAAACATTGCACCCACTGGCATTCTTCAACGCTTGCTGAATGTTATGGAGACCAAAGAGTGGGTGTGAGCACAGCGAGGCGGTGGGTGGTGCGTTTCTGTGGTGGTGATAGTGGCAGTGGGTTGCTACTGCTGGTGCAGATTATAAAAAGCATAGCATGCAGGCTCTTGTTCATTGCTGGCAAAAGTGCATAGCTAATGGTGGTGGCTGTGTTGAAAAATAGTTTTTTGTAGCTGAGAATTTGCTTTGTCAAACAGTGTTATTGTGCTCTTTGTGGTTGTTTTCCATGGAAATAAACAAGAGGCATTACTTTCAGAGCAACCTGTGTTGACACAATACAAGGGAGGGACAGCATCCAGAGGGATCTGGACATGCTTGAAAAGTGGGCGCACAAGAATCTGTGGGCACACAAGCCATTCTGTGAATCTACAAAGATTATTTGTTAGGACTACTTACTGTCCCATAGTTGTACTAGGGAATTGTAGCCCACTCAGAACTTGACAAAAAGACAAAGCTATGTGTCGTTATTCCCTATGAAAGGCAACAGCTGGGGCTCTGGGGACTCAACTAAGAGGATGAAAGTTATAAGAAAGGTAGTCTTCAAAAATCATTGTCCAGCAAATAGTTGCTCATCCCTGAAGCTCATTGGAGCCTGAATGCCTATATCATCACAGTGTTCTGGTTACAATTTCTTGAGCAAAACACATGAGAAGACAATGACCTAACTAAAACCCTACCTTTAGAGTGTTCCTGATCTTTCAATCCAGCGTTGTGGCCAGCCCTACTCACTATGCAATTCAAAAGGAAAGAAGAGATTAGAATGAAAATAAACTTTTGCAGTCTTCAAATAGAGACTGTACGTGCCAACATTTTGCCAATATACATGTAAACTGCAATAGCAACATTTAAGTAATTCTGAAAATAGAGTTTTATAGAGAAACGTATACCAGTAGGAGAATCCTAGAACTGTGACACATTTGTCCTTATTTAATGATATTTTAAATGGTTGATTCTTGGAAATTCCCCAAGAAGTACCAGAATAGAGGGAAGAGATAGCCTTCAAAGGTCATGAAACAAGTCTGAAACTAAAAACTTCCGTTATGAAGCCAGAACAGGGAGAAGCGCAGCACAACCTGAAAGAGCTGTCAAGTAAAGAATGAAAAGATAAAACCCATTTGCATTACTGCTGGACATCAGTTAATAATTGTACTCTCAGAGTTAATATCATTTTGTTGGAAAACACCACAGGAATGCCCTATCAGGGTATGTTTGTGTAAAGTTATTGGATGAAGAACAGGTGCAGATCAAGAGACTAATCTTCAATTTGTCTTCTGTCTAAAGCATTACAATTTGATATGTTCATTTTCTTATTTTGCCTAAGGACTAATCTTTGGGAAATTTCCATTACTCCTGAACTCAGCTTGGTACCCACTGAATTGAACCCCTGAGTTCAAAATTAATCTTCTCTAAGTGGTAGTTCTCCCACAACCAAGGTTATTGTTTCCTGGAGAAGTCTTCTCTTAAAAGTGACCCAAAGTTAAACTTGAGACACTTCCCAGACTTTGCATTGAGACTTTATTTTCCTTTGATGGAGGTGTGTGCATTGCAGCTCTCTTCTCTTTCCATGAGACCAGAAAAGGAGTTTTTGCTGGAAGTTTCTTTGGTGAATGATCAACAGTTCCTGTAAGACTCTTCCTGGGACTCCTCTTCTACTGCAGTGCTTTCTTAGTGTCCTAGTCACTGCCTGCCTAGCCATCAAGAAATCAGAAAGCTTTGGTCGCATAGACCAATTTACTCTATGAGATGCATTTCCACCTTCCAGCTAGTTTCCCAATATACCAGGCATTTCCCTTGGGGCCTTCTACATTGTTCTTTCACAAACTATCATTCCGTAACATGGAGCATGTCCTTAGTCAAGATGGAGAGCAAAATGACTCTTTGCTACTAGGTTGCAGTGTTGTAGGATCACTTAGAGGTGGAGGTTAGCAGGGACCTTTAGAGATCATCTAAATGCTCCTGGTCAGAGCAAACTGCTCAGCACCTTGTCCAGTTGAGTTCTGAGTATCTCCAATAATAGACACCACAGCTTTCCTGATCAGTCTGTTCCAGTGTTTGACCTACCTTGCAGTGACAAAGATTTTTCTTGTGCTTCTTGTATTTCAATTTGTGCTTGTTTCTTTTTTGTCCTGAGAAGAGTCTGGCTCCATGCTATTTACTCCCTCTCATAAGGTACTTTTAAACATTGGCAAGATCCCCTGCAGCCTTCTCAAGACTGAGGAGTCCCAGCTCTTGGCCTCTTCTTATTACAACAGAAGAGCTCTAGTCCCTTAATCACCTTTGCTGACCCTCAATAGAACTTGTTCCAGTATGTCCATGCCTCCCTTGTACTGGGCAGCCCAGCACTTCAGAAGACTCTCACTAGTGCTGAGCAAGGGAAGGGTCACCTATCCTGACCTGCTGCCAGCAGTCCTCCTAATGCAGTCCAGGATGCCGCTGGCCAGCTTTGCTAGTTTACTGTTAACATTGTCTACCAGGACACTCAACTCTTCTCTACAAAGCTGCTTTCCAGTCAGTCACTGTGTTATTTCAGTTTACAAACCTGAACCATACACAATACCAAGTCCCATGAGCTGATACAGCGTTGGGAGATTCCTCTCTGCAAGCCCATTAAGAACATGAGGCATTCTGTTGATCTCTGCTAGAGCCCAACCCTTCACACACCACGCAGTTGGGAATCAGATCAGGAGGGTATCATCACCTTGGTGGTCCACACTTCTTTGGATTTTAAGTATCCATCTGCTCTAATAAGGAGCCATATGAAGGTAGTCATTGAGCGTGCAGCCGGAAAGTGTTCCTGGCTTTTCCTGCGGTTTCAATTGCTGTCACGGCTGCAATTGTAGCTTGTATTGCCATGCCAAGAGCTGCAGCAGCTGCTATTGTTCACACAGCTATTTCAGCAGAGCTCCAGGCTCCGTTCCCATATTCAGAAGTGTCAGCTGCCCACATGCTCAACCACACAAAAACCTGGCTTGCATAGGACAAGCACAGATTCTGTCAAGTCCTTCCATCACAGGCCTAATTTGTAAAAATAAAAACCTTACAGCAGAGAAACAAAGACAAATAGTGCCAAAAAAATCTTTCCCTGTGACCTCTTTTTCTGCTTACAGAAAAATGGATGTTTCAAGCCCAGCTTTGACAGATGCAAACCAGGCACATGGATGAAAGCTGTACTCTGCCATTTGGTTTCAAGGCCAGAAGTGCTCATACCTGGGTCTAATTTATATAGCAAAAATAAAATATAGCTTTTGGGACCAGCTAGAATCTTCTAAACTCAGTTATTGCCTTTCTCTCAATGTTGAAACTAAGAGATAAAGAGATAACCATCTTTCCCACCTGTTCCTCTAAGAAAACATACAGTGCCTAACCTGTACAAGTGGAGCAAGCAGGTATAGTGAAGTCATATGGTTGGCTTCCTTTTGCTGCCAGGTCAGACAAGGACAAAGGAATTAAGAAGACACACACTGAAATTTGAAGGAAGGAAATCCCTTTCCCTGGTAACATTTATTTGCATTTGGAGTGCGAAGGCATGGAGATGTAAAACATGAAGGCAGTACACCAGCTGAGGAGTTTTATTCAAGCATTTGTAGCATGTCATGTTTAGTCTGTACATAACCACAGCTGTGAATTTGTGTGTGAACCTGATTTTTTTTTTAAATCTATGCATATTAAGTATTAACAGAATTCCAGAATATGATACAACCCAAAACGTACAAGACTCAGAATAAGAAAACACTGCAGTTGTTATAACTGATGGCAAGCTTACAATGACTTTGTTCTCTCTGTGGGACAAGAAAAATTATCTTTTAAATATAAAACAAGCAGAACAGACACCAACATGAAATGTTCTGTATTTGCCGTACAAGGAGAGATTTGTGATTGCATCAGCCTCCAGAGAGAGTAGCTGGAAACTATCCGAGAGTGATGACTAAACAGAAACTGATCTGTTGTTTGTGATTGGCACGAACAAGTATTGCCAAAGCTAGGAATCCAGAAGTCAAAAACAAGTAGTAGTAACCCATTTCTAGACATGCATTACAACAAGGTGAAAGAGCAATGTTTCCCAGAAAGAGAAGTAAACTAATGGAACAATAGTTTCAGAGTGAGGGTGTTTCATTTCAACTGTTCAGAATGCAGCGCTAGGGATGGGCCTGTTATTAACACAACATTTCCTTCTCTAATTTGCTACTGTAACCCACTCTAGAGATCACTGTTTTCTATACAAGCTGAAATCCCCGAGACCTGAAAACGCCTGAGTGTCTCACAGTGCCAAGCACTGCAGCATTCATATACTAAAAGGACAGTCAGGATTACTAGAATGCTCCAGGCAAAGTATAATCTAATGTCATTTTAAACTTCAACATTTCTAATGTGTATGGGTACATTTTATGGTGAAGGATTGTTTTGTGGTTAGTGTAAGTAATGTCACAAAGTGATGGCACACATCCCCGAGCAGGCTGGCTGTGAGAGGTGCACTGGCTCCTTGCTCTTTGAAATGTTTACCACAGGACTCCCACTGCAGGGCATTACAAGAAGCAGCACATCTGCTTGTCACCATTTAATATAGCCCCTTCAGTGAGGTGCTGACAGTGCATGGAAAGAATAAATCAATGGAAGAACTACATTTACTCCTAAAAGCTCTTGAGATTTTCCTTCTTTGATCAATAAACATCTCAAATAGAAAATACACTCTGACATAAGGATTGTAGGATTTAAGTATTGACTTCTGAAAAGTGCAAATCAAGGAGCTAAGAACAACCAAGGCAGCAAGTGAGAAAACCCTCCTTTCCTTTTGCTTGCTATTTTCATTCACAATGTCCACCTAGTTCAAATCCTTAGCATCAGCTGAACAGTAACTTTCACTAGGGAAGTGAGATCAAACACTCCTTGTAGAGAGGGGACATCAGTATTATATGAAACATTGCTGTTGGTAAACTCCCAATCTTGAGCCTTGGTTCCATGTTCATAGAACTGGTGAGCGTGGTTCAACAGCAACTGCTTCTCCCTTCTCAGTTGTTGCAGGCTGCCAGAGCCAGGTTTTGAGAACCAAAGCTGCATTATGTTGCCGTATGCTCATACTACAGTCTCCAGGGTGTATGGTGGCATAATTTAGAGCAACCTTTCTGAACCTGATTTTGCATCTTCAAGCCATCTTTCAGAAGATCATGCTCAGATGGATCCAAAAACTTGTAATATGAAGAAAAATATAACCTCAGTCTTTACCAAGCCTCTTTGAAATCAGGCCACACCTCCCCCACCCCCAGTAATTTTAAGGGCCCCTTTATTTCAGATTGTTAAAGTTCCAAATTATGTCATTTATTATATGTAAGAATAATTTCCAGATATGACTGTAACAAGGTTTTAGCTTTTTGGCTGTTTATACTTTCCAGCTGTTTTCTTATAATGATTTTCAGTACACGTTTGTCCTCCACTGATCCATTCCTGCTTGCATGCATTTTGACTTTTCATATTTAGCATGAGTGTTTCATCAACGCCTAAAAAGTTCTTGTGTTCTTATTTGACTCTTGGAATTAGTTTATCACATAACTATCTCCGTTTAAATGCATCCTGACAAGTATTTTAGAAACTTCAGCTGCAGCAGCGCACTGGGAAAATTAAGATTTGCAAAGCATCTGGTACACTATTAATATGTCTTTTCAAAGAAGTCTTGTATCTGCAAATTCCAAATAAAGTATTCCTACAATACTCGACAATGTCAAGTTAACTGATGTTAAAACTGATGTGTCCTTTTCAGTGTTGGCTTCTGCCTTACTACAATCTTCTCTGAGTTCAGAATAAATAATTCTATTTGATCAAGCCAGGTAAACTCAATGAGCTTATCATCAGATGAGAAAAATTCAGTCCATCAGTAAAATGCCTGTACAATCAAATAGCACTGACAGCACTCAAGTATTTTGGTTTTAAGTGCTTTCCTCTTCTTCTTCCCCACTAAGAAACTGCCTAATCAAGCTTTTCTGTAGTTTCCTGTCTGAAAAGGAAGAAAACATTCTTCCTACACCTTGAAACCCAAGTCTGTTGACCTTTTAGAACAGAGCACGGTTAACCTGAAGGGTGTACAATTTAACAGTTTCAATAGCTCAAAAGAGACCTGTTATGTGAATTTGGATTTATCACAGGACATCAGACACTCAGCAACAGATGAAAAAGTGGTTATTACTCCCTTCAATCCTCTCTACTTATATTTCTTCTAAGTCAATATCCTAGAATCTGAATTCAGGTACCAGAGGTAGCAGGGACTGTCAGCTCAGTATCTGCCCTTCACTGATCGGGAGGCAGGATACGAACAATTGCTACAGCAGACTGGGGAAGATCACTGCAATACTAGTATTCATTCTTTGTTGTGGTACTTTCAGTGAGATTTTATACACTCAAAAACAAATGTCAATAAGTGAAAAAAGCTCCTCTTAAGAAACTGTTCTCAAAAACAAACAAAAAACAACCACACGTTCTCAGACTGAGAAGAATTGGGTATTACTGCTGTAGGAGAGCTAGTAAAGCAAGCAGGGGGTACACATTTCCTTTCCTGTACAGGGAGATCTCAGGCAAGGAAAGTTTCCTGTGGTATTAGTTCCTTATCAATGAGGAAAACTGTAGCCAACAAGCATTAAGAGACATAACCCCTTACTGACTACTCTACAGCTGCACCAGGCCATGCTGCTCACCTGGAGGCACAAAGCAAAGTAAAAGATGTTTTTCCAATCTACCTTTCAACGTCCTCTTACTGATTAAATTATCAATCCTCCAAGCTGTCCAACACAAGAGAGCGCACAGCTACTCCCTGCAGTCAGACATTTCAGGGCTGTAGAAAATGCCTGTCTATGGACAGTTATGGCTGAGTTCAGTAAAGTTGGTAGTCTCACAAAAACTAATCAAAATATATCAGCTTGAAATCAATTTTCATTTTGGAAATAGTTTGAAAAATTTAGATTTTTTAAATAGATCACAGTAACTATTTTCTAAGCCAAAATATTTTCCACCTGTCTTTGTAGTAATGGTGATAGTTCCATTCTCACTTTTAAAGCCATCTCAATGGAAGAGACATTGCAGATTCTGCAGAGTTCTCAGAACTGTTTG
This sequence comes from Numida meleagris, assembly GCF_002078875.1. NCBI lineage: Eukaryota > Metazoa > Chordata > Aves > Galliformes > Numididae > Numida > Numida meleagris. Next base: position 36,902,420 of record NC_034409.1, on the reverse strand, counting down.
TCTCATTCTGCTCTACTCACAGTAGCTGATGACAGCACTGAGAACACAGGAATGAAAAGAATATACATTATCATTTCATAAAAAAAGCCTAAATTCAGTAGATGGCTACAACACTGAGATGGAACAGGTTGATCCTAAACAAAGCAAAAACCCCATGGCTGATCAAAATCCCCTCAAACAAAAGGATGAGCAACATGTAAAGTTAATAGGGAGCTAGTTTTGAGGTTCTCTCTTTTGAGCTTGTGCAACAACTGGTGCCAAAGATCTTAGTCTTCACTGTTAGTCCTTCACACAGCATTAACTGACTTCATTGAATGATGCATTCTGACAAGTCAGGAAAAAAATCCCAACCTTTGAAGTGAAGCTTAACAAAATCATATAGTTGAATATCTCCTTTAAAAGGAGTATATTTTGGTCAAGATTTAAATAGGTTAGCATTGTGCCTGAAAACCCATTCAAAGTTAGTTGTATTCACTTCTTTAACAAGGCAAAAAAAAATGGTATTTCACAGATGGAAAAATCAATCTAGGAAGTCAGTCACCTCAGAAGAGCTCTGAATTAGGTGATTAGCATTGCTGGAAAGGCACACTACCACCCCCACCAAGAACCAGTTAACTTACCACAGGCACCTTCAGTTTCTCCTACTTCTCCTTTTCCCTCCACAAGAGAAAAAAGCACAAAAGAAAATGGAGGCAGGTTGCTCCACTTTTCTTGTTCCCCTGCTTTACCATTCATCCCACTTGTCTGCTTTCAGCTTCTAGAGATTTTCATTCATTCTCAAGCAGGCCTCCCACTCCTCTTACCTTCTTTAAACTGACACCAACATTTTCTGTGAACCTCTCTGAGGCTCCAGCCACCTTCTAAGACTGCCTAACATTTTGCAAGACTTTTTCATTTGGCTTTGAATCTTGAAACCTAAAAATTCTATTTCTGTTCTAGAGCTGTAAGCTAAATGAGTTACATACTTAGAACAAATAGAAGTAGCAGGATAGAAAGACTCAGGGATTCTTGCCTTCTACCACATCAAAAAGTATGCCTGTCCATAACATGTAAATATTATCAGAGAAAAGTGTGTAAAGTCAAGGTGATGCTCAGTTACTTACCTGTCTCAAGAGACTAGTCAATGCAATTCATCTGGTCATTAGATCTTAAAATTCTACGCAAGTCCACTGAAAGCCAGTAACCACTCTCAAGTCTTTAGAGCTAGTTACATTCAGCTCCAAGCACTAAGCATCAGAAATAATTTAATAGCTTCCTTGTCTACCTCATCACATAGAACTTTTGATCTATAGCTTATAGTTCATAACTGTAATACAACAAGACTGCATCCAAAAACAACTCTTAAAAGAGATACATACCACTGCATTTAAGTCTTTGGACTTTGGTTTGTTAGATATTGTTTCAGCAAGTAATAAAACTTCATAGGTATCTCAAGTATTTATAGTAACTGCAAAACTGTAAGCAGCTACTTAAAGTTGCTTTAGAAAAGTATTTGTACTCACATACTACCATAAAGGAAGTCCCATATGCTATCTTTGTCAAAATTTACCCTGAGGAGGCGTGTTCAAGGTTGTAAATCCTCTTAATGTTGACTTCCATGCTGTAGTAGGAATCTGGTTGGTATTATCTATTCATTAATAAAGGTACTTTGTCACGTTGCTCTCTTGAACCATTCTCATACATGCATATATACAGGCATACAAACTAGTCAATCTAGATAAATTTCAAAGGCAAGATTTAAAAAAAAACTCTAGACACACAGTATTAGTACTGGGTTACTCAAGTAAGATTCTGCTCAAGTGCAGAAAACCAAGCTACTTGTGCTTTCTCACACATTTAATCCAAGTAACAGTCTAGATACCTTCCGCAAAGAGTAGAAGTGATTTTTCCATAACAGTTGTACTTTGCCTGGCAAGAATGAATAGCTCAAGTCTTATGTTAATCAACCTCAATCAATAATATCTTTACTTGTCTAGGAAGCTAGCTTCCATAAATTCATGTTCAACTTTCACTCTCTATTTCCACCATCCCAGCCTTTTGTTTTAGATGCACAGTCCAATCAGCTGTTTCCAAACATTAAGAAACCACAAGTATTCTAGATAATGTCTCAGATCAGTAGATAATATTAAACAAACTGGCTTTCAGGTGACTTCTGTTTTACTACTCATGCAATTAAACCAATATTTTCTTAGAAAAGTCACTGACTGGAGACAATCCTTTCCTTCCTTTAAAGGAAGTAAAGATCCTATTACAGGAGTGTTTATAAATAACTGTCATATGAATCCATACTGCAGTCTTTGTAACATTTTATAACACTTGCCTGAGACATATGTATTACAACACATTTAACAACCTAATATCAGAGAAGAAGGATTTTTAAGAACTATACTCAGGCTCATACTCATATCACCAGATACGATATCTTGCTAAATGGATTTGAGTTCCCCAAATAAAATCCACCAGCCAAGTTACAGCTTAAACAGCAAAGCTCCCATTCAGGCTTTGTCATTTTGTAGTTTCATTGAATTTAAGAGCAGTAACTTCTGAGAATTTCTTTTGAAGTAGTATTTTGCTAATAGCAGCCAAATATTTATTTATTTTAAGTACAAAAGACCAATTTCCTTACCCTCACGGAAGTTTTCAGTAGCTAACAGTTTCAGTTTTGCAAGTGAATTAACGGTTGGTATCAAGGTGACTTTGTTAAATTTTGTATTTGACAGAAGTCACGCAGAGTCCCTACTACGGAATACCTTTTTGCATGCAGCTCAATATTGCATGCCTGCAGACTGCATTCACAGTGGTCCAATTCATGCAGTGTTTACCCAAGTCTATGTTATCACAGCTATCCACTTCAACAAAGCAGAGAATGCTCTGCTCTGAAGGGAAGACATGCTCTGGAATAGATGAGGAAGCAGATAGCTCAGAACTTAACAAGCCTCATCAAGGTTTTTTGACTCTTGGTAAAGAGTGAAATTGGAATTTAAAAAAAAAATCAGGTATCTCCCCATTAGAGAAGTTCCAATCTTGAACATAGGAGCTCAACTTCACTCCTCATATCAATATGACTGACTTGTCTAGTGAATGTATTTGAAGATATTTTAAAAAAAACTGACCTGTTTTTAACTTTGGCAAGGCTCACTCAAGTTGGATATAATACCAGAATGTTTACTTAAGTGTTGCTATATTGACACAGTCATGAATTTTAGAATCAGAGCAAGGCTCTGTGCAGTCATGTAGTATCATCTTCACTAGCAAAAAAACCACCCACATTTTCTGACATGGCTGTATGCATGATGGGCAGAGCATACCAGTGTTAGCTTTAGAGAGAGTTTATGTACCACAGTTTAAGCAGAAAGAAAGGAAATAAAAGCATCAGGACCAGTCTGTAGCAAAGCCATCTATTATTTCAGAGAAAATAGATATCAGATGAAGACATATTTCTTACATGTCAGACTGATTAGTTCCTACTACTCCTGTTGTGCACTGTAACATACCCACACCATTCAATGCATTTATATGCAATACTAATACTACCCTTCAGAAAAAGGAAGGCCAAGAAATACTCTATTTTGTCATAGACATCACCTTTACTGTTTTTCCAAGCATGACAACTTAAGTAAAAAATTCAGAGCACAAAACACTTTGAACTACCACCATTTGTGTTCCTTCTGTGATAGCAATTTATACACTATTTCTGAAATCCCTCCTCCCAGAACCTTAAGTGGGCTTCAAAAAGCATTACAAGTAGAAGAGCAAGTCAAGAGTAAGTTCAGTTTTGTCTAGTATTCCCAAATTTACAATTGCATCTGGCAAGTTTCTTACCTTCCACATAACAATTCCAAGTCAGAAGCAGTTCTAATTAATGCCAATTCATTTTTCCACACAAGCCTTGCAATACAAGAAAAACTTATGCTCATTTTTTTTTTCTAATGCTGTCTTGGTGCACAAATGTATTAATGCAGATTAAGAGTTTCCCCACATCTGGTTTAGGTGGTGACCAGATAGACAGGGGCTAAATTTGCTCCAGTTCTCTGGGGATACTCTGGGAGGCAAGATAAATGCACGCTCCAGCTGTTTCAGCTGGGAGTCAAATGCCTCAATGTTTAACAGCAGCCTAAGGAAGCATTCCCTTCCTACTTAGGGGGTACTCTAAATACTTCTGCTTGCCAGAAAAGAAAGCTTAAAGAATACTGTAGCTATGAGTTCACAAAAAAAAAAGCTGTTTTCAATTTTCAGGAAGGGGAAATAGAATGAACAGTTCAACAGTACACATGAAAAGCTTGCATCTTTTCACTGACTTATTCACTTCACAATCACTGACAAGACTGATGTACATATTTCTGCACCTGCACTTGTAAAAGCAGATAAAATATTTAATAGGTAATTTACAATGTATTTTACCAGCTTGGCATACAGGATGAACAGAATATATCAAAGTAGTTGACGGTTATAGGCTTGTGGAGGCCCTGCAAAAATATTACTTAATGTATCTGCTAATTTAAAAAAAAAATCAATGTGCATTTTAGAAGTGATACAATTCAATCTAGCATGAAATACAAAGAGCTGCAAAAATGTATACCATTCCAACAACAACGTATATAAGTTATTAAATAATGATCTGATTTAAAAGAATATAAATGAAGCCTTTAAGTAGGTCTTTTCTACATGCATATTATTCCTCATTAAAGAAAAATATGTAAAAAGGCCATTGGTAATTGCTTTGTTAACCACTGTAGAAAATGCCAATTCTCTGGTCACAGACGCCACTAGTTTAGCACTTAAGGTCTCTGCAGTGTTATATGTGATTATTTTTAAATACTGTTAACTCTATTACTCCACTGGTAAAGAACGCGTGACTTGGAATATGGCAGTCTTCATATTGAGAGGGCAGTGATGCACAGTTTTGTCACTATCCAGAAGAACAGCACCCTCCACTGCTCTGTACTTGTGGTTCATCATCAATGATCTGTACACCTCGCCTTGCTGTTCCTGACTGACTGGATCCATTGCCTCTTGCTCTTTCATCCACTTGAGCAGTTTCTATCATTCCTGCAAATATAGCGTATTAGATGAAACGTATTAGCATTCCACTGTGTTATGACACAAGACCTTAAGATCTTAATCTATTCGAGTTACACGCACAAAGTTCAGCAAGACTGATTCACTTAATTATGCACACGTAAACACTCTGGAATACCAAGGCATAGTTGAAGGAAAACGTTTAAATCTTTTTCCTAAAGCATAAAGCATTCAGAAGTTCTTGTTGACTATGGAAAATCTCAGATGCTCCGATGTTCTGGAGTTAGTGACCTTCAAAAGCCAGATTTACCCACTCATATTAGAAACACTTGGTCAACTAAAACCACACAACCCACAAAACACAACCATGCTGGTGAAGTTCTGCTTAATTTCTTGCAAAATAATAACACTGCAAATAGGATAGCTTCCCTGTGTTGTGTTTTATCCTAGGTTCAGTATTCTTTATCATTTGCTTCATCTACTCATTACAGTTTCAAGTTTATGAACTGTAACTGACATCGTTTGACAATATATTTGAAAGATGTTGAGTATAAAGTAGAGAGCAGTGAGAATAATCGCACTAAGCTTGATCTGAAGTTACTACTTAAGTATGTTGAGTGAAACAGAAAGCCCAGGACTCCAACAGAGCAAGAAAGATGTTCTTGAAGTACAGCATGAATTTTCATCCATACATCAAGTTTACATAGCTGTTCCAATACAGAAGTGGACTGCAGTACACTCAGAGGAAAACAGTTCTCAGTGATTTAAAGGGTTTTTTATAGGGTTTGAAGCATTCCTGAAACCTTTGTGTATAAACTTGTCATGAACAAATTAGACAATACCTACTTTTACAGAGGTCAAGAAACAGTTCTTCAATTCCTTTATTCTGCTTAGCTGACGTATGATAATGTTTTGCTCCAACAGATTCAGCATACCTGTAAGAATGCAGATAAGAAGAAGAGTAAGATGCATTGAGTAACTTAGTCTTTCTAAGCCACTTTACATAAAGTAGAAAGGAGTTTAATTAACTCTTAATTCATACATGCTGATTTAGCAAAGGGAACTGTGGTTAAAATTGAGCAATTCAAAAAATATTAGCTTAAGTACATTTCTAGACACGACAGCTACAAATGTTGACTTTTGTCAGAAATGATGTAAAACTCAAATAACACTTGGATCATTAAGGACATTCCAAGATTAAGATACTAACAGAACACTTTGTAGGAGCCAGCCAGGCACAGCTAGTTATGCCTGCCAGTTGTTAAAAACATCACAAGTTTATTACCCCAACGTAAATCTGCAATGACTGCTTCTATTAATAATTGGTGTGACTTACGTTTCTGCTTCTTGCACTGAAACATGTCTCTCTTTTTCCAAGTCTATTTTGTTACCTGTTGAGAACAAGTTAATATTTCACATCTTTCTACTCCAAAATTAACAAAAGTCATGTAATCATTGTACCTTATCTTCCCCCCCCCCCCAAGCTGCTTCAATAAAAACAGATTCTTACACAAGTCTATCTAGACCACAACATCCTTTAAAAGCCCCCTTTCAGTCAAACATTTACAGGCCATGAGCTTTTGTAGCTATATCAGGATAGTTGAATACCTTGATAAGTTAAAAGAAGAAAAGTAGTGGCTTTTATTCGGCAAAATATCTGTGCTGCAGAATGTAGTTTTCATAGAATATCCACATACCTATCCCCCTGAAACTTAAAATCAGATCTAATGATTAAAACTTCAAAACTAGTATTTACATGCATTTGTAAAAATTTATTTAAATATCCAAGTTTTAGACTTATTCCCCACTCTCCACACCCAAGCACTTAATTCTGAAAACAGACAAGTATCCAGTCTGTGCCACTGCAAACAGTACATAAAAAAACAAGGAGTCAGGGTACTTGTAAGAAGGATCTAACACATTTGAGATTTATGTTTCTTCATTCAACTTTGAACTTTCCAACTTGTCTGAACCATACACTTCTGCCATAGTGCATCACTGAACTTTTTCTAAATTAATGCTATTTTCTTCAGTTGTGATCCATTGAAGCTTCTAGCTCCAAATGCCTTTTTAATTGCCAAATTCACTTCAGATTTATCCCTTCATATGCACAAGCTGTTACAGTAGAGCTTGGAAGGTAATATCAAAAGAAAAATTTCCAATTCAGTCACTAGAATCATATGTTAAAGAATACTTACCTACTATACATAAACAGATTTCATTGCCCAGCATTTTTCTTAATTCCTTAACCCAGTTTTTTACCTGCATAAAGAACAGAGGTAAGTTTGATTTCTCATGATACACTGCCAGTTTAGCCACTGTGGAACTGGCCCATTTCCTTCATTAGCTGTTAAAGCCTGAAACAAATGTGTTTAGAACAGAGTCTGACAAAATATTCTTTACACGGCTACACATGGCTCTTGTTCATAGTTGAAATCTAGAGCAAAGTGACTTGGATAATCCAACCATTAAGTTACTTCTGAAACTGAACTCTTTAAACTCACATGAGCCCCACTGCAAAGAACAAGTTCACTACATCAGCCACTTTAGATGCACAGAAAGGCACAAGATGAACTGATAGACAAGTCAGTGGTGCAAGCGCGTGGCAATGCAAAAAGCACTTTACTTGCCTTACACTGGACTATTTCTTTAAATTGCTTATTCTGCTGTAGAACCATATCCTGATACTGCCTCCATCACTAATTCAAGCCTGGCCATACAGCCATTTCCTATTCCTCTAGAGGAGAAGTCCTACTGTTTTTGCCATAAGCTCATCAGGTCCAGACTCCTCAGAGAAGCGTATCTGTTTACAGCTGGGGCATCCCACAGAGCAACAGCACCAGTCTCACACAGGACTGGACAAAAACTCACCGGCCTCAACCTGATCAACTAATACCGTAAAGTAGCTGATGATCAAATTTCAGATTAAATGAAGACTTGGAAGTTCAAATGTCTATAATCACCAAGAATGCAACATTTCCACTTCTGTGTATTGTGATTTCAGAGTGTTCATAATCTGAAGCTTAATATCCTTAATATATTTGAGCAATTTGATTTATACGGTAGAGAACAGTACTTTATATTATCACAAAAGTACTTCTATTCACATTTATAGTCTGTTACATATCTAATTCTCTGGTGTTCTTTGAATAACTCTGCTAGACCCTTATTAGGAGTAGGCTTCAAAAAATAAGGTGTACACTTTCATTACACGGTCTAATTTTGTAGATGTAATATTATCTGCAAATGACAATCAGGCATTAATCTCATTATTCAGGCAAATTAAGCATAGGTACTATCCCTGAAACAGAAGATTCCCCATAAGCACACTCATATCATAGATTCCCTTTCAATCAGGATACACTTTACATAGGTAAAAATCTGTTCGGTACCTTCTGGAAAGAGTCCTCATCTGTTATATCATATACTAGAATAGCACCATTAGAGTCTCTGTAGTAGATTGGCCCCAGTGCATGAAATCTTTCTTGACCAGCTGTATCCTGCATTTAAAAAAAAACACTTGTTAGTATGTAAGACTGTAACAATACTGTGAGAGATTCCAATGACTTCAAACTTCTACTTTATTACAGAGTGCCTAGAATTCAAATGTTATCAAACAGAATATTTTCCTGAAAAATAACTTACTTAACTAGGGAGGTAGTGCATAGTGGGGAGGACAGTTTAGGAAAGCAAACATACCCATATTGCAAGGTTTACTCTTTTCCCGCCAATATTCAGCTTCTTTGTAAGAAAAGATGCCTGGAAAGCAAAACAGAGTTCAGTTTTCACACACAAATATGTCTGTCTGACTTCAGATTTATTTACTAATACAAATATCTCAATCAACAGAAGACAGATTCCTGAATCAAAATACTCCCTGAGCCAGAAGGCTGGGTCAATATTAAGCCAGTTAGTCATTTCACTACAGTTTGCCAGAAATCTGTTCTAATTAAGTCTGCCTTGAGCAAATCATTTCCTACATCTTTCTGCTGTTGCTCTAAATGACTTAAGAGAGATAAGAACGTTGAATTCTGAACAAGGATAAGCCTAAGCTGAACTTGAAACACTTCACGAGAGTACACAAAGCTACCTGGATTTTAAGGTTGCAGGTATTAGTACAATAGTTCAGTACTAGTGAAACAGTAAAGATAAAATAGTTCAGATTTAGAGCTAGAAGTCTCACAACATTAGTAATTTGCAAGAACTTCCTTCATCTGTATTTTTCTTCCTGCTGAAATGAGCTCACAGCTCTCTTCATTTTACGCCCTCCCCCAGTATTCATTCAGATACTGTTTCTGAAAGCCCAGTGTTAACGCTACTCAGGTAACAGGACCACAGGAAGCAGGAGAAGGAGTACATACAGAAGAAAAGCAAGTGGCAAAGTGAAAAAAGCCTCAGAAGAAACATACACGCTCCTCTATGTATTCTACTGCATTGTCTTCTGAAAACATTTGACATGACCAGAACACATTGCAAGCTTAGCCTAATTTCCGTAACTCAGAAAGATGTCTGTTCTCAGAACCTGCATGGCACGCACTTTCAAATGCTATACTCTTCTGCTACCCTTAGATAATTAACTGGCTAAAAAAATAAGTATAAAAATTGATATTAGTTCAATAGACTAGAACAGGCTTTGAAGTAGTCAATACATTAAGAACCTGTTCCTCCATTCTGAAGACCAGCAGTAACAGGTTAACATCAGATAATTCAGCTGCCAAGATTAACTTCAGTCTATTTCCCAAGTTTACTCAGCTCCCCTTTCAGTTTCACCTCAGCATACACTCGGTTATCAAGTAATCAGTAGTATCTTCATAAACATTCATCTCAGATCATTTTAGGCTGGCCTGTAGCATTTCAACACAAGCCCTCTGTATGAGAGCACTAATCAGGCACTGAGCTGACTAAAAATCATGTGTATGTAGAAAGGGAAAACGTCATCGGCCATGTCAGCTGCTTGAACCAGTTTGCAGCTTAACAACTAATACATGCACAGAAGACCACAGTAGTTCAATTTACATCAGCATAAACTGCTGTTGAAGTATCTTTCTCAAGTCCTGCCCGTGTTAAACTAATCCAGCATCAATTCTGGCAGTTGTATGACTGAAGATGAGCCAATAATTTTCTTCTCTGTTTTGAAAGAAGTCATACCTCCCTGCAAAGCTTTCCACAAAGTCTGGCAATAAATGGAGCAGAGCCAGAAAGACAGACCACGGGAAAGAAAGACACCCTGAGACTTTCCAAGCACAGGCAGAAAGGAACTAATCACGACCATTGTGTTGAACACACCTAGAATTTAATACCACCCCTTCAGTCTACAGTAAAGTGGTGTAAGTCAACTTCAGGAAGAGTTCCAGACAGCAAGTTTGAAGTATTTAATGCGCTGGTCAACTTGTAACAAACAGCAGAGCTGCAAGTCTTAAACATCAGGACAACACCAGTGGATTTTCATCATAAATTGCGCAGAAGTTCTTTTACAGCTTTCACTCATCTGTTCCTAAGGATCATAAAATCCATGTCTAGTCTCATAATTTGTTCCACTGCATCAGTTTAAAAGTTGTAAGCTCAGATGTTTTAATATACCAACACCTGGATCACATTAAGAAAAGTTATGGGTTAGGCACACTGAATCAAGCTTACCTGCCAACATTTTATTGATCTACTGTACTAAAACACTTGATACTCTACTGTACATCTCAGAGGAATAGCTGTTCAAAGCATCGTTTGCTTTTGTCACTAAAATAAAGCTCTCTCCCAGTTGATGCAAAACTGGCAAAAACCACTCGAGAACCTCATTTTTTGGACCTCTGGACCAAAAGAAAAACGCTTCACTGAAACAGGATTTGCATTAAATACCACAGAACACAATATTCATGAGGTTAAGTCATCATGGCTTTGGACATTGGCCCAGTGAGGATAGCTGTGCTATTAGTCGTCTGACATATCCAATATTAAAGTAGGTTTATCACATCACAGACAAGGTGGTGTGGTTTCTTTATCCTGTTTTGTTTTATAGTAACATGTCCCACAGGTCACTATAGCTTTTGATAGAACATTATCATTTAGGACTAAGAATAGAGTATCTCCTTTTCAATACATCCAAATATTAGAAGGCCAATACACTCAGGCAAGTCTTTTAGTGTTTCCTACAAAAAGTGACATGTGACAGTAGCAAGGGTATTTAGGATTAGCTAATGTATTTGCTCTCTGCATCAAAACTTGGTGCATTTGTACTGTTTTAGGTTATAGCCCAATAAAGTCCTAGATTCCTAACCAAAATGATGATAGTCTATATCAGATATCCTGATTACAACCAAGTTTATATAATAAACTTGCTTGTTAACAAGACTGGTACTTGGTATTTGAGGCAGACATAGTTAATAATGAGCAGAAAACTTTAAAACATGCTGTGAGAAATAGTCAATACTATATTAAACTATAAATGCTTCATTCCTCTATTGTATTCATATACTTGAAGAATACTGTAAGCAGGTCCTGTTCTTAAATTAAAAGGTATGGGTAAGTCTGGTATAATTAGGATCAGTTAAGTATATTTTTAAAGTCACAGTGCCATATACTCCAAAGACAAAACAGCTGATACCTAACGTTTTAAAGTTACACCCACATCAATTTCCATTTGTCTCATGGAAGAGCAAGGTTACTACTCTCCATCCATTCAGAAATTAGAGATGAAAAAGCTAGAGAAAAAAAAATAATCAAGGGATCAGCAGGACTTGCAGTTTTTAGAAATCTGGGGAGTCCAGTGAGTAAAGAAAGTCTTCCCTACAGGTTGTGAGTTCCCTATCCAACCTAGTGTGAGGGGGGAGAGTGTCAGCCACCAAGAGTGTGAAAGCCTTTGAAAGCAATGCCATCCAGACAGCATTAGATGATTACACATTGAAGAGGAGCGACATATGTTCTCATCTCCTGAGAATTTACCCAGTTGAGCACTAGGGAGTTAGTTAAACATCAGTCACGATTTAATTTATAATCAGCAACTCCTTTCCACATTCTTCTCGTTATAATGGCAATTCATTTTAGCTCCGACTTCCAAAAAACAAGTGTATGGGACTACTGTTAATTCCAAGATAAGTAATCTCAAGCAGCTCTTTGAAGTAGACTACTAACCTTGGTATTTTGACTCCAGTGTCTTATGACTAGCATGAAGAATATTCATACACTTAGAAGGAAAGGAGAATGCAATTGTGAGCACTAAAATACCAGTCTCTTTATGTGACTGTAGAAAATCTCTCTGTTCTTTTAATTCCCTTTTAAGAGCTCAGTTCCACATGTGCACAAGGCCCTGCTGAGATCTGACAAAAGGACCTGACAAGAACACCAGGAAGACTCAGCTGGAAAAGATACCCTTGAAAATCACTAGAATACAGCAGGTTTACATCATCTGCACCTTGACTGCTTTATCACAGAGGCATAGCAGGCATACAAACACTGCATGCAGCACTGGACTTCCTTGTATTGCTTTTTCTAAGCTGTCTTACACATCCAAGACAACTTTTCCTGGTTATGCAAGTCCACTAAAGCAGTGAGGATCACTATATATCATTAGCACCACCATGTCTGTGGCTTAGTACACAAAGGTTGTATTTATCCCAAGTAATTAATTACCAGAACATGCCCAGCATATTTCACTTGGTATCATTTTACATCTTAGAATCCTTCAAGAAGATACTGACCTCCGTATTTTGATCAATGGGAACCAATTCTAATCATCCCACCGGGTCTAACAGAAGGTTATGGATTGTCAAGGAAGAAAAACCACAACAAAAACAACCCAGTCTTTCCCACATTTTTCTTCAGCAAATCAATAGCTACCTTAATTTCTATTTGCAGCTCACTGATATCTGATGTAAATGACTTCCAGCTAACAGAACTCCAGCAACATGCCCTGCAGCCTCCTAACTTCAATATAAGCAAGTCCCAGTTTACCACTTCCTTCTAACCAGCACTTAGAAAAAGAGCAGGAGGGGAGAGAGACATATCCCTTTCAATAAAGCTTTCTGTTGCCTACAAATAGGTGACTTTCCTTTCTGCTAGTACACTGACGACCTTCACAATAGGATATGGCTAAGTACAGACTCGCACGCTGCTGGAAGATTCACACTGACCAGCTGAAGGCCTTCCTGTGCTCTCTCCCATCATTGGGGTCACACTACAGGAATCCCCAGCCAACATCTATACAAGAACACTTCAGAAGGCTGTAGTCTCACTATGTTTTTGTTGCAAAAAGGTTGGCATGAAGTACAATAGCACTTCTACCTCACCACCCCCTCCTAAATCAGATTACTGTGGACTGAGAGGCCTTCATCCCACTGACCAGTGATTTTTTTTCCATATAGCTCATCACTGTGGCTCCTTTGCTGAATTAGGAATCCAATATTTATCTAATTTTGGCTTTGTTGGAACCGAAACCTATGTGCTGCAATACTTTGAACTGATGCCACAAAGCAAAGTCACTTCACCAAATTAAGCCTTTAATAAAAAAAAAACTTACAAAAGTGTCACTGTTGTGCTAGTCTCCCCATGTTTTTTTTTTTTTAATGACTGTTTTAATGAGGTTTGGTTACTCCTTCCACTACCATTCTTCTACAATTACAAGATGCAGAAAAACAAGAATGATAATAATTCACAGGCATACACTATATACAACAAGACTCAACAACTGACACTGCACTTTACTATCAATAAGATGCACGTGACTAAGGAGGTTCAGAACAGAAAAAGCAGGGTGAGTTAAGATACACTGCAACTGGTTAAAATACACAGGGAGCAGCTAGAAACCTAATCACAGCAGAGGAACAGAACTTCAATATCACATGTCAGCATGTGCTCCCCTTCCTTCCCAATTCCCAATCCTCCATTCCCCACAAGCAGCCTCAAACAGAAGCTCTTGTGCTGCAGCATCTAGATAGACATTTTACTGTCAACATTTTGGTGCCATTTCAATTTCCATTTTATGACGTCTGTGACCCAGCTCACTTTTTGCTTCTAATTTTAGGCTTTCCGCTGCAGATTTTAAGAGACAACAAAACCAGAGCTACGTCACATGACAAGCTATTCTTTCTGCACAGGATATCAGAATTCAGCTATACACAATCACTGTAGTGCACTTCTAAACATGACTGTTTGCTCAACACTACGCTTCAGGTGGTATAGCAATGCAAGTCACAACTGCAACTCTGATATCTATCAACTGCTGATTGCTTCGGTAGCGTGTCAAGAATAGGTTACCCCCGTGGCAATTAGATCTACAATTAGCTTGCCGTGACTCCATCATCACATTCAGTAAACCTACTAATAGGTACATCTAACAGCCCAGCATGAGTGCAGGCAAATGAACTTCAAAATATTTTTACCTATCTAAAACAAATATGGAGCAACAGTACCTGTTGATGAAATATTAAGTATACTGTTTCCAGTGAGTCTCTAATGTTTCCCTTCTTTTAAGGGAAAGTTTCAGGGTTACACACTCCCAGATGCCCAGGCCACTGGAATCTCCCCCAAGGTGTGCACAAATAGCAAACAGCTACCCTGAGGCACCACCATTTATTCTGTTATTTCACAGGACAGTATACATCACAGTTCTAAAACCACGCTTCCACACACATGCACACAATAAGCAGAAAAGATGCTGTGCAGCTGCAAATAAAGAGGTTAAGCGTGCAGAGAGAGCTTAAGACACGTGCTGATTGTACAACCCACAACATAAAGTTCAAAACACATTTTCCAAGGCCACATAGAACGCACGTGCATTTTACTGCGTGGGATGCAGACCGCTCAGCACTGGGAGGCAGCGACAAACATTGCTTTCAAGTAGACACCCATCACACTTTCACCAGTGGAAGGAATATCACTGCTCAGATGTTGATAAGTTTGGTGACAACTCTTAATGTAAATCGGGCTAGAATTCCAGGAGATTACATGACGGCCTTATGGATCTTGCCTGTTATTAAATCATAAGCCTTAATCTCACAAACCCATTTGTGAAAGCTGCTCTTTCTAACCGCTGGCACGGAGGTAACTCAGGCATCGGGTCTGCCAGCAAGAGGAAGGCTGTCGTTAACAGAAACGCAACACACACGAAACACTTAGTCATCAGCCCACCGCCACCGATTACAACAACCACGTTACTTTAAAGCCGCGCTTCCGCATCCCAACACCCGAACGAACGCATCCACGCGCACGACTGGACAAGAACCACCAGAAGGAAAGCGAGACCCCGAAGCACCACCCCTCGCTACGGGCGCAAACCGAAGCGCGACAGCAGCCCTCGGCAGCGCCCCGGGAGAGGAGCGAGAACCGCCCCCCAGCCCCGCGTTCCCGGCCCGCACCTGCAGCGTGGTGATGTGCTTGTCGTTGAACTTGTTCTCGCAGTAGCGCAGCACCAGGGAGGTTTTCCCCACGCAGCCCTCCCCGAGCAGCACCACCTTGAAGGAGAAGCTGCGACCGCCGGCCGCCGCGCCGGCCCCCGCCGCCATCCGCGCCCCGCCGCCCGCCGGGCCGCCTCACATCCACCGCCCCGCTCCGCGGCGCGCCGCCGCCCGCAGGGGGACGAGGACCGTAGGGAGCGGAAAGAAAAAGCCGGCGGCACGGAACCGAGAAAAGCAGCGGGCAGGAGGAAGCGCCGCGGAAATAAGGAACAGACAGCACCACAAACAGCTTCACGCAGCAGGCGGCCCCGCTGCCCCCTAATGGCGTCTTCTTCCTCCTACGTCACGCACCGCCAGGTCACGCGCCGCGTCGCCGCCAATGGGAGGGGCGGGAGCGGCGGCGGAGAGAGGCCCCGCCCCCCCGCTTCTCGTGGGCGGGGCCAATCCGCCAGGGGGCGGGGCCTAGCGGGCGGGGCGGCCTGTGCATTCGAGGTTTACCAAGAAATTACCTTATCCAGAAATAAAGTGTCAGCAGGGAAAGAACGCCGCACGAGGTTCATGCGCACATGTGATATGTTCTTAAATGCCTCCTCAAGGCTTTCCAGCTGCAGTAAAACCATGGTGCTGTGAGCGAGAAGACAAAGCCTCTGACAACAGGTGATAAACATAAGCATGGGTTTTGTTCCGCCCGGTGTCACTGGCCCCATAAGTACAAACTATTGATACTTAAATGTTTGCCCATAAACAGTCAATAATAAAATGCTTTGAAACAGAGATGTGGGAACAGGCAATGAAAAAAGCACAAGAAAAACGTTCTTCTGTAGAACTCCTTGATCAGTGGGCTCCTTCCTGGAATCAGAGAGTGCTTTGGGTTGGAAGGGGTCTTACAGCTCATCCAGGTCCAACCCTGTTCGGTGGGCAGGGACACCTCCTGCTGGGTCCGGCTGCCCAGGGCCCCATCCAGCCGGGCCTTGAGCGCCTCCAGGTTTGGGGCACCCACAGCTCCTCTGGGCAGCTCGCAAACCTGTATTCCTGCAGCAGCATCTCGTACATCCAAGAACTGGGTAACTGCCTTGTAAAATTGAATATCCTTCCTTAATTAAAAGCATTCCACACACAGCAATCCAAACTGCTGCAATGTAACTCCTCTCTAGTGATCATTTAGTGGTAAGAAAAGTAATGCTTATGAAAAGGCATCACGGTGCAATTTCCTTTGTCAAATAAGACTAATGCTCTGCTGTGTGAGAATGAATAGAGGAAAGAACTGAGAACGCTTCCAGGAGAACAAAGATCAAATTTCCTGGAGCAAGAAGACTCATTAACGAGCAGCGTTACATTCACATAGAAAATGGATTTGTTTTTATTTTCCCTAGATGTAAGCGAAGGAAATAGGACAAGGTGAAAAATCAATGCAGTCAACATCTTCAAGAGTATCTTTTCTTTAAATGCATTCCTAGTTTTATCAGCAAAAGAGTTATTTCAGCAAGTTAGGATAAAAATACTGTCTTGCTGGAAAGTGATACTGGCTTCTGTCAATCCTGCCTTCCACGCCCTGGCAGTAAAACTGCCCAGCACATTAGTTAGTCTTCTAGGCCAAATGGATGAAGAAGTGAGGTCTGCTTGGATGAGGGTTGCAGAGACAGTGGAAGCTGATGCTTGAGAGCGCAAGCTACTGGCACAGCTACAGAAGAGTTGTCGGGGAGAGTCATTCTGCACAAAGTCCACAAGCTGATGTTCCTGACCACAACTGTGAGCACTGCTTTTCTAACAGAGCACAGCAAAGCATAAGACACCATCTGGAGCTCAGTTCTGGCAGAGTGCATTTCTCCAGCAGTCCTCTTCCACGGTGCACAGCCAGAAGATGCATCTTCCTGCTGACAATAATCTGTTTCAAGTTACTACTCTATTCCATCATTCCTGTTTTCTTGTATCTTACCTGGAACCTGTGATTATAAATGTGCTTGTATGGCAAATCCTATAATAGCCAAAACTTCAGCCACCAGTACTAAATGAAATTAGAAGGCTGATATGGCTGAGAACAGAAAACTGAGTATGTTTTGTATGAGGTACAAAAAGTGTCACATTTGACTGTAATCTGATGTGTGTGACATTAAAATCTGCAAATCTAAATATCTGTGATACTTATCAAGTTATTTTAATAATGGCAATTAAATTTGGAAGTGTTTGTTTTATTTCAGAATATTTGAGAATTCTTTTATTCAATTTAATATGGTGCGCTTCCCCTTTTTATGCAGCTTCCTAAAAATACTTCTACAAAACTTCTACTTTAATTTTTCTTTCATATTGATGTTTTTATACCATTTTTCAAAACTCTTGAAGAAAGTAGCCTTACAAGGCAATCTGTTTTGTAGATAACTTATAGCCCCGTATTTCTTCATTGTTGCCCTTGAGATTCAGGATATCTGCTGCTGCAGAGAGGGCTGGCAGTCAATAAATGTGTTTGAAAATAGAGCTTGTAGCTCACTGGCCCTGAGGCGATAGCACTGTGATAGCAGTTTTGTAGTGAAGCAGAGTCAGACACAAAGTAGTGCTTTTGTAGTGTGAGCTCCAGGAGTACAAATGCCCTGCACAGTGAGGGTGTAGCTGATAGACCCTTGGGTTGGAGTTCTTTTCATCTAACTTGTGGACACCTGCATAGAGTCAGGTGAATTCTCTTCCATCTGTTTGAAGAGGAATGCTCAGCTGACTTGGCAGCATGTGTTTTTCCCCGCAGCTCCAGAGGAACAGCTGTTTCACCTAGGCAATGACAGTTTCTGACAGAAAGGAAAATGGAAAAGTCAGCTATATTGCTGATTTCACCTGCAAGAAAAATGTCACTCAAAACATATTTTCTATTGCATAAAGAAACCACAATAGAATCATAGAATCATTGAGGTTGGAAAAGAGATGTGAGATCAAGTCCAATCATTCACCCAGCCCTGTAAGTCCACCGCTAAGCGATGTCCCTAGGCACTGTGTCCACATGTCTCTTAAAAATCTCCAGGGATGGAGACTCCACCACCTCTCTGGGCATCCTGTTCCAATGCCTGACCACATTTTCTGTGAAAAATTTTTCCTTATATCCCATCTGAAAACCTCCCTGGCACAACTTGAGGCCATTTCCTCATGTCTTATCACTTGTTGCTTTAGAAAAGAAACCAACACTGTCCTCAATGCAACTTCCCGAGATGTCTCCCCTCAGCCTCCTCCAGACTAAATGACCCCGATTCACTCAGCCACTCCTCATATGGCTTGTTTTCTGGTCACATCACCAGTTTTTTTTGCTGTTCTCTGCATGCATTCAAGCAACTCAATGTCCATCTTGTAGTGAGAGGCCCAAAATTGAACATAGTACTCAAGATGAGTTCTCACCAGTGCTATATACAAGGGGATGATCACTTGCAAACCCTGCTGGCCACACTATTTTGGATGCAGGCCAGGATGCCATTGGCTGTCTTGGCCACCTAGGCATACTTCTAGCTCATGTTCAGGTGGCTGTTGACCAGCACCATCAGGTCCTTCTCTGCCAAGCAGTTTTCCAGCTGCTCTTCCCCAGTCCCATACCAGTGCATGGAGTTGTTATGACCCACGTGCAGTGCTCAGTACTGAGTCTTGCTAAATGTCATACAATCGGACATGGTCCTTTGATCCAGTCTATCCTGACCTCTCTGCAGAACCTACCCTAGATGTTATGGTACCAAAACTGATTGCACCATTGTATCTATTGCCACTACCTTTTATGATTCTTGCTGAAACTTTATTCAAGCCTTTGCTTCAGAGATGGTCAGCTCTAAGAATAAAAATCATGGACTTCTTTTGGCTTGCATTATTAGATCTCATTACAGAATGTTACATGTTTTTTTAATTCCAGTGTAAAATAAAGTGCATTTAGTAGCTGTGCATCAGAGATGACACTCTAATTGGTCATACCTCCAACAGCATGAACACATTTCATGCCACAAACCTCAAACACTGATTTGATCTCCTTCTATAATCAAGTGGTCTGCCTGGTGGATGAGGGAAAGGCTGTTGATGTAGTCTACCTAGACTTCAGCAAAGCCTTTGACACAGTCTCCCACAGTATTCTCCTAGCAGAAGGCAGCTGGCAGCCCATGGCTTGGACAGGTACACTCTTTGCTGGGTTAAGAACTGGCTGGAGGGCTGGGCCCAGAGTGGTAGTGAATGGAATTAAATCCACCTGGCAACCAGACATGAGTGGTGTTCCTCAGCAGTTGGTATTGGGGTCTGTTCTGTTTAATATCTTTATTGATGACCTGGACGAGGGGATTGAGTGCACCATCAGTAAGTTTGCAGATGACACCAAGTTGGGAGGAAATGTCAATCTGCCTGGGGGTAGCAAGGCCCTAGAGAGGGATCTGGACAGGCTGGATGGCTGGGCAGAGGCCACTGGGATGAAATTCAACAAGACCAAGTGCCGGGTCCTGCATTTCAGCTACAACAATCCCAAACAATGCTACAGGCTTGGGGCAGAGTTGCTAGAAGACTGCGTGGAGGAAATGGATCTGGAGGTGTTGGCTCGTGCTCAGCTAAACATGAGCCAGCAGCATGCCCAGGTGACCAAGAAGGCCAGTGGCATCCTGGCTTGTATCAGAAATAGTGTAGCCAGCAGGAGCTGGGAGGTTATCCTTCCCCTGTACTCAGTACTGATGATGCCAAAACTCAAGTACCATGTTCAGTTTTGAGCCTCTCACTGCAAGAAAGATGTTGAGGTACTGGAGTGTGTCCAGAGAAGGGCAACAAAGCTGGTGAAGGATCTGAAGCACAAGTCGCAGAATCACAGAATGACAGAATCACATAATGTCAGGGATTGGAAGGGACCTCAAAAAGATCATCTAGTCCAACCCCCCTGCTGGAGCAGGAACACCTAGAATGGAATGTATCCAGGTGAGTTTTGAATGTCTCCAGAGAACGAGACCCCACAACTTCTCTGGGCAGCCTGTTCCAGTGTCCTGTTACCTTCACAGTGAAGAATTTTTTCCTAGTATTTATGTGGAATCTCCTATGTTCCATCTTGCACCCATTGCCCCTTGTCCTATCACTGAGTGTCACTGAGAAGAGCCTGGCTCCATCCTCCTTAAGTCTTATGGGGAGTTGCCCTCTATAACCACATGAAAAGAGGTTGAGATGAGGTAGAAGTTGGCCTCTACTTTCATGTAACAAGCGATAGGATGATAGAGAAAGGCCTCAAGTTGTGCCAAGGGAGGTTCAGGTTGGATATTAGGAAAAGTTTCTTCTCTGAAAGAATGGTCAGGTGCTGGAACAGGTTGCTCAGGAAGATGGTTGAGTCACTGTCCCTGGAGGTGTTCAAGAAACATTTAGGTGTTATACTAAGAGACATGGTTTAGTGGGGAAATATTGGTAGTAGGTGGATGCTTGGACAGGATGATCTTGGAGGTCTTTTTCAACCTTGGTGATTCTGTGATTCTATTCCGTGATTCTGTGATTTCTGGATAATTATCAGCTCTATGTAAATTACAAAGGTGGCCGTTATTGTGCAGATGATGTGATAACGTGAATCTTATATTGACATTTTTTTCCTTTGAGTAGCATTTATGAGCACAATTTGTCACAGTCGCACTAAAATGTTCTTATTTTATTGGATTTACTTGGAAAAATAAAGACAGCGTGAAATCTTAGCCAATTAATATGTACTTTTATAGGATCAAATGGCTCCTTGAAGCTGTGTAGATGTCCATTAAATCAAGATATAAGAACAGGCAAAAAAAAAACAGATTATCATGAAGATAATAAAATGGTATCGATGCTGGCAGAAAAGAGCAATGTTCAGATGAAATGTGTGTATTTGTCGTTCCGTTATGAGTGATATGAACATCTAGCATAGAAGAGAGACAGTAAACACTGTTCCACCAAATGACAATTATGAGTAATATAACCTTATGCATCAAGAATATAGTAGACATATTTAGGGTGAGAGCAATTGCTTAATTAAAAAAAAAAGGTGCTTAAATCATGGTAATTCAGTAAGCATATTGTAAGAAATATCCACGTATTAAAATGGTACATTTTGCTCCAAAAAGAAAGATGACTATTCAGGCATCAAAGATGAAGAGTAAAGATAAAGGAGAAGAGTAAAGCATGTGAACCTAAACAGAAAAGAACAAATAAACCAGGAAGAACCTTGACCCGTGGGGACTTTCTTTACCCATATCTTCCCCACTCACTCAGTGCTGATAGCCTTGGTGTACCCATGGTGAGGTACTTGGCAGGTTCAGTAATGTGCTTGGAGACTTTGCACAGTATGAAATTTGTTTCCAATTTGTAGAAACAAGTGAAACATGGAAACTGATTTCTAGCTAAGAAACAATTCCAACAGGGGACAACTGTTGTGCTGCTGTTTTTTTTTTCTTATAGAGAAAAAGATGATTATTTTTTAAAAGTTCAGTTCTCAGTATTGAGGAGTAATTATCTGTCACTGTAATTACTTCCAGGATAAGCACTTCTGAAGCATTTGCCGCTTTGCATTCTCTTTTTCACACATACACTGGGACACATGAGGCCATGCCAAATTCCATCCCCATGTGGTTCTGATAGAACTCACTGACAAGCACATGCTGAGAACAGCAAGCAGCACGCTGCTCCACTGTTCATTCATTAATCTCCTCCTCTAGGCATCTTCACTTGCAGGAATTAAGGCGCTTTTCAGGCTATAAGTGTTCTGTCTGATGTTCCTTTTTCTCCTGCTGTTCCTGGAATGGGCATTCCTCAAACCTTGTGGTAAAGGAACATATGGGTGAAAGAAAGAGCAAAGCTGAGGGCATCAATATGCTCAGAGCAAGCTCAGAGAAAAAGAGATGCTGGAGTTCTGGAGAAAAAAAAGAAAGCAAGAATCAAAATAAAGCAGTCAGGTAAATGTTTTTTTTTTTCGTTTTTTCAGCAATTCTGCCGTTCCCAGGAGAAGAAGAAAAGAAGAGTGAGTAATGTTCTAGGCTAAGAATGAGGAGGAGGTAAACTTTTTCCTCAGTTTCTCTCTCCTCTTTTTTAAGAACATCCTCTCATATTCATACCTAAGATTTTTCTTCACATTTCTTCAATTTTGGAAAATCTGGCCATTATCTTGAATATGTTTTTCTGATCAGAGTATGTTTTTAAAGTTACTCCAGCTCTTGCTGTATTAGTAATAATTAAGCTGTAATAATAATAATTCTTGTGTTCTTTGACAATGTTACTCAAAATGATGTGTGGATGTACCGTGTTTATTTTAGGAAATTAAACATCTAAGGTGTAACATGTACATGAGAAAAATGTCATCCACAAGAGTCTCTATTGTCAGAAAAGCTTAACTTTAGCCCAGATATTCCTAAGGTTATCTGACTGTAACTATTCTCACACACCATTTCATTTCCCATAGGCCTTTAATACAAGTTTTAATTATTCAGAACTTGCAGCAAAGAACATGAAGACAGGATCTTTTGGTGCAGAGGGCAGAAAAGCAGCATATAATAGCAAGATTTGGACTAGAAGACCTTTAAGGGTCCCTTCCAGTTCAAACAATTCTATGTTTCTAAGATTCATCAAGACTGTAGGATATGGTCAACTCAGATTCCCATTCTTCATCCCTGATGGGGTCAGGGACAATATGGAGCTGGTGGCAACCCCTTTCTTATGGGGAGATGTCCCCAGGCAGCACTATGAGGAGGCTGCACCCTGAGAGAGCAGAAAATATTCCATCCAAATGGTTGGGTCCTCAGCTGCTGCAAACGCAAGTTCTTGGCTGTGTGGAATTTGTCCTCAGTCCAGCAGATGGTCTAGAGTTTTCATTTGAGGGTTGGTCCTCCTGACTGGCAACCAAGAGGAATTCAGAAGAGGGCAATGAGAGGATAAATACGTTACAAGTCCATCTACATTGCATTATGTTTATACTGGCAGCCTGGGAAATAAGCAAGAAGAAAAAATTACTAACAAAATGTGATATGAATAGTGTTTCTGAAGATTGCGTGGACATTTTGAATGGCTGAAATATAAAAATAATATGCTATAATCTATTTAACAGTCAAAATGATAGTGAAAAATTACTCATGGGACATTATAACTTGTTTTGAAGATACTATAACATGTCAGTATTATTAACAACTCAGCTACAGAGAGCCTTTAATGTACCATTTCGACCAGAAAAACTCAATGAAGGGATATTGCTGGAAATCAATAAAAGGACACCAAACAAACTAGAAAATAAGTCTGAATTTCTTCATAGAAACATGTCTGTCTTCTGCCTGGCATTGGCACAGGCTTCCTGGGGAGGTGGTGGAGTTACTCTAAGTGGTTAAGAAATATGTAGATGTGGCACTGAGGGACATGGTTATTGGGCATAGAGATGATGACTTGATAGTTGGACTATATGATCTTAGTGGTCTTTTCCAGCCTTAATGGTTTTATGAATCTATGAAAAGTGGAAGTCATAACTGGGATTTCTCTAAGAAGAGTGTATAAGGCTAGAAAAACCAAAATACTATAATTTAAAAAAGAAGGATAAAGAGGTAGCTTACACTAAATGCCCCACATGGATGAGCTGGAGCAGAAGTTAAACAAATTAAAAAAAAGACATGAAAAGCAGGAGAAGTAGAAAGCAATTGTTAGTCATTTATCATAATGACAGGCAGAACTCATGTTCTGAACAGAGCATTCGTATCTTCAGCAGTGGCTGGAGTAGGTGACCACAAGGAGAGAAGTAATGATGTAAAAGAATGGCTAGCAATTAAATGAAGCTTTGGAATATTATCTGTGCCAGTCAACAATGTCTAATGGAAAAGTAGGTCTGGTCAGACAAAGTAGAAGGGAAACCCACTGCTTATAAAGTCAATAGGTTTTAAAATGTCATAGGAACAAAAGCAAATGGCTCCCTCCCCAAAAGTCCACTTTCAAGATACAGGCTATGACAGCATTAATAATGAAAAAAGAAAAAAAAAGCAGAAGTGCTTATTCTAAACACTGTTAGACCAGGGAAATTCCAGAGGAAGGCAGAAGCAAGAAGATTATGTCAAAATAAATATTTTAAAAAGTGAAAATGGGACCCATGTGATTATAAGCTACCTAGAATACTGTCAGTCCTTGGAAAACCTTGCTGGAAAGATCATGCTTTGTTGAGACAATCATACCCATGTTTGCAAACGCAGAAGGCCAGTGCAGCAGCTGGCAGGCCTGCATTTACCTCTGGGAGTGTATAAGGATGGAACCTGCCAGCAGAGTCACTGACTGCTACAATGTGTTGCGGAGATGGGGGAAGTCAGGGCACCGTAGGTTCCCTCATGCTCTGCTCCCAGTGAGAGGGATGTGGGAGCAGGTCCAAGGTGAGGCCCACAAAACAGTAGCATTAAACTAGAGGTTTTATGTTTTCTGGATGGATGATTGGCCTGTAAATCTTCCAAAGGACCTATCCAGGGAACAGGAACATGGCAAGGAAGAGTGGATGCTAATGGAGCTCCCTGGGGACAGCCTAAAGCCCACTTGTTCCTGCACTACTAAGCTGCAGCCAGGCAGTGGTAATTGCACAGGGAGGAAATAAATGAGCTCCTCTGAGAAAACCACCCTGCTGGAAGCTCCCTGAATCAACTACACAGCTTCATCCAAATCATCAGCATAACAGCAACCAGCCCATTCCCAGACTAACTCTTGGGCAACGACAAGTGCCTAACATGTACGGGCTTGCACTGCCTTTGTACACACCGACCTTGACTCATGCCTCCTCAGCAGGGCATTCATATCTTCAGCTGTAGCTGGAGCAGGTGACCACAAGGAGAGAAGTAATGATGTAAAAGAATGTCTAGCAATTAAATGAGGCATTGAAATATTATCTGTGCCAGTCAACAATGTCTAATGGAAAAGTAGGTCTGGTCAGACAAAGCTGTGATGAGGTTACAGACTCGGCTGTTAGAAGATAATTACATACCTGTGCTAATTTTTAAGCTGCTTGTCTTAGCACCATGTGTTAATGATTACTGGAAATATCCAAATAATTTATCAGGATGGTATCTCTGATCAAAGCAGATTTTATTCGCAATTGCAATGGCAGGCGTGCCTGCAGAAAGCAGTGTTACATCTTTTATGCCCTATTACCCGATGCTTATCTTTTCCTCCCCTGGTTCCTCATTGGCTGAGTACTTCAGGTTCACAATCTTCCTGACGCTCAACTAAACATATAGATACTGGTTAAACACAAATTGTTGCTAGCTAAGCATGTATATTGCTAATTAATTAACTTCTAACACTTGCTTACTCAACACTCGGTCATTATTTCTGGACACCTGTTCGTCCTTGGATAGAGATAAGTGTGGTAGGAGGATAGAGGGGGCATCCTGATGCCTGCCTGTTGTATCCCAACCTACCCACAGAGTGAGGCAGTTTGGCCTTGTGTGGAGGCCCTGGCTTCTTTGATGTTTGACAAGTCTGCTGTTCTTTTGCTGAGGGTCTCTTATCCAAATAGAACGGCCTTACAGCATGCTTTCCAGTCCATAATACTATTTCCATACTATTCACAACTATTACAGTTTTACAAGTGAGAATTAATCACGTAATTCAATACCTATATTTCTAAAATATGTTACTGAAATATATGGCATTTCTACTTTTTCAAACTAGCTGTTTCTAAGGGCAAGTTACAAAATACATTGTGCTCTACTTCTTTAGATCAATTCCCCTTTTTCAATATCTAATGCAGAAACAACATTCAATTCCTACATGATCAGAAAAAATAATTACTTCATAAAGGGATAAGCACAGATGCAGTGCATCAAGAGCAGACTGAGCAACTCAAAGCAGCTGTCAGTGGGACAATTGTCTTTGAAAATGGATGTTTCCTTTGGGGTTCCTTGGGGTTCCTAAACTGTCTGGAAAGCACATATAAAATTGCTGCTAATTGAGAGTGAAGTAATGTTGAGCTGTCAGTGTGATGTGCAGCAGTAAGAACTGGACTGTCAGCTGCATGACAAGTTATCTCCTGGAAAGCAGAAGCATCTAAGGGATGTAAGAGTAATAACTCTTAGGCAACAGAGAGTGTATGACTGTCAAAACCTGACAAGCATCTCTGTGCATGTCTGCAGTGCAAGGATGATGGTAATTCCTTGATACAAATATTGGAGAAAAAAGTGATCTCTGTGTATAACATTGGTAAAACTGATACTGGAATTTGGCATGTAGCATTGAAATAAGGCAGAGAATAGGAAAGAGATCAATAGTATAGCAGGGACAAACACAAGGAAAAAAGTCGGAGTGGGAATCCAGAGCTGACAAACACAGATCCAGAATGAAACAAGTCTTAAACCTGGAAGAACTACAGAGTGAAGCAAGTGATTCTTTATTCCCTGACAGCTTTGCATGAGCTTGTTGGGAGCTTGCTGGCACCATGCTTGCTGGCTGTCCAGATACAGATTGCATTTCGGACAGTCACTACAACTCACAGGAGGCTGACAGTCTCAGCCAGCTGTGAAATGTATGAAATTAATTTTTCAGTATTGTACTCAGCATATTTATTTCTGAAATAAAGACAGCCAGAATTATTAATGGCCTGAATGAGCACAACATCTTGGTAAAATGTTGTGCATTCAACTAAGACTTCTACAATTTGGAGGAAAAAAATTGCATTGTAAACCTATCCCTTATGTGAATAAGTGGAGCAATCCTGGGACTACGTTATATGATTTAAATTGAAGCAGTTTATCCTAAAGCAGACTTCAAAACAAGAAAAAAGAAGAACAAAAACATTTTAATAACATTGTTCAATCACTACCACTGATACAAAAATTATTGCTGTGCTCCGAAATACATTTAATTTTATATTTCCTTTCCTTTGCAGAGTGGTCCTTAAAATGCTTTTCAGTACAGATATCGGTATTGAAAAAGTGAACAGGTCCTACCTGTTCTTACTCATGTGCTCAACTATCACTCCTGTTCAGTCCTGCCATTTAAAATATTGCATAAAAGGCAAGTGACTGGGCATCAGGATTACTGCCATATAAACCCTTAAAGAAAGTGATTTCATTTCTACCAACCAATCAAATAAAGCCAAATCAGTCAGCCTTTTCCTTCCCCTCATTATTTATTTCCTTAGAAATTTCCATTTTAAAGCCAGCTCTTCATGTTTCAATTACACTCCCTAACCCAGTTGGGATAAAGTCACGTGGGCACAGCAGGGAGAAAAGCGTGTTGTTCATAAAGGACAATTACATAGCACTGTCAGAAGAACACATCCCATTAAAGAGAAAAAAAAAACACACATCTTTCTGCTTTGGCTGATTAAGTATTCTCTTTTAAAATTCAAACCCTCTCATGGTTAGAAGTGGAGAGCTGCAGTAACAGAAATGATGGTTCTCAATTTCTGCAGAGAAACATGCCCAGGTCTGGCTCCTCTCCCCAGGCCTGAAGCAGCTGATGAGGGGATTTGCATCGCCTCAGTTTTGTGGGAAACCAGAAACCAGGATGATATGATTCTGACAACCGCGCTGTACCAAGCACTGCTCAGAGCCAGCAGCGGTGCTGCATTTCTGTCACACATCCTCTGCCTGTCCGTGAGCAAAAGCACTGCTGCCACAGTGCATGCCTGTCAGCTGGGTTAAAGAGCCCTACAGAGCCGTGTAGGCATGTGGTGTGCAGATACAGGTGCATGTGTATATAATTTGACATTGTGTTCTGGGATGGCATCCACATTGGAGAGAGATTTCACAGGCTGCTCAGGCCTGAACTAAAACCACAGAGAACAACTCTGGAGCCACAGATCGCAGTTGTTAGTGCTAGAGATATCATCACTCTCAGTGAAGATGCAGCCAAAGACAGGAGACTGTCATAGATTCCAGTACCGATTTTCTCTGTTGTGGTTTGAGTTTTACATTTAATTTTACCCCTATAGTAATAGCCCTTATACCACTATTACTAAGCAACTCTCAAGCTGAGTTGAGGTCTTGGGCCTCAAGCCAGTTGGTCCTATACAGCTTTCCAAGAACATATGATGCAAATCTTCCGTGTTTCCATTTCTGGACAGCTGCCCATTTGGCGACTTTGGAGTGAGACCTTCAAGACTTTGTATCCTCTTGGGCATTTCATAGGAAGGGTCTGAGATGACGAACCTCCAAACAGACCTCCTATTTCTCATCAAATAATCACTTCTGGAAGACTTGTCGTCCTTAGCCTGAGGGTAATGCTGATCAGATAATGCTGATGATATTTACTATTAGGACACGTAGTTTGCAGGTGAATTTATACATATTTTTGAGGTGGCAATTGCTTCTGAATGTACACGTGAAAGAAAACTTTTTACTATACAGTATTCACTGTTTCCTCAAAATAATAGCCCTCTAAATCGTAGCAAAGCAAAAGAAGCAAATAAGAAACTGAGAATTTTTTGTAAGCAATAAACTTTGTATTTTATCAGCAAGACTCCCTGCAGACTGTAGCTTTGTTGGAAGCGGTGTCTGTATTACAGGGCTGTCAGGCCTGGCTGCTCATTTCTTCTGATTTAGAGTTCATATGGAAGATACAGTCATCTGTACTCAAGTATGTTACCCAAGTATGGTGCTGTGTCATACTTGTGTCCTGCTGCAGAAGGAAGGAGATGTCCACAAAAACATTAAAATAAACATATTTTTTATTCTTATGGTCACCGAACTGTTGAAAGATTCCTTGTTGTATTGTTTAATCATGTACTTTTCTCATGTAAATTCTGTTTCTTGAACCTTACATTTCTGTGCAAACATAACTCTTTAGGTATATAATGGACACAAGTTTAAGAAGACAAACAAAAAACTAATGCACAACAATGTTTGCCAGGTTCAGTTGACCAAAAATCCCAAGGAGAGTTGTGACACTATAAATCTGGAGTCAAAATGGGAGACATTGTCTTAACTTGATGTTATCTGATGACTGCTAAGGTGCTAAGATTGCCTTAAGGCCATGGACAGAAGGTGCAAAAGAGGCAGTGGAGCTGCAACAAACGCCATGCCTGAGTGGGTGCTACTCCTAAGCTCTTTAATTGTAAAGTGCAAATTAGAGACCACTTATACTTGGATTACTTGGAGTAACTTCTGTGAGAAAAATCATGTTCCCCCAAAACTTGGCAAGCATTTCACTAAACTCTGGTAATATTCCCAGAGCTTGCTAGGCCAGATAGGTTTCATTACTTTTCCAGAAAATGATGGCAAACAAGGAACTTGCTTTTTATTAATGATTCTGTGATTTCCATAATCTGAAGCCCTACCTGAATCTGTATGAAGGAGTGAAGTAGTTTATATAAGACATTAGTTGTAGGTACTTCAGAAAAATCTACCAGTAGGACCATAAACAGCAGTTCTCCTGTGAACAGTTCTCCTGTTTTTAATGAGTGAATCCACGAGTTTTGTAGGCTTTTTCACAGAATCCCAGAATTGTAGGGGGTGGAAGGGACCTCTAGAGATCACTGAGTCCAACCTCCCTGCCAAAGCAGGCTCCTGAAAGCCTTTCTCCTCTTGTGGAGACATTGATGGCTACAAGACATATTGTTGCATTCATTAAAAACAAACAAACAAACAAAAACAGCAGATGTAATAACAGATTTCTATCAAACAAAAGCATTTGCCAACTAGAACAGCCAAGATCAAAAAAAAATAAAACCACCAAAACAACAAAAAATGCAGCTCTGAGGGAAATCCATTTTTCCAAGCCATCCTTATAAGAACTTCGATTCAAATTATCATTGCATCCTTGGTCAATACATTTTCTCCATGAGTACAGGGGTGGTGCACCTTCAGGATACACTGATTACTGAACAGTACGTGCTTCAAATAAACCCTAAGCACTAAACCCATGAGCACTTGGTGCATTGAGCACTGACCTGTGCAAGTCACCTGCCCTGTTCCAAGGCTTCACGCTGTCCTACTTCTCTGCAGAGGTCATTGCCATCTTCTCCTTTCCAGCCCACTTCAAAGAACCCTGTACCTGCAGAGTGCCATCTTGAATAGGGTTGCTTCCAGGGTGCAGCACACAGTTATTTCATCTTTCACCTCTCTCTGACATCCAGGTGCCCCAGGTGGTTGACTTCACCTTACTAATGTGAGCTACACACTGCATGCATTGCTTTCCTTGTTGAAAGAAAAACTGTGGAGTACTATGGGCAGCGTTGGTTAGCCCAAATGGGCACACCAGAAGGCCTCAAGCTCAGCCTTTTCTCCATGAGATAGGCCAGTAGCACTTCTCCACTGATGCCTATTTTTTTTTCCAGGGGAAATATTTTCCAGTTGAGCTTCTTGTTGAAAAACATCATAAACTTTTTACCTTAAAAAAATGTTTCGTTCTCTTCTTGTTGAATATTTTTACCCTAGGCAGTAAAATGCTGAAAGCATCTTCTGATAAATTCTAGTTCTTACATACAGTGAGCACTATTTGCTTGTTCAATAGGTGGCAATGATCTGGAACACCAGAGCCAAACACTGGGGGCTCTTTTTTTTTTTTTTTTTTTTTTTTTTGCCTAAATCAATGAGTGGCTCAAGAAAAGAGCTAGACCATGCATGTATTTATGTTTGGTGTGTAATTACCACCAGATTAGATGTGCAGAAAGATAGAAAATTGCTGGGATTGCCCCAGGAAGATTTTCATTCTATTTTATTCACTAAATTCACCCAGAAGATCCCTGTGCTGCCCCTACTTGACATCTCTGTATCTGTTTCTGTGCCAGCTTTTGTGCTAGGAAATATATCAGTGTGATTGTGCCAATACTATTACACTACTTCAGTTCTACAGTGTAATTATCATGGGGATATTGTAACCTAATTAAGAGATATTTCCTGATTTAGATATGCCAAAACATGATGATTGAAATGGAAAATAAAAAAAAAAAAGGCTCTGTATCCTGAAACTGGGGATATTATTTTAAATATAGATTTATAACTATCTTTAGGCCACTACATCAAGCCCCGTATTTCAGGGGGCTGTTATCCTTTCGTTTTCTTTAATCTTTGCCCAACTGCTCTTTAATGATGCATAATCTCCTCTGTCCTCACCTCCTCAGTCTTAACCAAATCATCTGTAGCAATAGTTCGGCTCCTACCACTTTTGCTTTCTTTTTTGGATGACCACAGCAGAGAGAAGTCCAGAGTGGGGCTTTGACCCACCTGATCCAGATATATTTTGTTCAGCTGCCCAAGATGAATTCACCAGGTGAGAAGGGAGGGACAGGCTGACAGACCACACTACTGACTTTCAGCTCCTTAGTGCACACAGTCCAGTTAGCTTGGTCTTGTGTCACCTGCTCTGTGCCTTCTTGTCCCATGCTGAGGCAGGAGAGTTTAAATAGTCAGACTTTCTTGTCTACTTGTCACAGAATCACAGAATGGTTTGGGTTGGAAGGGACCTTAAAGCCCAGCTCAACTCCCAGCCATGGGCAGGGCTGCCACCCACAAGCTCAGGCTGTGCAGGGCCCCATCCAACCTGGCCTTTAGCACCTCCAGTGATGGGGCATCCGCAACTTATTTGGGCAACCCTTTGTCCTTACCACATGAGGACAACTGCAAGGGGACTGCTGTGAGTCTCCATGGGAGATGGGCATACATCTAGGTTCAGTCATCATCTTTGCCTTTCAGGTGGTGAAAGCATTATAGGAATTTTAAAATTCTGTATAGCAGAGCTGCCAGAGCTATGAGGTCTCACCTCTTGGCTCCCGGACTCCTCATTGGTGATTAAAGTAAAGACAAGAACTCTAAAGTTTCAGAAAATTCAGCCTCTTAACTAAAGTGAGTTAAGTAACTGCCACCATGTGCAGGTCAGTTCCTAATTGCCTGGGCCAGTTCTCTTACTTCATATTGATTCTTCCTTTGAGGCATCCAGCGCTGGCCAGTTTCCAGGAGGAATCCTGAGGCTTCTGCTCCAATGTGATGGTACATTATGTTCCTAGGAAATGTCGTGTCTCTACATGCATTAGACAAAGGAACAATACAAGATCCAGAAATGCAGCACTTTCACATGGCTGAGTCACGGCAATCACTGGAAACAAGCTGGTGCCTGGAAGCCTTAGGCTCCATTTTGGTAGCTCCCTACTTCATTTTCAAACAGGACAGCTGCTGGTAATATTAAAAGAAGACATGGAAGGAGTTAGAGATTAGCTTATTTCAACGGAGGTGTTCTCAAGAAATGTCTGAAGTTGTAGGTGGTGATTGGTTTTCCATTTATCTTTCCATAGAGTGGAGCAATTTCTTAGACTCTGATTTTCCCCTTTGTCTATTAGCATCATAAAGGAAAATGTGAAAGAAATCATCTATCAGTATAAAAAGCTTATTTAGAAGGTGAAGGCTGAAGTTACCTGCCCATCTGAACTGACTTTCCATGGAGAAACATAAAAAAATCGCTTATACACTTCAACAAAATGACAAGGTCTCTCTGATGCCACAAAAACACTATGATATCAGTCACTCTCCACACATGCACTGTTCTGTGCACAGCAATTGTCTCTGACCAAAGGCAGAATGGACCACCTTGTCTTGGTGGCAGCAATGTTTGTTATGTGCCTGTGCCAAACTCTGCTTCCTAGTGTCCGTCTCCTACTGTGTCTTTTGGAAGGACTTGACATCTATGGAGTAGGCTGCCTTGCCTGTCTCCGCCTCTGTCTGATGGTCTGCAGATAGATGTCTGCAGATAGATGTCTCTGGCCCCATCTCCTGCTGTTCCTCACTGGACTCCCTGGGTACTGAGCAGGGAACCTGGCCCACACAGCTCAAAATTCCCAGTTCAGGCAGGAGCAAAATTTATTTGCAACAGAGTTCAAATAATTTAGGGAAGCAAACTGAAATTCAAGTGGATTGGGAATTCAGGAGATATTCCCTCCTCCTCCCACTGAATACTTTGGTAATGTGTAACCTGAAGCCTGCAAAGCTGGGCTGAGCGAGACCATCCGTTGGTGCTGCCGGTTCAGCTGGGCAGCAGAAACCAGCCCAGATCTGCTGCCCCCATCCTACCTGAGAAGTTGCTCTACTGCATTCAAATGCCCTTCTCAGCAAGCAGGCAGGACACACAGTACACAGACCTGTAGCTATAATGAGAATACGGCTTAAATTATTCCAGTGTTGCCATTGCAGCGTTGATTCTGTATGGTTATATTATAGTATGGCTCTGCTGTGGCAAACCACTTTGGAAATCCTTTGGTTGTTTTCTAATTCTGTGTTTTTATCAGAAAAGCCTGCAGGTTGTTCAGGCTCAGAATGCTTTCAGGGTCAAGCGTTCAGAGTCAGAATGCTTTAGGCTGGTTAGGTGTTTTTGTGTAGAAATAAATTCTAAATGTATTAGTGTAAGCAGATGAAGAAACTATGTGCAACTAATGGCAAATTCAAAGCAAAAATAAATAAAAAAAATCATAGAGTGGCTTGTGTTGGAAAGGACTTTAAAGATCATCCAGTTCCAACCACCTGCCATGGACAGTGTTTCCACCCACCAGCTCAAGCTGCCCAGGACCCCATCCAGCCTGGCCTTGATAACCTCCAGAGATGGGGCATCCACATCTTCTCTGGGCAGCCTGTGCCAATCTCTGACAATTGCCTTCTAACATCTAATCTAAATCTCCCCTCTTTTAATTTAAAACCATTCCCTTTGTTCTAGCACTATCAGGCCATGTAAAAAGTTGGACTCCCTCCTGTTTGTAAGTTCCCTTCAAGTACTGAAAGGCCACAACGGAATCTCATCAGAGCCTTCTCTTCTCCATGCTGAAGAAGCCCGGCTCCCTCAACCTCTCTTCACAGGAGAGGTGCTCCAGCACTCAGATCATCTTCATGGCCCTCCTCTGAATCTGCTCCAATGACTCCACATCCTTACTGTGCTGGAGGCCCCAGGCCTGAACGCAGTACTCCAGATGGGGCCTCACAAGGGCAAGGTAGAGAAGGACAATCACTTCCCTCTCCCTGCTGGCCACCCCTCTTTTGATGCAGCTCAGGACACTGTTGGCCTCCTGGGCTGCAGGAGAACACTCCTGGCTCATGTCCAGCTGCTCATCCATCAAGACCCACAAGTCCTCCTCTGCAGGGCTGCTCTCAGTGAATTCTTCTCCCAGTCTGTACTCGTATCTGGGATTGCCTTGACTCAGGTGAAACACCTTGTGCTTGACCTTGTTGAACCTCATTAGGCTGATGTGGGCCCACTAACCAGACTTCCTTTGAAATTAAGCTGTGTTTCTGTCAACAGTTATAAGCTGATAGCTCTGTTCTTTGTACTGGAAGAAGTATTTTTCTTTTTTTCATGCAAAATGGAGGACAGGATGATAAGATAAGGTAGCAGGGCAAAGTACATTTGCATAGCTGCATGAAAATGACAACTTGGCTGAAAAACCACAGAAGATTTGTGAAATATTAAGGATAAGCCCTGCAGCTTTGCTGCAGCCTGGTGATGGGATCCCACAAGGATTAAGGGGAAGTGGTGGAGCTCAGCCAGCCAATCCCACAGACCTCCTTGCCACCAGGTAAACTGAAGTGCTTCAGGAGGTGACACTGCAGAGATGACAGATGTACTGAAGAAGCAAACCATGACGGACACTTTCCAGTATCTCAGTGAGATGTAAAGCAGAAATTTTGGCTATCTTCATTGTTAATTAGTTGATGAAATGCTTTATACATCTGCATAAATGCATGTCAGTTGTCTGCCACATGATCTCTGCCTGGCTCAATAGCTACACTTAGACACCAGCGTCCATGTCTTCTCCCACAAACAAGGGCCGCCATTTTGAGTCACTGCTTGTTCAGATCCATTTCGAGTCCCACAGATGTGATCAACAGACAAAATTCATGGACCAGCAAGCTACTGTTGCCATCAAGTGCCCTGACCTCCTGGCTAATCTAATCATGGCATCGTCTCTGACTAATTCTTATGAGTTATAGAGCCTATCTTTTGATGAGTGCTGTCATGGCTTCAGTCTTCCACCTGAGTAATTATAGTCACTCACTGACAGCCCATTTTACCTGGAGGATCTTCAGTTGTCTTCAACGTGGATCACTTTAGTACTATGTAATTTAAAGGAGTTTTACTACACCCAGTTTCTGGGTGCAGCAGTTTTAAATAGCCTATCCACATTCATTTCCTTAAACCCTCCCTTGAAAACTATCAAAGTGCTTTTCCTGACCTGGAAAATAAGTTCCAGGGGAGGGAGGATCTGAAGCAATAGCAGTAATAATGCACTCATTTTGAATTATTTATGTTTGAGGCCTAAGCACAATTCAGTAAAGTTAAAACCAATTAACTCAGCCCTGCAGCTGCACATGCACTTTATGGACCTGACCACAGGAGCAGGGCACACCTCCCACAGCTGAGGCACAGGACCCTACTGACTGCGGGTTAACAAGGCTCTTCAAACAACACAAGCACACCCTCTGATTGCTAGCCCTTCAGTGGGGCTAATACAAATACAAAGCTAATCTACTGTTCAGCCTCCTACTGAAAAAAAAAAAATGGTAGACAACCTATTCTATCTAGGTGCTCTTGGATAGAGAAGCTATACAGTTCTGGTGTGGAAGGTTCTCTGCTGTGCCCTGGTATGGGCTCAGGCAGGACTAGTGCCTAGGTTGTGGGGAAAGATGCTGAGCTGATGCTTTCACATTGCCTTCAGGTATAAAGGTGTCTCTGTGCATTAAACTCTTCCCCAGGAGATGGTATCCTAACACTCCTCAGCAACCTCAGGGCAAAAGGGGAGCTCAGCTTTCTGCAGCTTTCTACCCCAGCAGTCAGCTTTTACTGTTTTATGTTTCACTATTTTTATCAACCTGGATGCAAAAGGAGACACCATACGCCCCAGAGGACATCAGGTTGTATCTTTATACAGCTATATGCACTAGCAAGGAAAGAATAATAGCACGAAACAGATCAGTCCCATGCCATGCGCATAAGTGCAAACACCAACGCAGCATCTGCTGCTACGAAGAGAATCACTGTTCTGTGGTTCCTCTAATCTGCACTCATGAGGACTGCAGAACAGCTGCAGACTGCAGGAGGAGCTAAAGCTGAAAACAGAATGCAATAAAGGAGACAGGAACGAAGGAAACTGAATTCTTCAGATACTAGCAGAAAATAAACAGGAAATGATATGTTTCTCTTGTTGCAGACATCAAACAGTTTAAAAAATACTGTAATGATTACAGTGCAAAAAGCTGGTGATAACAGCCCCAAAACATGCACACAGGTGTTGTTTTGGGACTTGTGCATTCCGTGAAGGCATGGGCACAGGCTGATACATATTCATTGCCATCACAATCGCTTTTCTCATGCCTTCTTGCTTAAATACTGAAGAGCTGCCAGTGCGTAGAGCAATCATTAAAGTGAATGTAAGCAATACTGCAGACTTAATAGCAACTTGCAATAACCAAACCCATTTAATCTCTAGAAGACTCCTTTTGGCATACAGTTCTAGTGTTTCCTTCTCAGACACAAATGTGAGTAACATTCAAACAAAATGTTATCCCAGTGATGGCGTGAAGAAAAATGCATACCTACAATGATGCACCTCTTTCCTACACACAAATTGGAACAAAACATCCAAAGCAGTGGGATTTCAACTTCAGCAAGTGGCTGTTGTCAGAGAGAACACTCTCACCAGATTTAATTTTTGAAGATTAGAGGTGTCAGAAAGCAGTCCTGTACGCATCTATTAAATCTGGTAGGATTCTACTTCTACACTACACATAAATGATGGTCAACACCTTCACTCTTCAGGGCACTGTTAAATGCCAAATATCAACACTAACGGGTGGGTCCTGCATTCACGCTGCCCTTCCATGAGACATTGGCTTTCCTTAACATGAAATACACTGTTGCATTCAGTTGTCCTTTCAGTTTGGCCCTTTACAAAGTTCCTAAAGCATGTGCTTTTCCAGAATGCTGGTTTGGTAGCACCACTAACTGAGGTTTTGGCACAAGCACCCAGAGTAAAACATGGAAGTTTTACTTTTTTCAACAGAAGCAGTATTTTCAAAGATCTCAAGAAAGCAGAACATTGGAGTTAAGCCCTTGTGTATTTTCTGAATTAGGACTTTATTCTTGTTCTAAAAATGCTATTGCATTGTGTCTCAGTCAAGCCACCCACTGTGGAAGTCTGAGCTCCTGAGATTGCACTTAGGGCTGCAGGCCGAGAGCATTCTGCCAAAGGATGATCAAGGGTGCAGTCAATGAACTGGAGCACACTGTAATCAAGACAGAGCTTGCAGTCTAATGCAACAACATCTGCAAGGAAGAATTGGGCAAAGCAAGTCAGCCTGCATCTTCAAAAACACATACGGGTTTATCCTTGTCTCTGTCCTCCTGACTTTGTTGCATCTGAAGAACGAACACAGCTCCTCACATAGAGCAGTAAGTGAAGATGACCGGCAGTTCTCCCTTGTGGAAAAGAATCAAAATACGTAGTAAGAGGCTGGATTCATTGGAGAGAAAAAGGAAAGGCATCTAAGTTCCACGTTTATGTTACGTTCTTATTTCAGGTTAGTTCTGAAGCAAATGAAATAATGTTAATACACTCCAAATCAAACCCAACTGAATCTTCGTGGTGTATTACTCACAAATCAATAGGCAAGCCAGTGGGGGAATAATTGTTAGTTAAAACTGTAAAGGACAATGCATTAACACATGCGTCCACTTTGTCTTAACTGCTCTGGGCATTTTTTAGGGTATTTTTTTTTCTGGCACAGCTAACTTAGCTCAGAGTTGCAGACACTGTGAATGCAACACTCCATGCTGACACTCTATCACTCCATTTTCATTTTCTTATTGCACCATCAAAATGACAAGACTTCCAGAATTCTAATGGTGAATTACACACATGCTTCTCATCACAGCACACTGTGGATTACCTGCTTTCACTTCTCCATTTTAAATTACCATGGGAGAAGACATGTAACGCAACAAGATGATACATACATATTTCATACTGGGAGTAACATAACTGGAGGCATTTGGCAGCTTAAGGCAGGCAAGGAACAGACAGAAATGACCGCTGCTTTGGGATAAGCACTGGATTGCAGCAGCTTTCAACAGTGATCTCAGGATTTAGGATATCAACAAATAGAGTAATGAAGTATCAGGATAATGAACACTGGTCACAAGGAAACCAGGAAGGCAGGGTCATCGCTTTTCTAGTACTGGGCTGAATGCTTCAGCAATCATTGTAGTAGGAGTCCATCAGCTGTTTCATGGGAATTTTAATGCTTTTATAAATATACAGCTGTGCTAGAATGTGGGGGTAAAATTTGATTAGTGTATTTACCCAGATAAACACTTTGGGAACCCAAGGGCTAGTATAAAGCCTATAATTGGGTTAACTGAGAGAGAGAATAAAGAATAACATATTGTCCAGTTCGCAGAACAAGATTAGGCTGCAGAGCTCAGCCTCTGTAACAAGAAGCGGGTGCAGAGGCCTTTATTTTTGCACGATGTCTGCGATGTCACTCCCTTGGGCTGATAAAAGTTTTAATGAGTTTCTTCTACTTTCATAGTTTTGCAGCTAGGACCGTAGTTGGACAGCCTTGATAGAAGCAGTAAATGAGTTATGAGAGGATATGAACCAATGAGCACAAGACAACTTGAATTCTTACTCTTTCTTGCTCTCTACTGGCATTTTCTCTAATGGCAGAATGCATTCATACTTTTTGAAACTGCTGTCATTCTTGTGAGTGGTACGGTTTTGAACCTCCAAATCCAGTTTTGATGGTGATCACATAGAGGTGTTTAGTTCTGCTTTATGTTTGCTTGCCACAAAAAAAAAAAAAAAAAAAAAAGTAGTAGAAAAAGGGGAAAAGTAGGAGCAGTTCTGTAAGTCCAACCAAGTAGTTATCCAGGAATGGCAGTTGTTTCCAGGCTGGTGGTGTTCCACTGTCTGAAACCCCTTGCCCTCAACCCAGGACAAACTGGTTCTTCCACATTTCAGCTACACCCAGTCTTTTCTTCTACAGCTACTGTTAGGAACCAACACATGTCCCTGCTCTAGGACCACACAGCCCAGAGCTAACAACCCTCTCAATGGTCTACTAAAGGAATGTATGTTTATTCTAATGATATTTCCAAAGTTATAATGTGTATGACACTGTTTCACACTACCAGTCAGTCACACAGGAAGTTTCTGGGTCAGAACTTGCACACAGGGGAAAGCTGAAGACCACAGTTACTGGTTTTATGGCATATTAGAGAAAACTGGCATTTAGTTCTTCATTGAGCAGCAAGGTATTCATATTGACCAACTTCCTTCTTGGGGATGGAAGCTGAAGTAAAGCTATTGAATAAATTCTGTCCTGTTGGAATTTGTTTCGTTTTGGCTCAGTTTGATAGATCAGACAGCACCTAAGTACAAGACACCATTTGCCTGACAGCTTTATTTCCACATTCCCATATTTCATCTTCATTTGGGACTTGCAATACTTACTGGGGGCTCCAGGATTTGGTGCATTGTAGTGCTACACATAGTCTGAGTGAATTCATGTCCCTGCTCTTATTCACACACTGTGACAGGCCCCTAATTCTGAGAGCTGCACATTCCCTCCATCCCACATCTCCCAAAACCAAAGCAAGTATTTAAATTGAAAGAGATTATCCAGTTACAGTGACACTGGAAGATGCAGACACTCCGACAGGTTGGTCCTGGTGTGAAGCAACAGAAGACCTGGCAGCACTGGAAGAACTGCCAGAAGCAGAGAGTGCGATATATCTACAAAGCTCTAAGTCAAAGCTCTAACTTCCTGTAAAACAGGTTAACTCCTACTTGAAAAATAATGATGTAGTGCAATTTCAGGATCTGGATAATTAAGTTTAGGGGAAAAAAAAAAAAAGGGACCAGAGTAATACTGGGGGAAAACACAGCCCCCTGCTCTGAAAAGTCAGTTATCTGAACGTTAGCTACTCCTTAAATCTCAAGAGAGGTGATATATCCTCTTCATTTTTTATACCTCCTCATTTCATTGTCCCAGCAAACTGTGCTTCGCAGCTGTAATGACAGACCAGTCAACAGCAACACAGACAGACCCGAAACAACCTACAGGGAGCAAAACAGAAACACAAAAAGTAATTCTGAATATTGGTCACTCTGATACCAACACCCTTCAACGCTCAGGATCAGGACACCAAGTCTAAGCGAGACCTGGCTAAAGACTTCTCATACACAGAGTGATTGCAATGTGTTATTTATTAAAAATAAATTCTGCCATAATCATACTTTTTCTTGAACTTCTAACACATCTAAAAATCAAGCCAAAAATGAGGAACAATGTTTCACAACTGAAACTTTTCAGTTAAAAAAATCCAGTGTATCCTCTTGGGGCTGAGGAAAACTTTAGTGGCACTTCAATAAAATTTAGTGATAGAATTATCTCATATACTAAAGCTACCAACAGTTCTGAAGCAAAACACATTCACGCGTTTTTAATTTCTTTGTTTTCACCCCAGCTCCTCTCCTCATTTTCCCTTTTACTTCTACACTTTCTTTCTCCCCAGGCATCACATGGACAGGCAGTATTCCTGTCTGCTCCTTTCTCATCTCAGTAAGGGCTCTTAGTGATGCATCAGTTAACAGGTTGTTCACAGGTGCAGCCACATACTGTGTCTTCCTCCCTGTAACTTCCATTAAAAAGAAGTAACTAAATTAGCCTAAGCTGTACCTCAGCTGATATACCTAGAGTTAACACTGTCCTTTTTGGAGCTCAGGAGTACTCAGATCTTACTAAATATTGAAGATTTAGGAGTGGGAATTTCATGAGCAACTCAGTGTCACCACTGTGAAGGTAAGATAAATGTAAAATTCTCAATAGTGGCCTTTGCAGGTCCTTCCTGCAGGACTCCGATGGGATCACGTTAATTCATATGACAACACATAAAAGCATTTCATGCTGCTATGGATTTAAAACTAAAGATGCCTTCTCACTGTGACACGCTGTTTTTAAAACGAGACTCACATTGAACAGTAGTGAAAAGCAGGCTAAGTCTACTTCAGTGTTTGAAAGCCGACTTTGTTTCAGGAATCAAAATAATAAAAAAAATAAGGCATTTAATTGAAACAGAAATTATCTTACAAAAATGTGCATTTCTTAATTCCAGAAATTACAGAAGTATTAATAAAATCCTAAAAACCAGCAAACACAGCCTTTATGCAGAAGCAGCATAAATCCACTCAACCTATAAAAATATCATGTATCCATTGCTATAGATTAAGTGCATACATTCCTTTTATAGTTGCGTGCCTTTCCACAGAAAGGCTAACGTACAGCAATCACACAACTTGTTCTTTTCAGAAAGCTTTTACACATTTCAAATCTCATCTATATATCTGGATAAAACCAGTTCCAGTGCTGAATTCCAGACTTACAGAGTAGATTTCAAGTTAATAAATCCAATGTGGAAGGTGTTATAATTTTTCAATATTCTCAAAAAAAAGCAACAGAGTACATGATCCAAATGAATTTGGACAGGCAACGTACACAACACGCTTGTTCAAAAAATAAAAAAATCAGCTATTTAACACAAATATTCACCTACCTCTAAAGATAAAAAAAAGCTTAAGTCAACAGTACAGGCTCTACCTTCTGAATGGCTCCAGTTATTACGAAGGTATACAGTTAGTTTAAATACAATCTGTGCTGGCTCAGTAACTTCCACATCTTCTATAATTAATGATGAAAGATGGAACAATCTAATATGGCAGACAGAGCACTAAAATTGAATTCCCTCTTCCAAATGATTTGCCATTGAGACTCTCTACTCACTTTGAGGATGACCTCTGTAGCTTCTCTGGTTGAGACTCTCATCTGTGAATAGCAGCCTCACAAAGAAGTAAGAAAAACTTACACTGCTGTGCAAAAATCAAAGAATATAGTTTGCTCGGAATGCTAAATATCATGAAGTAATTCTATGTGTAGAGACAATCTGCATATTTATAAAACAATGAATGTGAATTCAAAATTTTGATATTTAATCCTAGATAATTTAACAACTATCGCATTACAACAGCGTTTACAATCTTCGTATATATCATTAGTAAGGAAACAACAATTTCAAATAAACATGGGCAAATTTATTATTCTTACTGGAAACACTTTTTTTTTATTCTAAACATAGCCTTTTGCACCAAACATTATGTAATAGCATTATTTTTACCACCTGTATTTTTCAGGGAAGTAAAAGTTTTATCAGGATGCAGAATAGGCAACAAGGCTTACTTTATTTTCCTCCCCAAAGTATTTCCATAAAACTTTACATACTCTAGATTATAGGAAATAACAAACCAGAATTCATCCTTTTCGCCTGTGTTACCGCTGCCTACACAAAGTTGCAAAGGACTTTGTGCCTGGCTTGGACAGCAGCTTCAGTGCTCCATCACACTTGTAAATGTAGATTAGACTTCCTTTTCCAGTTTCTTGATCCTCCATTGAGACCGCTGAACCCAACCCTTAGGCTCCAGGAGGACAAAGTGCTTTACCTCACTTGGCGATGATCTGCACCCACTCAAGGAGCAGCAAGAGCATATTGACAAAACTTCTTGCCCTGAAAGATGGCTTCTGCCATATGATGCTTACATAAGTTGAGAGGGAAAGTCCTTTGGCTCTCTCAAACGTTCAGATCCCTCTCTTTAAGAGAGCTCTTAGAGCACCCTTAGAAGTCTTTAAGAAAGATTGAATATAACTGAATTGCATGCTGAAAGCCTTAAGCCATTTCAACCTCTTGGCCAGAAACACAATGCCACAGCTGGAAACACCAGAGCAACAAGCAGAGAAGAAAAAAGATTTACTGCATTGTTGTCTAATATAGGTTTTCCAGATATGTGCTGGCAGTCTCTTGTTTGATAGCTGACAACCATGCTGGTATTCTTGTCAAAACCTGGGAAGAGGTAGAGACTTCATTTTAAAAAGGCAATGCAGATGAAAAGAAACATAGTAACCCAGTGTATGCAACTTTCTATATTCCCTTTACCATTACAGCATTTGACCCTGTAAGAAAAGACAACAGAAGTCTAAACAAAATTATGGTTAGCTACATCTGGTAGGTTCAAAGAGTGAAACCCAAATGCAATACTTTGAGTTCAAAGTTTTGAGAAGCTGTGCTTCTACTGAGTCTACTTACCTCTTCACGCAGCTCTGTGACAAAGAAAGGTAGGAAACACGAGCTAAATCGGAAGAGGAAAAAGCTATTGGGAGAGCCACTCTAAGGCAAAGGATGCTGTTCTGAACACAACAGAAACAACTGACTGTTAGGAAGATTTGTTTTT
Organism: Numida meleagris; assembly: GCF_002078875.1. Lineage (NCBI taxonomy): Eukaryota > Metazoa > Chordata > Aves > Galliformes > Numididae > Numida > Numida meleagris. Next base: position 36,858,818 of record NC_034409.1, on the reverse strand, counting down.
AAAAGAAAACTATGGAAGTAACGCTTCTAAATGAGCTGAAAGAAAACAAGGTCTGGGTAGAGCCTGAATTTAACATTTCTATTTAGTTTTATACTACCATGCATTTTATTCCTATAAGTAATTTCCTGCTGTGCCTATGTGCTCCCAGCATTTGAGCACCATGTCTCATTTTCTGTTACTGAGCATGTTCCATTATCCCATGTTTTGTCCAGTTTTATATGTTGGTGAAGGTGTAACATTCTAGCATGCTTGATTTTAATGGCTGCTCACTCACGGGTTAGCGAAACACCGATCAGGTGTGCATACATGCACAGGTTTAAGGCTGACATAAACAAACGCTCCAAAACAATTGAGCACATTTTGAACTAAAATTATTCTTCCCTGTATACTGGAATATCTGCTAATGCCCACAATACAGAAACATCATTTTGAACTGCTACTTTACTGAAAAATTTTCAGCACCTCAGAGAAATCTTAGAAAAAACAATAAAACAATCAAAAAACACAAAACGGCTGTAGCTTACAAACTAAGTTGCTGAGCATGGAAAAAAATATCTAAAGTGAGTAAGAAACAGAAGATAAACGCAGACATGCATTAGCTCAGTTTACCACATTCTCTTAATGCATCTGCGTCACTAGGAGAATGAAACATTGTCTGAGTGCTTAAGTGCTTCATCTTCAGTAATAAAGAATTATATTTAAGAATTCCTCAAATGGTTAAACATTCCATTTTGGCTTGGACTTTCCTGGCTCTACAAAGAACAGAGCACACAAAGCGTAGTGATAATAAAATCAGAAAACTTAAATTCTTTCTGCAAATCAGCTTTCGAACAGAATAGCATCAAATATGGATTTTAAAATATAAAGCTTAGTCTGAAGGTTGCCTGTATTGTTCCTTCACAATGATCTGAGGGAGCAATAAGTAAATAGTGGAATTATTTAGGATCAAACAGCTGACAACCCTTTTCAGTGGACACCAATTTGTTTAAATAAAACTACAGCTAGCTTGTGAAACACTTAATTTCCAGGAAACAGTACTCTACTAAGCAGTCAAAAAACAGACTATAGAATAATGGGCACATCTTCTCAGAGCTCTTCTTGTTTAGTTCTTAAAGCTGATACTACACTAGGTCTCCAGAGTAAGAAATGGAGACTGTGCAGTTACCAATTAGTCTGAGTGAATGGACAAAATTAAGGCGACATTTTCTCTTATAAAAGGTTACCATAATTAGATACAGAGAAAAGGAGGAGGCAGCAATTGTTTTTGCCAAGGTAGCATGTCGGAAACCTCTGGTCTCTTTCAGTCATCAACAAGACAGTAATGTAAGACAAATAAACCAAAATGTGCAAAATGAAGAGGATGAAAGACACAAGTGAGGATCAACTGCCACTGCTCTTGTTGTCATTATGATGCTCATCACTTTGACTCTTTGTTCTTTGTGATCTGTACTCTGTATGCCTCAGCCCTTCCTCACATGAAGGGCATTTTTAGGTCATATTAAGAGAGGAAAAAAAGATAAGAAAAAAGAGAATTCTTACCACTGTATTGCATCGTAGCACCCAAATATGAATCAAGAATTGATCCCAGTAAGCCAGCTGCTGCACCAAACACAATAATTGGCCATTGTGGAGCCGACATATCCAGATCACTCACGAAAATGAGCTGTGTTATGTAGTAGGCTATACCTACTGCCATGCCACCAAGAAAACTTGAGAGCAGGCCCACTAATGTAACTCCTCCATTAGTACCTAAATCAAAGAAAACCAAGCTGATTTACTGTTTTTTTTTTCTTGCAGACTTACATTTACTATGCTCATAGTCATATCTATCCAGAAGACTCTGCCATCACAGCCTTTATTTACAATTCCCATGATGCTGCTCAGATGCTTAACTGGTACCACTATATCCTATGTATTAACATTACTTTCCCTGTCTCTAAGGCTTGTTACGTAGAAATATTTCCTAGCAATAAACGAAGCAAAACCAGATAGCAAACTTCTCAGTGTAACCTGGTCAATGTAACCTGGTATCTGACTGCTGCAAGCCTGGAGGGAAAAAAAAAATGGCTCAAAGAACACAGAGCTTGAGTTATGCAGGCTATTAAAACAATGCCTCTTTCAGAAGTAAATGAAGATGTATTTCACCAATACGTTTAAAAGAGTAAAATCCATAGAAAAGACATTTGATAGTTTACTGAAAAAAAACAAACTGAAGAACATTTATAACGAGGAAAGAAATGCCCACACAATGTGTAAAACGCATATCAGCATGCCTGCAAGACTCAAAAAAGACACAGGGATTTAAGGCACCAATGTCATCCACTGTGTAAGAATGGTTTCACAGACAGAAGGCTCATTTTGCATACTTTTGTAAGACATTAAAAGAAATGAGCTATTTGACTAAGTGAATTTTCCACAGCATCTGTACTGAAAAATATTTCTTCTGTTAAAATGTTAATGACTGAAAAACACAGTTCATAACTTGTATTCTTTGTGTTATTGTCAGTATAAACACTTCTATGAGTCAAGTACCAGAGCCAAGAAGTGACAACATTCACTAAGAATGATGTTAGCTCACCAGACTCTATGCCGATGCATCTCACAGACGGTGTACAACAGAAACACAACTGAGTAGAATACATTTCAGAGAATGCATTCCTGCTAGCATTTTCAAATCTCAGTTTCCTGATGTTTGGTTTTTTGAGGCTTTTTCGGAACTTTTCAAGTTGGATACATAATCCAAAAACAAATCAGCAAAATATTAAGAGAAGAAAATATAGAACAGATATCTCACCTACTGGAACCTGTTTCCAGGTTGTTATCAGCCTTGGCTTGCTTTTACTCATAACACTACCAATCTCTGATGCCCACGTATCACCAGCTGAGCATGCCAAAGCTCCCAAAAGGGATAAGCACATCCATGATGCTGTGTAATACTTTGAAAAGTCTATTGGAATTTCACCAGGTCCACTTTCTATCATATACAAGATAGCCAGTTCAGTAGGAATACCACCATTACAGAATACTTGCAACCAATTCCTCTGTCCACCTAAAGAGACAGAACAAAATTTTAGTATTTTCAGATAAAACACCTTGAAATACAACAGCTGGAGACAAAAGCAAAACACACACATATAACATTAAATTTTAAAAATACACATTTTCAAAACGTAAGTTGCTTGTTGACATTCATGGGGATAAGGGGATGGGAATGACAAGTGTTCGCTATACTGGGTGTTACATCACATCTGACCCCTTGAAAGAAAGGGGAATACAAAGCATTTACTCTTCAGAAGGGAACTGAAGAAACCAAAGTGTTAGGGCTTACCTTCTTTGTATTCTGAATCTATACGTTTCTTTATATCTTTTTTCCATTTAGTAAGTTTTGAAGAAGTAGCAAAAAATACGAGCAAAGAAGTGAAGAAACTGTAATTTGCAACTGTAAGGATAAATCCAACCACCAATCCTATAAAGAAAAAAAAGTATGTAAAATTCCTTCACGTAACAACTTAACTGCAAAGCAATTAAGTACTTTAGTCTCTTGAATACAATCTTCATGATAAATGAACATCATGATAAACCTGAGATAAACATGCAATAAGGAAATTAATGAAGCATTTAACATCTGTAATGAGAACTTGAGAGACATCTTGACTGAAAAATATCAGTTACCTTTATTATTTTCTCGTAAATTTCATTGCTAAAATTGCTAATTTTATTGCTACTGCTAGAGGATACGACTTCTTTTGAAGATCTTCTCTTGTCATGAATCGGTAAAGCAGTGCAAAAGATAGAGCAATAAAGAAAAGACAAAGGATATCTGCCCATAAAACTTGACTCTTCATATGAGAAGTACATAGATACCTGTGACTACTTCTCTATCTGCAATCTTATCTTCAGTTTAAGGATCAAACCCCCCTCCCCACACAAGGCCACTCCCTGCCATTAATTTTCTTTTGTTTCTGATTTGTTTGATCTTTTTCTTTCTGTTATTTTCTTTAGTATTTGAGCTGCTGGACATGCTTTTTTTTTTTTTTTAAACTCCTCCACAGAGGAAGTCTACTTCTCAGTGCCCACAACTCCTCACAACTGAAAGAAAACATGCTCTTAAACCTAGAAAATCCTCCCTCTGAGCTCACAGACAGAACAGTATTTACAGATCGGTGACATTGGAGGAAGAGATCGTGGGTTGTTTCTTTCCACTGACCATCAGCTCAGATAATGCCCCAAGACAAGGAAGGGTCAGCCACCTCAACCAGAGGTCTTGCACCAGATTTCAATGAACACCGAGTACTTTTTTTTCCTCACTGTCAAAAAAAAACACTGTTGCAACAGTCACTGGCTTTGTAGTAATTGGAAAGATTGACAGGATGGAAAAGGCATTACAAAAGGGATGGAAGAACCGGCACAATAGCAAGGTGCTATAAAGGAAGGGAAGTAGATCGCTCACCCATATCAGAAGATTCTGGGTTCACAGGAAAAAGCTTCCACCAAGGAGGGATCTCCAGAAAGAGATCCTTCCTCAGTGGCAGCCAGCCCTCAAAGGAGGTCTAGGAGCCCTTAAATGAAGCCTGGCTCCACCCCTTCTGGTCACACAGTGAATTGCCTTCACCTGTGCTCCCAGGGTTGACTGGGTCTTTCCTCCAGGTGCTCAATCAGTGGTTCAGGCCATAACTCAACAGCTCCCAGAGAGGCTTGAAGTGAAAAACAGATTTAATTTTCTTCTTATTTGTGGGAGACAAAAATGCTCATATTAGAGAAAGGAGAACCATGTTATCTTTACTGGTTTCCTACCAGGCAGGTAGGCTGCTGGCATGGTTTGGATTTATGGTATTTCCTTACCACTGCCTCTTTCACATCATTATCTCCAGATAATGCAGATTTAACTGCAAATTGTACCAAAGTTCAAAACGATCTTGTAAAATTACATAAATCTAACAATAATATTAATGGAACAAATTGCAAACAGCTGCAAAAGTTAACTTGACTGAAGCAGTGTGAGTTTGAATTCAAGGTACGTACACTTACATTTACACTGAACCAGGTAGAATGGTGTTAAAAGAATATTACATACAGTAAAAGGGATCTTAATTCAGTTTGAGTGTTTAGCTTAATAATCTCGGAAGAAACATACCTGCCAATGCACCACTGTGATCAAGACTCCTCTTCTTAAAACCCTGTGTAGCAATCACTACTGGAACTACGAGTGAAAAAAGCCAGCGCCATGGAGAAATTGGTCGTATATTACCTGGTAAATATAAGGATGATACGTAACCATTTCATTTTAAGTTTTTTAGTGCCTTTATATCTGAAAAATATTTCTCTCCAAGAACATATTTAAAATCTGACCTTAACAGAGATTAAACCTCCTTACCATTCAAAACAAAGTATTTTTATGACAGGAAGATCAAAATACCTCTAATTATCTACTCATTTTTTTTTATTCAGCCATCACAGAAAACAGAAAATACATTGAATTAACTAATGTTAATGATCAAGAAATGGTAAATTTGTTAGAAATAAACACAGTGAGATTTTTCATTCTGAAAAGGATTCATAAACCCCAAAAATTAACATGCAAAATGTTACAAACAACTGAAATCTACTTTAATAAAACATATGTTCAGATTTCAGACAAAGTACGCACTCACAATAAGGTATGTAGAATTCAGTTTCAAACATGAATAAAACACAATGTAAAATCACGGTTAATAAAGCATTACCATTCCTTTCATGTAAAGAGACTACAAAGCAAATCCAAGTAAACAAATTAGGGCAAGTGCCTCTCTCACGGATCATGTGATGAGTGATTCGCTCAGAACTTAATGAATAAACCTGAATTGTTCATGATGATGATGGCATTTTTTTTTTTTAATCAAAGTTCAGAATATATGGGAGCAATGCAGGGAACGAACAGCATTATCTGTAGTCACTAAAGCTTTTTAGCACTCTTCTGTTACGGAAGGACAATCAGAACATCATATTGGAAACTTTACCTCGCCTTTCAAGGAATCCCAAATAGTAGGGATTTCAGGAAAAGTCACTATTGTTTAACAAAACTTTAGTTTAGTAGCTCTTTCACATCCTTTTTTCCATCCTGTATTTTGAAGTATTCCTAGAATGTATCAGATGCTGTCACTTTGTCAGCCATGTCGTGAATTAGAATTTTACACTATGTAAACAGACTGCTTCTACTTGGCTTCTACTGTAATATATTAAGTGCTGAGTTGAGCTGCACTGATGCTTTATGTCTTCTAATAAAACTACCTGGAAGTGCTGCTGTTCATGTATATGGTTGCTCTATATACTAATTGTTTCCTACTGGTGTATGAACAAACCATATGTTCTCCACAGCAACACTGATAATTTGCACTGACAAAGGAAGTTCAGTTGTTCAGCCGCGTTTTACAGTAGTAAAAAAAAGAAAATCCCTCTTGTTGGTATCCAAACCATTTTCACTGTTTCTACACTAAACCTGGTTGAAAACATACAAACTAGCACACTGGATCAAGCCAAACATCTGCCTGACTCAGAACCCCATCTGGCAGCAGCCAGGTGCACACGCTCAGTGGAAGAGCATAAGAAAGATATACAGACTTATATTCCCCTTTTTATCGGAACTTTTATGTTTTAATTTCTAAAATCACCCCCACATATTTGTCCAAACCCTTTTTGAAGCCTGTTGTCATTTTCAGCTCTGTAGCCACATGCAAAACTGAATTCTAGCTATAGATGCAATGAAAAAAGCCTTTCAAAAAGCCCAACTAAACAGATCCTGCTGCCTCAAGTCTCATGTGAAACTCCTTCCTTTCTGATTCTGCTACAGACTCACAAGATGAGGGCAAGCGTAGGCAGTACTTACAGTGGGCAGACACCATGAATTTACAATTAGAAAATACTGAGATTTTCTTTCTTGCTAGCAAATTATTGGCTTTTCTGACAATGTGTTTCATTTCAAAAAATGAAAACAAAACAACAGATGGGGATATATCAGGTAACCTGGACAACGCAGTTCCCTTCTCTTGCATTAGCTGCTTGTACTGAACTAGGCTACCGACTTCTTCAGTCATGTAATACATCAATTACAGACTGCTGTGGTGTAAAATACAAATATTTGTTCCATTGCTTCCACTGCTATCTGATCTTCTTTATCCATCTTTAGGGTGCTGTTGGGTCCTTCTCTCCCCCACAGCAGTTCATCTCCTCAACAGGGAGAATCTCTATCCCTCAGCATCTGCAAAAGCATCCATTATAACACAATGGATCTTCTTATGACTACATTAACCAAAAGGGCTAGCAGCCCTAGGAACTTTCAAAGTAAACTAGGAACGCTTAAAACTGTAAAGGAACTGAAAATTAAGCTTACTTCAGCAAGCCTTGGGCTCCCCTGTTAAACCACTGTTTTTATGAAAGAACAGATGTTATAGATCTTGTATTTAAGGAAAGGCAGCCAGAGGATTTAAGTCTGGTGTTAGTCTGGTTTCCATTTAAATGTTTATCCTCAAGCAAGCTTGAAGTTACCAGTGCAGTTCTCCCAGTTTTGTCTCTGTTCCTCTAATTTACAGAAAACTTGGCTCAGCTGAGAATCACAGGTGATTCAAACTTCTTCACTTTGAGGACTCCCTCTTTACCACCCATGCATGCATGAACAGCCTCCTCCCAACCTGGCAGCACTATAAAAACTGACTGCTTACCTTGGTCTGTAGCCCTGAGTACGCTTGTTGAAAAACAAGTTATATCCAACAGTTTCATGTCTTGTAATAGATATTTACTGTCAGAAATTCTTTCCTGCCCCTGCCCCCCTCAAGACTAATCTTTTCCTCAATTTTTGTTCCACCATTTACTTTTCTCAATTCTATCTAGAAAATACTCTCAGCAACACTGCCGAGTCAGTTATCATCAGTTCTGTTTGTTGATTCATTAACGTACCGTTTTTATATCCTTAATATTAGTCATTCCTTTAATACGCGTGAGTTATTATTTTATCTTTTAGTCCTTACTATATTTTAGCAAGTGCTTCGTATTAGATTTAGTGACGAGAATTTCCTTTGGCTTGCCCAGCACGTTCACATCAGAAATCAGCCTCTTTGTGGTGTGACGTATACAGCAAGGACTGAAAATACATGTTCATGAGAAGATATGTTTATGCTAAGAGATATCCTTCTTTTTCTAAGTTACCTCACTCGGGGGGGAATCCCTTCCACACTGGGTTTTGCTGTCTGACAGTAGCTGCAACAGAATTGTTACGTTAAGGCAAGTCTCGAGTTTTCAGAGATTTTAGGTTCACATGTCTTGCTAACTGAACAATACACAAGAGTTTAGGGGTGACAGAAGTGAGAGCTGTGAGCTTCCTAATGACTCTGTTTACTAGTCGACATAATTTAATAAAAATCCTGTGCTTTGGCTATTCAAATGTGTGAATGCAGCTTGTCATTTTCCCTCACAGAACAACTGTAGTACATCGCATCGCTAAAACCTGTCGATTCCCTACTGTCATATGAAAACAACATGATCACAGGTTATGTACTTGAAAAGAATACTGATTTTGGGGAACTAAAGAAAAAAAAAAACTTCAGGTCCACTACTAATATCTGTGCAAAAATGGCTCACCTGTTATCTCTGTCACACAGAAAATAAAGCAGGTTTAGAAAGTTTTGAAGTATTGAATGAGAAAGTAATGAAAACCAAAACACTCTGCAAGAAAATAGTTTTTAATTATATTCCCCACTAACAATTTTAAATTTGAATGCTAAAACCACCAAGACAGACCATCAGAACAACTCCCAAACAAAGAATTAAATTGTTTTTTTAAAACTACAAATAGTTTACTTTTACAAAACTGAATAAAAAATAGCGTATTTTTAAAAAGTTATTTACTCATCAAATCACCTACAGTGCCTTCTAACATTTTTTCTTCATTTGCCAGCTTGTCCCCTTTGCCTAATCATTCAAATCATTACGATGTGAATTTCCTTGTAGAACAGAAAAAGAATATCCCACACCATACAGCACCAGTGTCCATAGCAACTTATCTTCTAAAGAGATTATTTATCTTCAATGTCCTAAACATATTTCCTTCTCAAATTCCAGAACACTCACTAAAATAAAAGGTATTAATAAGTTAACGAAGGAGTTGTTACCGTCCAGTTAGAGGGTTTATTATTTTAATCATAAAACTTACTCAATGTATCTACTGCCTTAGCAGTAATCAATATATGCACATATATATTCCATCACCTCATTTTTACTTTAAAGACATACTTTAAAGATATACATCGCAAAAGATGTTTCAAGTACATACTTTATACTTTCAAATTGTTGTATTCTAAGAAGAAATGGTTACTATGACTGTTACAAAGTCTTCGATTTTTGCACCCAGATACAAGAAAGCTATTGATTATATCCTGAACAACTTACTCTGAAAGATTTTCATTTCCAGAAAAAATGACAAGAAAGTCTACTAAATGAAAGTGGTGCGACTGCTGTTTAGAACATCATCTCTTTGAGCTCTTTTAAACTTGATGTAAGGCCCTCAGAAAAAAAAAAATACCTTAAACTGACTACCACAGCAAGATTTCATGACTGTTTTGTTTAAAAAAAGCCTACTAAAAAAAACAGTAAAGCTAATCGTTAATGTGGCTTTTGAATTAAAACAATACCAAAACATGAGAAATTATTTATTATATTTGCTAGACAAATACATGACATCAGAAATCTAGCATTACATCTGACCAATCTAACAGAATAGAAATTTCACACAGGCACAGCTGCTTGCCACACTGGAAAGCTGAACATGATGGTTTGTAACATGAGCACTTGCATCAGCAGTACCTACAGCTCTGCAGCTACCCAGGCTCCTTGGAGGAAAATAGGGTAAATGCGTTTTGCAGTGAAACACTTGTCATTGCTGCACAAAGGTTTTCATGATAAAAACAACCTCTTTTTCATGCACTGAAAAAGCTCAGTGCCACAGATGGTGTGGAGGTGAGCCCCGTAGCTAACAGCTCACTCAAAAACTCAAAGAAAAGCACCACATCACAATTCTCTCTCCTATCTGATTAAGTTCACTCCTACTATATACTTAATTCCCCTTCACAAACCAAGGTCTTTCTATAGTTTCAGGCAAATGGAAAACAGATGTTCTACGTTCCATAGGAACACAGATTATGTTCCATAATCCTTCTCTGCAAAAAGGAGGATTTGTCTCCACTCTCCTTATTTCCATTAGTCCTTGATTCACGTAATATCAGGGTTCTCCACCCTACGCCATCCAGTTACATAGCAAGAGCAGGAATACCTTAATTAGTGGAAAAACTGAGAGAGCTACACCTACTGAGCAGACATGCGTAAAATCAATTTGTTATCAATCTGCTTAAATTTGACTGCTCTGGCTTAATCTGGCAACTGGCTAAGAACCACAGCTGCTTGCTCACCTTTCTCCTTCCCGGTAGGATGGAGGAGAGAACTGGGAAAAAAAGGTAGAACTTGGGGCTTGAGATAAAACTATTTACTAAGATAGAGAAAAGGAAAGAGATAGTTGTTATGGCTATATGTATATATGAATGTATATAACAAGTGTTGCACAAGCAATTGCTCACTAACCACTGACGAATGCCCAGTCAACCCTCCGTGCAGTGGAAGATGAACTCCCACTCCTTAAGAACTCCTTCTGCCACAATATTCCATACCATATGATGGTATGGAATATTCTTTTGGCCAGTTTAAGTCAGCTGTCCTAATTCTGCTCCCTCCCAGCATCCTGGGCCCTTCACTGTGAAAGGCCTTGGCTCCGTTCAACACTGCTTAGCAGCAAGTTTATACATAGGTGTGCTATAAACATTGTTTTTCTCCTAGAACCAAAACATAACATCATACCAGATACTCTGAAAAAAACAATCACATCCCAACTGAAACTAAGTCATCAACTCCGCTAGTATAATAATTACCAAAACCTCCTTGTCAAGCCTGTTTCTGTACACCTGCTCTGCGTCAAGTATCTCTCTGCAAGCTAAAGCGGAGGTGTCACAGATCATCTCAAGTTGGAAGGGACCCACATGGATCACTGAGTCCAACTCCCGGCTCCACACAGCACCTCCAAATCAAAACCCTACATCTAAGAGCCAATGCTCCTTGAGCTCCAGCAGCTCAGGGCCGTGCCCACCGCCCTGGCCTACCTGTTCCATGCCCACCACCTTCTAGTGCGGAGCCTTTCCCTAACCCCCACAACACAGCTCCGTGCTGTGCCACAGACATAACCTGCGCTCATCTGACACTTGATTTCATGTAACTCTGATAAGGAAGAGAATCTGGTATGAAACCGTGAGCGTCCCTTTACTCTGTTCAGTCAGTATCATAGAACATCCTAAGCCAGAAGGGACTTGTAAGGATCATCAAGGCCAACTCCTGGCTCTACACAGAACCATCCAAAAATCAGACCGTATGTGTGAGAGTGCTGCCATCCTCAAACCCAAAGCACTGGAAAACACTGAGCAGAGATATTCAATTGCCACTGCAAGAGTAAGCATATACTGGTGGGGTATTTATTATATCTTCTTCTGAATGCAAGGTGACAACAGGCACCTGGGCATGCTCCTAACACATCCCTAAGCATTGAGTGACACTGCAGCGACACTGGAGCTCCTCCCGCGGCAAAGCAGCTGATGCATTAGGGACAGCTGTTCACCTGCCCAGGAAAGCTGTTCAACTCTTCAAGGTTTGAACAGATGCTGTGGGCAGCGTTGCTGCATCTGCACGTTGCTGTAAGAAAAGGCCTTAACACAAGTGACAGTCCACAGAGAGCACTTGAGTCCCTGCAACCATACACAACCCACAGCCCATTGGAGTTACCTAAACAGAGCAGAGCTGACTGTATGCCCCCACCTCAGCAACTCCCCACACACATCTCTCTCCTACAGCACTGATTCTCGTTTCTCTCCTCTCTGTCCCAGCACGTTTTCCCACCTGCCCTACTCAAGGCCTTCAGGTTCATTTATAAAACTTCTGCAGGCCGGCAAGCCCCTCTCTGCCCATCAGCCATACCCCCACTACAGGACAGCACAGCTCCCGTTCGGACTTGGGCTTACAGCTGCACTCGGGCTGGGAAAGGCCCTACAGATGCCTCGTTCAGCTCCTGCCCCACCGCGCCGCGGGGAAGGGGAGACGGGGTCTGGCTGCGGGCCCAGCCGACGGGCTGCGGCCTTCGGACTCACCGTAGTATGTGCTCGCAGTCATGGACACGATCCAGAACGCCAGAGAGACCGAGATGAGCAGGCTCAGGATGACGATGTTCGCCAACATCTTGAGGTAGTCCCTGAAGAAATCCTCCTGGTTGCTCGTCATGGGGAGCCAGAGGGCGGCCGCCTGCGGGGAGGCATAAGGCACAGGGCACGTCAGTGTGGCGGCCAGCCCCGCTGCCCCGCTGCCCCGCTGCCCTGCCTGCCCGCCCGGCCGCCCGACACCTACGGACATCTCGGGGGGCTCCGCGGGGGACTCCCGGCGAGCCGCCCGCGACCGCCCCCCTCCCGCTACCCCGCGCGCGGCCAGCGCCGAAACAGCCCCGAATCCGCGTCAGCTCGGGGGCGGGAGCGGCGGCGGCGACGAGAGCCAGAGAAAAGCTTCGGGAAGCGTCCGCCCCGCCTTCCCCCCGCCGCCCTGCTCCGCCACCGACCTGCAGCTCGGGCCCGCCGGCGGCGCCACCATCTCGCCCCGCCGCCAGCGCCGCACCGCGCATGCGCCGCCCACACCCGCCTCCGCCTGTGGAGAAGGAGGGCGATGCGGTGCCCCGCGGCGCTGCCGTGTCCTGTCCTGCCCGGGCTGTTGGTTGCTGATTGCTGGATGTTCCAATGTGGAGAGCTTCCCGTATGTCTTCCCAACACCTCGTGAGGGCACGAGCGCGCCCACCCTGGAGGCAGCGGCGCCTGTTAGGTGCTTCCCCCTGAGCCTGTGGGTTCCACCTGCGTACAACAGTTACGTAGATGTCAAAGGAAGCAGAAATCCATTTTGCTTGTTCGAGAAATAGAAGACAGGAATGACAGTTGATAATGATAGGGGTGAGTTTTTTTTTAATGAGGTTTGAAACTTGTTGGAACATCACAAAGGTCATTAACGTTTAGACTTGAAACATTTCCTAGAGTCGTCTTGGGATGAAAACAAGCCAAACCTGCCTAGTGGCTTTTCTGAGAGCATGCCAGAATTACCTGCAAAACATATGGCAATAAATAAAGCCAACACGAATTATTAGAGAACTCCACATCTCGCTCTTGCGTTCCAAAGAAACTTTGTCAGCGCACTACAGAAAGATGGGAAGCTCCACCACTTACCAACTCCTCCTCCCTTTGCTGTGAGGCAAATAAACAAGAAACAAGATTTATTTGAAATAAGCAAGATTTAAAGCATTTCAGAAGAGATTTTAGAGGAAACATATTCAACATTTGTTCTGTAAATAGAAGGGTTCTGAAAGCAGATGGAAAAAAAAAAAACACCTACATTTTACCATGTTAGAGATGGGCCATTGCATCAACATCAATAAAGTAACCTCAGGCCCTTGTTTTCACAGAACTGAAACAGCAGCATAATAGAATATTTAATTATTCAGTGAGAAGCTGAGCAAAAGGAAAAAGTGTATTAAAAGATCTTTTACACAGAACAGGCAGCATGATAAGTTACAGGCATTAGTAATCTTGAAGAACAGAAGTTTTTAGGGTTGAAAATTCTAATGAATAATCTTCGGGTAAGAGTTGATAGATTCCCTACTGGATTTAAGAACATTTCTGTCTCATTGGCAGCTGATTGATCACAAGGCATGTGTTGTTGCTCTTCATTCAGCACCTGCAGTAAGTTTCTAACAGGATGAGCACGCAGCTTATGGGAGTCTTTTGCAACAGAAGCTTAGTTATATGTATGTGTTGTTACAGATGAAATAATTGGTTATCAGTCAGGGCTTCTGCAGATGTTGTTTAAACTAGTGACCATACTAGGCCTACAAATGGCTGGCTTTAGCTGAAGATAGTAGGTCGATTCCAGAGACTTTTAAACACTTGGGCGTTGACAGTGTATTGTCTGTAGACAGTTAGAGCCAAAAACCTGGACCAGGTGCCTTGGACACCTTAGACTTTACCGTATTCTCTGCTGCATTTATTGACAGTAACAACTAGGAACACACAAATTTTCTCTGAGCTAGAGATTCTGAAAACAGTACTAATGTAGCAGAACTGGCTTTAGTATATTTGGTCTTCCATCTTCCAGCACTTGAAGGGAGCTTATAAGTAGGAGGGGGACCAACTTTTTACATGGACTGATAGTGACAGGACAAGGGGAAATGGCTTTAAACTAAAAGAGGGCAGGTTTAGGTGAGATGTTAGGAATAAATTCTTTGCTCAGAGAGTGGTGAGGTACTGGAAGAGGTTGCCCGGAGAAGCTGTGGATATCCCATACTTGGAGGTGTTCACAGCCAGTTGGATGGGACCCTGGGCAGCCTGAGCTGGTGGGTGGCAGCCCTGCCCACAGCAGGGATTTGGAACTTAATGATCTTTAAGGCCCCTTCCAGCCTAAGCCATTCACTGATTCTATGATTCTTATCTCCAAAATTTTTATTAAACCTCCATTTGTGAAATGTATCTGAAATCCTGGGCTGAGTAGCTGTGGGATGTGTTGTGAGAACAGGACACCTTTTGAAGGATAACGCTGATACAGCATTGGTTAGATGCTCCTGCCATAATCCAAGTAACTGAATTTTGTGACCAACTCGACTTAGACTGGTGGCTGAACAAGTAGCTGCTTGTTTAGCTGCAATCAACCCCAATAACGTGTTTATTCAAATAGCCCTTAACTGCAATATTGCTCTGTTTTATTTATTGCTTAGTTTTTGTTTTCTAGCTTGTAACATAGACTGGATACTGGAATTTCTGGTAGAGAAACAGAGGCTCTTACAGGAATCATACAGCCCAGGCTTATATTGGTGGAACTATAGAACCATGTGACCGTGATGAATCACAACCCACAAACTAATGCAAAGAGGAGGTATGTTTGCGGAAGATCCTTCAGCTTCCTGCATTGCTCCCATACCTGAGTAAAGAAGCTCTGGAGCCAATTCAGAGAGACATGCCAGACTGTTGTTCTGGCTTATCCACAGACCTTGCATCTTGGCTTAAAGCCGCAGGCGCTGCTGCTGTTGGAGTTTACAAGAGGAAGAAAAGCAAAACAGCTCTAAATGCCTATCATGACAGAAGTAACTCTAGTTATGAATTCTGTAGCAACCATAGCATGAATCATGTTGACTTTGACTCCTACTCCAGCTCAGACACTTCTGTTACATGTGGCTTCATGTGTTATTTGAAATCCTGCAATTGCTTAATAAACATTAAATTTTAGAGGCAGATTAGAAAGTGAAAAAGAAAGAAACTTGAAATTCTTTATTTGGAAACCGAAGGAAGCACGCACATTTTTGAAAGTAATGAATCTCCATCTCTTCGTCCAAATACTGTATTTAAACTCCTGCTTTCTAAACGTTGCCCTTTGTTATTTCTAGGTCTTGAAATTAAAAAAATCATCACACTTTTAAGATTTTTTTTTTTTAGTTAATGTACATCTAGTTATTGACAATATTGTGAATTTAGAATTTACATACTTAAAATGCCATCTTGAATCAATGAGAACAGTATTAAGGCATATGTGATGCATTCCATATGTACATTTCATTAACAATTTTTCCTTATATTTAAATATACACTTCAGGCTTATGTAGCTAAAAAGCTTGTTAATTTAAAAAAGGCAAGTAACTGTTGCTTGAAAGCTTTTCCCTACACTTTCATATACAAATACATACTTGAAGTAAGAAAAATCTGAGAAGTTTAAATCTAAAAGCAATATACTGGCATTATAAGCAGCCTGGGTATTTGTACAGAGAACTATAGGATACAAAATACAACCAGCACAGAGTCTAGAATTAAAAATAAACTTGATGATTTAATAGGAGACAGGAATGCGAGGTGAGCTAAGGCAACATGACAAAGTGAAGATAATAGCATGTTACTGTATTTAACACATTAATTAAAATTAATTGTCTTGCATTCATTCTTAAGAGTGTATTATAATTCAGAAGATTTGGTGTATTATGGCATAAAATTGCAAAAGTTTCATGAAATAACCTTTCTGCTCTGCTTTGCTTTTCCGCCTCTTTTTTTGTCTCTTCATGATGGTACTCTCCATTTCTCTTTTCTGCTTAAACATTATTCCTGTTTGTGAGGGCTCTGTTTTTGTCATGTTATTCTTTTTCTCTTAGGGGTATGAATTTAATAGAAAATGCTAATCTGACCATGGAATAATTGATTGCAGTCAGTAGTCTTTTTTATAGGATAAAAATTATTGTTTATAGGAAAGACTAAAAAGAATGATTATTAAATATGTATGTATAGACTTCAGTTTTGTGTTGATCCAGGGACAATAATAGTGATTCAGTTTATTCATAATATTCTAAAATGTTTAGACATTTTCAGAGCATCTGAAGTATTACTTTAGCTTTAAAAAACAATTTGGTATTTCATTGGGCATGCCAAATTTTAAAAAAGTATCAATTTTGTTTCAAGCTAATCATTTTGTACACTTTGCATTTTGTGCAAATCTGCACTGACAGCTTATAGAACCATCCTTCCCCACTTCTAACTTGAGAGCAAGGACTGCATTTTTCATCAAGCTAGTGAACACAGCAGTGAGTACTTCTGGAAACAGTTGTTAAAAGGTATAGTACACAGGAATGCTTCATGAATCTTTGTTATTATTATCCCAATTTAGCAAACTTCTGCAAATGTCTGACCATAAACAAACTAATTTGTTTATGATCAAATGCTTTGCTGAATCAGTTCTATTCCCGATCTTGATCACAGATGGTCTATGAACCTTAACGAAAGATTGTCCTATGCTTTCTTTTTGCACATCGACGTAATGACTGTAACAAATGTTCCAAACTGACAATGATACTGTGAGCAGTTTTAATTGCTTTAAAACTTACACTTGATGAGCAGTGGTCATTTTTTTTCAGTTCTTTTGATTAGATGAAATCAGGTCTGTACTGTCTCATCTTTGAGATTCTTGGATACTTTCAGAGGTAGTACTCAGCTCCTTCTGTTTTCTCATTTACTCAGCTGAGCACAATTTATTATGGCATAACATGCCCAGAAACTGCCATATATTCCAGGATAGCTTTCTATATTGAAGTGATGCAGCAAAATTGACTTTTTTTCTGGTGGTGGAAACGCTTATTATATGTGACCTACTTTTTACTATGTGTTTAGTTTGTGTTTATCTACTTTATCACTCATTAAAAAAACAAAACAAAACAACAAAAAAAACATGAAAGCCCCTTCAGTGTTATTGCTTGTACCATCTCTAAGTGAAACAAGGTGTCTTTTTATGCTGTCTGATCTACCTCCTCTCTCCAACTTTGAACAGCATACACTGCAAGAAAGAATTGCAGAAGAATAGTAAGCTTAACAAAGCACCTGTAGCAGCAGTGTTAGGAAGACGCACCATGAACAAAGTGCCCTCAAGGCCTCTCACATGTCCCTTTCACTGAGGAAGAAGAGCTTGGTGCTCCAGCTGATCTGTCCAGAGTTGAGCAGAAATTAATGGGGACAAGAGATGATCTCAGGCTTGTGGAACTGCAGTCATAACAGATGGGATAATCAACAGTGGGTGCAAAATTTTGAGATGTGGAAGGGCATTGCATGAAGAGTGTCTTTGAATCATAGAATTAGCAAGGTTGGAAAAGACCTACAAGTTCATCCAGTCCAAAATGGAGCCATTTCCAGTCCATGCTGGCTCCATTTCTTTGCCACCCTTTCACAGAAATTTAGGAATCACCTCCTACTAGCTAGTGGCTAACCAGCTTTGGATAGACAAGTCCACTGTGACCAAAGCAGTAATCAATGTATTCAAGGCCATCCTTGAGACACTCTTTGTTTGAACAATATTTATGAGTTACGTCAGTGAACTTATTCTGTCCTTTGGTTCTTTCAGGTTCCCGGGAAGTGAGGGTGTTGAGGGGATCCTTGTTTCTATCCAGAGTCTAGCCCAAGGCGCACACCTGTGGAGTTCAAAGTGCTAGGTGGAGACTACAGGACTTTGGGATGGTGCAGAACACATGAGGGGTGAAGGGCATTTGGAGCTCATCTCAAGGGAAACTGGGAGGTTAGGCTCCTGCAGGAAGAACCTATCTCATGGACATAAATACTGCTTTGAGAAAAGAATACCAACATGCAGTGGATAAGAACAACCATGGAAATGGCTTAAAGCTGCCCTGTTGTTCTATATCACCTTGCTAGGTACATCATAGTCTGTGTTGACAGAATAATAGCTATGCAAGGAAAGAGGAGTGGCTGGCTTTTAGATTCAGATAATTTTTAAATGATATAGGATAATTAAGATAAATACATTTTTAGCCTGTGAAAACTTGTCCTTCCACTTCTGCCTCAACACAATGGGTGTAACTTGTCATATGCAATCATTCAAATTAGCGGTTTGATCTGTATAGGTAAACTGTAGAAGTGATGGATCTATGCACATATATTTTCTTGCATAGATCAATCACACTGTTAGATTTAAGATTTTCAGAAGAACTGCATCACATTTACCTCTCAGGTATTTAGTAGAATTGGAGATTCTGGTAAATACTGTTCAAGATGACTACACTTCTTCCACAGTTAAAGTCATTCGTAAGAGAGAATGGGGAAGTGGGGACAATCTAAACCTAAGTCTAGATATGTAGTCTTAATAAAAATATTGTTCTCCACATTATTACTAACTAGTCCTGAATTCTCACAGGTTTGCCAAGCTCCTGGCTCATTTTAGTTGAAACTGAGTGCCCAAGTATCTTTGAGGATGTAAATTGTAGTCCTCATAGGGGAAACCTTTGGCAATTCATTCCAGAGGAAGGGCAGAGAGGAGCTATTAAATTGTTGAACTGGGTCTTCATATAAGCAAGATTGGTGGCTTCAAGTAAAAATAAATTGAAGGCAAAGAAAAGAAAACAGCAAAAAAAAACCCACTATTTTTTTCACAGTGGCAGGCAGATTGCCTGGGAAACTCTAGTGGAGATAGACTGGAGCATGGGAAGAACCCTCAGGCAGAAAAGGAAGGAGGAAGATCTTTACTGAATGATGCCATCAAGAGGAAAAGAAGTGATAAAATAATGGTTGGATAAAAAAAATGCAAAGTAGATGCTCCAGCATACTTTGACACAACAAAGATTTTAGACTGTAGGCATGACAGTTCTATCAAAAATTTCAAATCAAGTGCATTCACCTCCAAACGGTTTAGCAGTTTATAAATCTCCAAGACTATGAGAGACAAATGTTTACGGGTCTTTACTAGTTACAGAATTAGGCGGAAAAAGGATTGAAACTGAGTTTACCATGTTTATTTGACCACTCCAACCACCAGTAGGGAAATATGCAACTCACATTTCAAAGATAATCTCCTTGATAAGATGGTAAACTGTATTTTCCTTGAAATACCAAAACACAGCATCCATGTGACTAAGATACTTCACGCAGCTGCTTATCATGCTGTTTTTTTCTTCTGAAATAAAACTGCACTCAACTGCACCATGAGCTTTAGTAGGGGTAACGGCCAGCATAGTCAATAGGTGATAATGCTTCAGTTGCCAGGTCTCCAGTTAGAGCACAACTTCATTTCTTCTCCTACTCCTCTTTTCCAACATTGTTTCAATTGCTCCAAGCAAGTGATTCTTCCTTTTCTATGTAAAGGAGGGCAAGATGCTTTTGTAACAAACCAGAGAATTACATAAACTCTAGGATGAACCATTTATGGCTGTACAATGCTGCAATGCTTTTCAAGTCAGTGAAGATGTAGTATGTTACACAATGTGCAGATCTGACCCAAGAACTCAAGGCAGATGCTGTTAATACCATCAGGCTGATGTATTTTCTTACTAATTATTAGCAAGCAGTGAAAATTGCTGTTTTACTAAAGAAGAGATTGGCTCTCAAACCCTGATTAAATGATTTTTTTCTCTGTACTTTTTTGCTTCATGTTCCCTATTAAATTTCCACTTTTTTTTTAATTACTCCTGAGAAATTAATATAGAAAGTGGTATTTTTTATTAGTGACAACTCTTTTTTTCAGTGGTAAATCAGAGTGGTTAAATCAGAAAAGCACTGAGTGCTTGTTTACACATCTCCTTTAAACCAGAGGACGAATTATGCTCAGATACTCACTAGACAGACCAGCAAGTGGCCAAAATCCAGCTTTTACTGAGCTGATAGACACACAACAGAGAAGCACAGATAACTAAGGCACTGTCCCTGCTAGCTGCCTAAACCATTGCAATTTGGACTGATTTTAGATGCATGGATGAAAATGGTACAATTCATGTTTTCAGTGATGAGTAAATTCAATTTCAGTTGAATTATACAATGAATACTGATGTGTTACTGGTAGCTCTGATTGAAAAAAAAAAGGTAGTAATCACTTCATACATAATTGAATGTAGTCTTCATTTATATTTCTTTCAGTTGATTAACACAACAGATGTTACTGTTTATGTATAAAATTCAGTTCTGACTAGGGAGATACAGAAAAATAGCTTTCTAAACTCTTCTCTGCAGTTATATATTCTACTGTTAAATTTATAATCCATTATATAAAATCTAGTGAAGCGTACAAAATACCTCATAAATCAACTTCAAAGCAGCTTTATTTAACTGTTTCAGGTTATTAAAGCATGGATTAGCAGAAAATCTAGTATCAAGAGCAATCAATTTTGAACTGAATGATTTAGGATGTGTAGACAATACTGGTATAACATTATGAATGTTATACTGCATCTGAGAAGCAGGAGCATCAGTTATGAAGATACAGAGTAAGTACTGAGGTTGTTCCCTCTCTTTGAATTAGTAATACATACTTTGCATTTCTGTAACAGTTAAATCATAAGAGGTTAAAAGAGCTTCACAAACATTACATTCCAGCAAAGGTAAAGGGAAGGGAATAATACTGGTAGGGGTGTTCTTCCAGGCCACACGAGAAACTCAATCAAGAACCACATAAAGCTGGATATCTGATAGTTCCTTCATACACAATGAAATGTTGTATTAAATGTTTTATTAAACACTTGTAAAAATGCTATGAACCCTAACCAGAGTCTCTGAATTCTTCAGTAAAACCCATGATTGTGCTTCAACGCTTAACCTCCATAACTAGCAAAGAAACTGCAAGGAAAATTCACAAGAGGATTATCTGCCTGAGGAGCGCACCTGAATTCAAATGCACAGCACTGTGAAGTCTTCCACATATTTCAGATATTGTAGAAACCTTATATTAACTTAGTCTCAGGACACAGGAAACCTTACATGTTAGTGGTAGCCTATTAGAAGTACTACAGACAGCAGTGGTGTCTGATGTGTTTTTAAAGTGGACTATTTCTCTTCCCTACAGTGCAACATTACTATAAGGACAGAAAGACTAGAATACAAATTCAAAACTAATTCTTAGATTTACAGTAGCTTGTAAATTATGTACCTCTAACGTACATCTGAATAATTATATGTTGCATTATTCCTGGACAGTTGTTCAGAGTTTTCTGTTAAACCAGATGAACATTATGAGCTGTACAAATTTAGCTCCATTTTGCAGATAGATGAAAGCATAAGTTCTCTGAGGCAACAAGCTGAAGATATAATTTAATAATGAACATGATTTTAATAATGAACATGAAGTACTTTACATATGAGAATACAATAGTTTTGATTTTGTCAGTGCAGAATTTTAGTCCACCCAGGACAAACACCTGGACATCTAACTTAAAACACTGCCAGATCTGAAAGCCTTTTCACAATAGAAATTGGATAATTATTTAAGAAATGTGACAATTTTCTGAAAAAAATAAAACTACAGTGTAAAGAACAAACGATTTATGTAATAGATGTGGCTGTAATGATGTGCACTCAAAAGTTAAGCAGAAATATCCCTTACCTTTCAAGACTGCTGCTCAGTCCAGATTCAGTAGGACTGTTGTAGAACAAGCGTTTAAAAACCAGATTCCCAACATTTTCTACAACTGATGTCTTATCAGAATGAACATTCAACTGCCTATTCTGCTTCTTTGCTGTGATAATTTAGCCACATTCTTTCAGCCACAAACGGCAGCGATGCCACAGCAACTCACCCTGCCACGAAGCAGATAAGATGTGGAGAAATCAAGAAGCTAACTAATGGAGTGGAGCCCAACTCACAGCTCTCACACCAAGGCAGTGTCAAGTAAAGGATTTCTTTTCTTGTTCTTCTGAATTCAGAGATCCACCCAGTGTCACAAATTGGTATTGAAGTTGCAGTGCCCTATCACTGTGCCAAACACCTAAGGTGCCATTGTTTTTATCTCAGAAAAGGTTGTGGTTTTGACTAGCTATGCTAACAGCCCACAATAAGTATATTCTTAGTTTGTGAAAGGAGTCTGTATATACTCTCCAGCATTGTCATAGCAAAGATAAACAAAACTTGGTGCTCTGCTTTTCCACGCAGATCTGAGATACTTCAGTTTTTGGAAGTTTAGGACATCACCATAACAACAAGAGGTTAGCTCATGGCTGCCAAGTCTTCCCACACTTGGCATTTTTTCTCAGTGACATAGACACTGGATAATACATACTCAGAAAGGAAAATGAATTCAAACAAAACCTTATCCATATAAATCTAAAGACAATAAAAGTGAATATTGTTAACATCCTTGGTTATTTTAGTAGAATGGATCATGATTTTTTGCATATATTTTGCATTCTTCTGTCTTGAGATTTCAGTCAGCCTGCTTTAAAGTTACTTTTTTGAGCCCCTCACCTGTGAGTCCATTAACCTATCTGGAATTTATTTTATATATTTAATTTCTCTTATATCAGCTACTGATTTAGTTGTATGCTGGAGCTGACCCAGTCTTTGTGAACAAAGTATTTGCGTTAAAAAAGAAACCACTTTATTTTTGCCTAAAAATTTGAACAGAAAAGATGTTTTGTCAAAGGCTTTAGATTTTTCTCTTGCAATTGAGGAATTTGCATTACAGAGTCAGCACTATCACACAGATGCACCTTTAAATGTTTTTTTTTTCACTAAAAACTAATTTTACAGTTTCAATAGACAATGCTCGGATTCAAGATCCTAAGTGCAACTAGTAATGAAAAGTTCTCTATACAACTAACAGCTACCAGTACCTACTGAGTGAGTGAGGTACTGAAACTTTTGCAGAAGTGGTTAATGTTATGATGGTCTCTGATCCATGTCTTAGGACACTCATGATGTATATAAAATTCAAGTTTAGCCTATAGAAGCCACTCTCTTCCTATTAATTAAAGCAAGAATATTTCTTTTTTGTGTGCTCCCTCTGCAGTCAGCTAAAACTGAGTGAACGGAAACAACCGGTAGAGACATTTTTCTTTGCCTGTTAACTAAGAGAGAAGACCTTGGTGGCAATTTTATACTGCTAAATAAATAAACAGGGCCTTGAAGCAGCTCAGGCACTTGACCTCTCAATAATCCACACATTGCTTAATTGCAAGTTTGTTCTCCAGCTGCAGTTGAACTGCTCCAACCAGTTGTTTCTAGGAGATCCCCCAGAGTCTGGGCTAGTCCTAAGCACAAGCTGGCCTTGAGGTCAGGGACTGGACCCATGCCCTGCTATTTATCAGTACAAAGTCAAATATTACCCTTCTGTACTTTAAGTTAATTCCTTTGTGAATATCATCCCTGTCGTGTGTTTTCTTGCAATTTTAAAGATGCATTCTGCCAAGTGAAGGTTCCTGAGCTTTCCTGAAGACAGTGCAAACAACACTTCAAGTTGTCCACATTGTCCTAGCACTAAGAGTCATGTCATACCTCTCTACAAGTAGATTCAGTTTTCCAGGAATGCAATCTCAACACTCTTAACAGATACAAACTGAAAAGTATCATGCATATTCCATTGTATATTACAAATTTTGTAACTATTTTAATTCTGCAAATTTGTCTCCCTTAATATGTTTGATAGTATAAAGGTCAATGTATTTAATAGTATGAATTACTGACTATAAATACTCAGGTAGTCTGGTGGACCAGGTCCAATGGGATGCCTTTTTCAGCTGTTAGGAAAAGACATCCAAAGGAAAAAAAAAAAAAACAAAAAAAACCCGAACAAATAAAATAGATGCTGCTGCTGCCTTTTTTTGATTGAAAAAAAACACCCAAGTATTCTGATCCTGCATTATCTCTTAATTCTTGCTGCTTCTCACCCTGTTACATCTCTCCTTTTAAAATGGAAAGCCCAGCATATTTCCAAATCATGGTTAAGTGAGAACAAATATTACTCCAGTTTTCAGCCAGTATTTCTTTTGTTTGCTGTTCTACCCTTAACCCCACAGCATTGTGTGCTGCTTCTTGAAATGGAGATGCACATGAATGTTGTACTGTGACAGAAAAATTCCAGATACCTGGGCTTGTTTAGCTCGGAGAAGAGAAGGCTCTGGGGAAACTTCATTGCAGCCTTGCATTACTTGAAGGGAGCTTATAAGCTGGAGGGGGACTGACTTTTTACATGGTCTGACAAGGGAGAGGTGGATTTAAACTAAAAGAGGGAGATTAGGTTAGATGTTAGGAGGAAATTCTTTACTCAGGGGATGGTGAGGCACTGGCACAGGTTGCCCAGAGAAGCTGTGGATGCCCCATCCCTGGAGATGTACAAGGCCAGGTGGGATGGGGCCCTGGGCAGCATGATCTGATGAGTAGCGACTCTGCCCATGGTGGGGGGTTGGAATTGAGTGGTCTTTAAGGTCCCTTCCAACCTAAGCCATTCTATGAATCTATGATCTCAGAGATGTTCCCCTACAGAATGCACTCACAATCCTTTTTGTAGATGAGTCCTGTCCCCCTAGCTCCTCAGGACACCTAGCATCAGTGTATGCAGTCTGTACTTCCACCAATTTATTGCTTATTTATTGCCAGCCACTGCTTTGGCACAATTTGCTGATCTCATTGCTCTCACAATGAGATCTCACACACAAGGGCAATCAGCTGCTGTTTGATACACCTCTGGGGCTGTCCATGACCATAGGCAACTTTGAAAACAGTTCAGGTCTTTAAAATCATCCAGTGCTCCTATGCGAAATGGCTGCTGTGTTGACGGGCTTCTGCAAGCATTACTACTACTCCCTCTTTCAGCAGTAGTAAAATGCTAAGCTCATGGTTTTCCATTTGGTAATACTACACAAGAAAGTGCTTTTATTGATCAATCAGCAAAGACAGCAGGCTGTTCTGGTCTGCAGGCCCCCGAACGTGTCTCACAAGCCTCATCCCCACCTGCTTTTCTTTCAAAACTGCCTTATTTCACAGGAACTGGACCCAGGAGATGAAAATGATGGCTGGCTGGGATAGAGGTACCACTCACGCCACAGTTCCTTTTGACAATCCCAGGGCAGTGGCTGTGCTGCACCTCAGGTTCCCCTCTCTTGCTGGTGTGACCCCTGTGGTGGCTCACGCTAGCAAAAGGGGTTTGATTGCAGCAGTACAGAAAGTTGGTTTGCAAATGGTCCAAACCAAAGTTGCGGCACACCCAAAACAGTGGGGTCCTGTTGTGCATTTATAAGTGGATTTTATACAGATACCCAAGTTCTGTAACTACCAGTACATTTTTCTAATCATAAACATGTTCTTATGATGGCTATAGGCCTACCTATGTAGACACACAGATACTACAGCTGTCACCAAGGAACCCTTGGTTTGATTGTTTGATTCGGAGTACCCCTCAAACTACATGGTGACCAAGGGACTTAGTTCATAGAACAAGCTGTTTAGGTGGTCTGTAAAGCCTCAGAAATCTAAGAGCATTTACACTCTGAAGCTGTCAAAAGGAAGAATTTTGATTTAAATAAACTGCCCCATATTTGTGAAGTAACTGTCCTTAATTGGTCAGATCTGTACCATGGTCTCAAGGGCACCGTGAATAAAAAACATGCACTATTGCCTTAGGTTACTGCATACCCCACCTAAGCACCTAAGCCACTGCATCTATCCAAGCTACAGATGACCGATGATGCTATGATGAACTATTAGAAAGTTCTAACGAAATGTGTGAGAACTTGCCAGTAAAAGAATCTCTTCCAGAACATGGCTTTGAACCGTGCCACTCTTGGGAGCTCAGACTTGAGCCTACACTGAGGTGACACACGGATGACTGAAGATCAACAGAAAGGAACCCACAGACGCTGTCCTCTAAAAGTCAGAAGTCATTGTATCACTACGTGAACTATAAAAATACCCTTGAGTTGGCTTATCATTACGATAATGACTTAAATGTTGCATAATGTTGGGTGTGTTTCAATGTTCCTCACCAGTCTAATGAAGTTGTCCCCATGTGTCCTATAGCATGTAATTTGTCAGTTAAAAGATCAGTCTGGAAACCACAAAGGGCAGCAATTGCTTGTCCAAGATTATATCTGATGACAGTAAGTGGAACTGATCCAAGTCAATCCAATACATGTAAATGTGAAGCTCCAGCTCTGCCCTCCACCCAGGACTGGATGCCCCTAAGAACAGGTGCTACTTGAAAGCAAATGCAACATACTACATGGGGCACAGTAATCATACCCAAACTGCAAATTTTTAGAACAATATTAGACACTTATTTGACAACCCGCAGAACTGATTTCAACTCATCTTCTATACCTGCTTCCTTTGGAGCCTATTTTATTCAAGGCATATTTGCATACCCATGGCTCCAACAAGGCTGATTTGGATCATGTTATATAATAACCCCAGCTATTCAACATTTTTTTTCTTTTCCTTCTGAATATTATCAGAAAATGTGAGCTCAGAACATGAAAATTGTTGGGCTAAGTAAAAATAAATTGTACAGTATTTTATTCTTACTACCACTGTTGGTTGTACTGTATTTGCAGGATTAAGAAATGCGGAGTCACTGCTGTAACCATACTAATCCCAGCCTTGCAAATGGGATTCATGTAGTGAACAGAGGTGGAAAGAGAAGTTGAAATCCAAAAGTTGATGCTGGTGGACACCCTAACTCTACAGGCAAGAGCAGATGGTAAGACAGCATAGTCTTCATTAGAAGAGCCATTACGCCTGTGTCTTGTCTGCAGCAGTTTCTCAGAATTGTGAGAGAATAAAATCTTGAAGAGGGAAGGTGGCATCAGGCTCCGTATGCCTAAAAGACTCTCAAGGACACAGCACTGTCACAGGATGGGCAAGCTGAACAGGGACATGTTAAGACCACTGGAACAGCTGCTGTGACAAAGTCTCCTCCTGCACAGATGCTGCTTTGCCATATCAGGCCCTTTACAAATCTGATTGTATCTGCTGTAAACGTTTATGCTTTAAAGTCACAGTTCATATCGATAGAGGACTGAACCTCTGTCATTCTGTGCTGTCTCCCATAGCTATAGAAATAACCCACTTCTGCCTAACCTAAATTTGCAAAATAGGCTATGTGTTTATTCTGTGACACCAGGGGAAGAGTGACTTAGTTGAAAAGCATTTTGTTATAATACATGAAAAGTGTATTCTGCATATTCTGCAGTTTCTGCACTTGAGAAATTACTACTTATGTAATATGTGGAAGTTATATACAGTGAAATGACAAGTCCTTAGACCCCAAGCTAAAGAAATGCAGTCTCAGTCACCCAGAAATACAGTTCTGAAGGACAAGTAAAGAAGAAAACTTTCTTTCCCAGTCAAAAAAGGAAGAGTTATTTATTCTTATCCACTCTGTTGCCATGATCAGTACAAATAAACAACTACTCTCTTATAACAAACACTTCATTCCCTCCACCCAAACAAAAAACTTATAGATAAAGGCTCCTGTTATGTTGTAATGGCTAACTTATGACTTGTGTCCAAGACCAGTTTTGCCATCCTTTGCTCTGAGTATATGCTGTAAAAAGTACTACTTTAAAAATGTTCATATTGAGGAATGCGAAGAACTGATAAAAAAAAGTGCAGAACATGACAGTGTATTGCTTCTAATCATTTCCACTGTGCTTTTAACTATAATACTGGATGTTTATATAGATGAAAATGCTGTAGCACAGCTTTACCTGCCTCATAAAAAAGAAGTCTCATGTGAAGTTAAGGTGCAGTTTCTTTTTTTCACTTTTTTCTGATTCCAACATTTTGCATGCAATCCATGGCAGTATTTACAACCGACAGAAAACCTACACTTGATTTTATTATTTAAAAACATGCTCATTTGCACCCTTAGTTTCAGATTATCTCTTACAAGTATTTTGGAAGTATTCAAGAAAAAAAGACCACAGACATGAAATCTGTCATCTAGTGCAAACATGACATTGACTGTATCATCCATGTGCCAAAAATAACAGTTCCCTTAATCTTGTGTCTGAAGAGGAATCCAACTCCAAGATACTTTTGTTTAACAAAAAATACATGCCTATGTTAACATGGTGAATAAATAAAGACACTTTAGGATATTTCTAGCTCTGTATTTAGATCAACCATGATTACACGTGCATACAGTCTGAAGAATTAAGGAACACTAATCATCCTTGTATGGGGCAAAAAATTCTTTACGCTCTCACTGTGGACTTTGGTGTTAACTTCGATGTATTAGGTTCAAGTACAGTACAAACTCAGCTGAAGTCGTCTTTGCCTTAACGATAGCATGAGTTATAAGGTTCAGTTTCTGACCTTGCTTGCTTGCTTCTCAACATGTCATTCATTTCTTTGATTCCTTACAGAAAGGCTTGTTCAGAGTCTCAAGTGCCAATGAGTTCCTCAATTGTTGATCTCATGATAAAGGAATGAACATTAGGTTCTCTGGAGGCAACTGGAATTCTTTTTAGGAATATATAACTGGAAGAAGTTAACTGCTACTTGAATATGTGTATTCCATTTAAAGTTATCTGCAGTAACTATTCTCTGTTCCTAATAATAAAGCTTCTTTCAAAAGAAAAATCTTCTTGTCTACATTTAGTGAAAGGCTGAACTTGCAGCTCTCTCACCAGACACTGTTATTACCTCATGTGAAAACCTTGACATCTCCATATTTTAAATAAGTCTTCATTAGTAACTGTTAGGTAGTGAATAATTTAACAGTCCCCAAAAATAGATTTCTTGTCACTGAGTATCAATATGGCTGATTCATTTTTAATATTAATTCAGCAAAACAGGTAAAGATTATTGCCTACCCTCTGATTTGAAAAGCTTTTTTAATCTCCCGTAAATTATCTCATTTTTGTCTCATGTTTCCTAAAAATATCTTATATTTTTATCTTGTATTTTCAACTCACCCAGAGGAAAATTTCTTAAGGCATTTAACATAATTCGCTCAGATATATCTCATGGTGAAATATTTGATTTTAAGCTTTTCATGAGGCAAGCAATTTCTACCTATCATTGTGCAGCTATGTCTTCTTTTTCTCTTTTTCTCAATTTTACTATCTCCTGTGATGTATACTTCAATTTTGCATGTATTTTGAAGGTATTAATTGCGTTCAGTAAGAACTTGTTTACACTTCATGATCATTTTGAAGTTGGATGTTCCTTCTTAGGTATAAACCTCTACACCTCTTCCATCTTAGGAAGATTTCTTCACATAGGTGTCAGTTTAAATAAATAAACAAACAAACTGAAAACACACCAAACAGAAGTATGCTAGGACAGAACTACAAAGCAATGTGAAATTGTGCATTTTCCACTTTGTCAAATTGTGGATTAGTCTCACAATCCTCAGCAATTAAAATACAATTTATACAATGTTCAAATCTTTCTGCAGAATCCCTTCATCATAAAATTCAATACCCCAAATTTTATGAAAGAAATATTTAACAGCCACATACTCTTCCCTCACCCACTTCCCAAAAACCAGTTTTTAGTCAGTTCGTGTTTTCTTAAATTAGAAGAAAACCTAATCCTCATTATTTACATGGAGCCCATCATATTTAAAATTACAATTACTGAGTACCAAGAAGAAAACAATCAATCAATCACAAAGCATTGCACTCCATTCATTCCAGAAATGTTTGTTGGAAGGCCATACAGAAATTATTAGAGTTCAAACTGTCACAAGTTTGAGTAGGAAAAGCCAATGAATATGAATAAGCACTAATTAGTAACATGTGGATACACTGCACACATAGTTCATGTATCCTGCTGCACTGGGGTGACCCTGGCCAACAGCTATACACCCATACAGCTGCTCACTCACCTCCCCCCCCCCCCCCCCCGCCCCGTTGGGAAGGGTGTTTATAGGAAGAGCAAAAGCAAGAAAACTCATAGGTCATGAGGAAAACAGCTTACAAAAACAAGCAATGCAAAGGAAATCACATGCCACCTTGCATAAGCAGACCCATGTCCAGCTTGTCTTCAAGCAATGGCCAGCTTGGAAGACAAAAAGGCAAACTACTCTTCTTCTTCCTCTACTCCATTTTTTTATTGCCAAACATGATGTTATATGGTGTGGAGTATCCCTTTAGACAGTTTCTGTCACGTGTCCCTACTGGGTCCCCTCCCACTCTCCTGCCACCCCCAGCTTGCTTATGGGGAAAGGGCAGAGAGGAAAGAAACTGAGTGCCTCGACATTGTGTAAGTGCTGTTCAGCAGCAGCCGAAACACTGTGGTGTTACCAGCACCACTGTAGTATCAAATCCTAAGTTCAGCACCACACGGGCTGTGACAAAGGAACTCCATCCCAGCCAGACCCAATACATCAGGAAAATTTTCAATTTTCAGAGTGAATTAAGCTTAACTTTGGTGAGATAAAGTCTTGTATTAGTATCAGACAATTTTAATTGACACTTAGAAGGCAAAAAGAGAACAAAAATATGAATGTAAATAGCCCTAACTAAGCACTGTAGTACTAGAAGATATATAATATCCTTTATTTTTGGAAATGTGGCACAGTCCTTAAATCTCAGGTTGTGCTTCCAAAAGACAAGATTCCACTCTGCTTGTAATAATTCCATTTAATTAATATGGTAAACATGTTACCATTTTTTTACCTGAAACTTTGAAATATACATATTTTTAACATTTTGCGGACCAGAAATGAGGCATATCTAATTTGAAGCTAAAATGTCATTGGAGACCACTGATTCTAGCATTGTTTTTTTTTTTGTTGTTTTGGACAAGTAGTTTGAGATACCTACCACAAGAAAATAATAATATGGTAATGTTTTATGTCACGGATACTTAAAAATTCATGAGAAATAAGACTAGTAGGATTAGGATTGCTGCACTAATTGTCATTCTTCAGATGTGTAAAATATTCAAACAAGTCTTAGCTGCACTAAAGCTATTTAACCATCATGTGATCTTTGCTACCTTTGTTTAAATACAAAACTTGTTACCAGCTGCACAAGCTGAGTCTGACAAAGAGATCTGGATGCTATCTTTTAATTCAATCAGTCTTAGTTGCTTATGCACATAAATTTCAGTAATTCATTTTCATAAACATACTAGTTCCGCAATGCTTTTTTGGCCTTGTCTAGAGGTGCAGAAAATAAGCAGGAAATATGATAAATATTAAGACATACGCTTTCTGATGTATTAAATTGTTCCTTTTGACTTTATTGAAAATATATTCAGTATTTAAAACAAAAATGGTGCTGCAACAGCTATGTTAGATATCCTTCAAATGTATGAAGTCAAATACAGCAAACAGAAAATTTATTTATTTTGGATTTCATCTTAAATTTACAAACTGCAATAAAACCTCTCAGAAATTCTCAATCTATTACCCATGGGACAAATGTGGAAGATTCTTAATGCTTTCTTTCTGAAAGGCTGTTTTCAGATGTTTGTGTGCTCTTGTGTAAATACGTAGATACCAAACACATCAGATCAACATGTTCTTTTTACTCATGCAATTTTATTCCCTTTATAGTAGAGAACATAATCAATTGATCAGTTTATTAATAGTGATGAATACACTGGAAGAACCAGCTTCTTCCTGGAAATTTAGAAATAAAATTGTTTGCCTCATAACCCTATAATGGAGAAAAAAGCAGACAGTATCAAATAACTGAAATAAAATATCATACCACATAATACAGTGGGATCATATAACACCAGATGATATGCAAAGCCACTAGAAGATTCTCAGGAATCTTTTTTCAGATGCTAAATACCTCAGGTAGAAATTTACAATGCAGATCACATACTGGCGTTGAATAAATTTGGCTCACTTGTTGGATGAACTCTGAGCAAACAAACAGCAACAGTGAAGGGAGTGGCAACACCACATGGGGTTAACTTCCCATTGAGCTGCTACTTCTCTGCCAATTCCTTACAGTTTTGTAAGCACTTCCCTTCCCCTCTGAAAGATGCCAAAATTGGTATTTACTGCTGTGTGAAAACACTTAGAAACAGAGTTAGTTAACTGTATGCAAAGGAAAATGGAACCACATACATGCAAAGCTCTGGGATGCCCAAATAAACAAATGGCTGTTCGGAGGGAAATTTCTGCAGTTTGCAACACTAGAGGTGGTGATATTGAAACATTTGTAACCGCAGCAGATTAGATTTCAGACACAGGGAACTGAATGTTTCAGAAGTTCTACCTGACTTTAGCAGCTGCTTCAGAAAGCTCTCAGCAGGTCTTGTGCCTGTCTGCCAGCCCTTTGGAGACCTATTGACCATGATGTGTAAAGCAGTAAAACTCACCAATTAAACACGATTTCTAGAAGTTACATCCACATGAACAGAATTGACACAAAATGCACATCACTGTGTTATGATGGATGACCATCAAAAAGAAAGAGAAAAAAAAAAACACATTTGCACTTTCTTCATTCTCCTATGAAACTATTTTAATAGATTTAGTACTGTTTTAGATAGAACAGATTCCATTACTCTGAATTTGTAAAACACCACGTCACTGCAAGGGCACCTGCTCTTTGTCATGTATTTGTCCCCTTGGATCAAAAGAAGAGGATGCAAAGGGCCTTAAGCATATAGCTTTGGACTTCATAATGCACAGGCATTAACCGTTCTTCATGTCGGATCTAAACGATACATAGAGAAAGGAAAAGAAGAAATACATAGAAACAAGGAAACGTGATACTTAATTTTATTTTTCATGGCTTCCGTGTAGCACATTATTAACTGAAAAAAAATCCTAACTCACTCTTGGGAAAAAAAAAAAAACACAGAAACGCATCAGTCTTCTCCAAGATTGAGAAACGTAAGCATAATCACAGCGCGGACCACGCAGCTGCTCGGAACCGCACCACCGCCCTCCTCTTCCAGGCAACACGCTCCCCCTCAACAAGATGGCGGTCCCCTCCACCGACATGGCGGCTCGAGTCTCTATTGGCGCCCGCAATCCCGCCGCCCCGCTATTGGCTGAGCCAGGTGCTTTCCCCGCCCCTCCCGGTACCGTCCGGAGCTGGGAACTACGCTTCCCAGGATGCACCGCTCTCGGGGAGTCGCCCCCGGCCCTCGCGTTCTTTTTGTCGTTGCGTAACGGGGCAGCGGGGATAGGGTGTGGTCTCGCGAGAGGTTTGAGGTGGTCGGGGCCGTGTAGGGTGGGCGGCTGGGGAGGGGGCGAGGCGTGGGGCTTTCGTGCGCAGGAAGCGAAACCGGCCGCGCGGCTCTCGGTGTGCCGCGCCTCGCCGTTGGGTAGGGTTCCATGGCGGCCGCGGAGGCCGCACCCGCGGAGGCAGCGCTGGATTCTAGCGGGCTCTCCCCGAAGGAAGAGGGGGAGTTGGAAGACGGCGAGATCAGCGACGATGACAACAACGGCTCTGGGCCGTGCAGCGGCGGCTCCGAGCCCGGCAGCGGCCTGGCGGGCAACAGGCCCTACTCGAGGCGCCGGCCGCCTCCCGGCCTCCGCGGCGGCATCTCCCTCTCGTCCTCTCGGCGCTTCCCGCGGTCGCGGCACCAGCCCCCGCCCGACATGGGCCACCTGCACGGCCACGGCGGCTACCGGCCCAAGGACTCGTTCCGCTCACACCCGCCGCCCCTGCCCGCGCCACGGATGCCGTCGGGCCCGCACTCGGAGACCGGCCCCCGGCTCTCCTTCTGGGAGCGCAGCCACAACGCGCTGGACCGATTCCGCTTTCGAGGCCGGCCCTACAGGGGTGGATGGCGCTGGGGTAGGAGCCGGGGCGGCGGCGGCGAGCGGGGCGGCAACCCGCCGGGGAGGCCGCCCGGAGGGGGAAGCTGCGCTGGCTTCAGCGGCAGCCAGGGCTGGAGGGAACCCTCGCCTCGGAAATGTATCCTTCCTTCAGCCTGGGGTGGGTGGGGGCGGAGGGTGGGCTGCGCTGCCGGAAGGGCCCGCTGTGTCAGCGCCGCGCTACGTGGCCCAGGGCGCGGGGAGGGACGCGGCTCCTTTGGCTGTGCCTCGCGTAGCGGGAGGCTCCCCTCCCGCCGCCAGGGTTCCCGCTGGGACGGGGCTGCAGCCTGTCCGGCCCTATTAAGGTTAGAGAAAAACGTAGCCTGAAACAAAGGCCTGCTCTGTTGGACTCTAGGTGCTGCTGTGCTAGCCCGAAGTGAGCCTTGGGAAGTGGAGTCAGTGAGACAGTGTATAACTGAAGCGTCCTAGATGTAAAACTGAAATGCTAAGCTTGTTAATTTCCCGTATTGGGCAGTGAAGGATCCGCTTTTCTTTCATTTTCACTTACAGCCCTTCGAGATTGTTATGTGTAGCTAAAGCCAACCTCGAATGGGACTCTGTGCACACAGTGTATGTTACGTGGGAGTTTGGGTAACGCGGAAAGCACCGTTTCTCTGTAAAGCCACACCCAGTGGTTCTTGAAAATGTTCTCTACTGATTGCTCCTGGATGAGTTTGGTGAGGTGATCTTCATTGGTTTTAAAGTTTTCGCCCGTTAAGAGCAGAAATAGCAAAAGCAGTGGAAAAAGCTCCTCTTGTTTTCCAGAACCGCTATAGAAAAAACAAAATTGATGCCAACTGTAACTCTGCGGGACAGCATGTCACTGAGACTTGATACAGCCACATAGTTGCCTGAGAACACAGACAAATTAAAAAAAAAAAACAAGAACCTAACAAAACTTAAGCAAAAGAAATAGTGGTTAAAAGGTATTTTTCAGAATCTTACACTACTTCGTTGTCTGCTGTGTAGCTATAGTTGAAGGATGTGACTTGTTTCTTGGCTGTGCTGCTTGTCCCCAAGAACAGGGATTTTTTTTTTCTACTTGTGCTAGGTCTTAAGGCTCTGAAAGCTGCTCACTGGATCCCTGTGCTACTTTAGAGCCAAGATTATGTATCTGTGTCAGCAGGTTTTTTTTGAATGCGGAGGGAATATGTAAATTACTGATTGAAGAGCTGTTCTTAATCTTGTCTGGTGATGTTAGAGTGTTCCTGAAGTCTTCATAACTCTTCATTCAGGGATCGTTTTTTATCTTGGCGGCAGGGAATGAAGATGTGATTTGTCCAAGGTTGTGTAGTTAGACAGTCCCAGTGCTGAAAATAGATGCTATAGCTCTTCATTTGCAGTCTTGCTCAAAGTACCAGAAAATGGTTACTTTCTGTGTAATGTGTAATTTGCAGGGCAAATGTATTGGTAGTTCTCAGCTGACCTTACAGTGCTTGATACAGATACAGTCTCCTTGGATGCTTTAAGAGACCATTCGGAAGCTGATAATTCAGTTTTCAAACCAAAAATGAGCAAATGACGAAGTCTTATTGCTCATACGTAAGATGCACTCTTCTGTTTAAGCATTATCGATGATTTTCTAATGCTGTTGCCCCTTAATAGGTCACATTTGATTGTAATGGATTAATTAAGGAAGGCCCACAATTTTCTTTCTAAAATACAAATTCTGTATTTTTCATGTCTTTGCTATCTAAAAGAGTTGGCATTACAGTATACAGGGGTGCAATTAGCAAGTGACTTCAGAAGAAACCGTCACATGAACTGCTACAAGGAGGTTCATTGCATGGGTGATATTTGGAATTTCACAGAGCAAGTGAGAAATGCAAAGGTCTCCTAACAAACAATGGCTTCTTTTCTTTACCCATGTAACTGTTACTTTGTGTGCACTCTGTAGGAGCTTAAGTGTAAATGAATAGGATTAAATCAGTTGCAGTTAAACAATTATTTTTCTTTGGATATTAGCATTTCATAGGTTTATCTTTTTAATTCCTAGCGACATTAACAATGAGGTGTTGAATGAGCCTTCTGCAGAAATTCTTATGTAGAGATTTGTGGAGTTCTGGGTCTGAAACATAGGGCCATAGTGTGACTTAGTTTACTGTTGTGTTCTGACCTCTTCCCTTTTCACGTTTTTCTTCTCATCAGTTGGTCTCTTTTTGGTTGTAGTTTGAAGGCTTTCCAGTGTTGACTGAAGAACTATTGATGTAATGCATTCCTATCTGCCTCAATGGCACTACCTACTCTTGCACTCTATATCTAGTGCAAGAGCTATATATGAAAAACAACAAACCTACATCTGCAAAACAGTGTTGTGGTTTAACCTAGCAGACAGCTAAGGACCGCACTGCAGCTTGCTGTTGTCGAGTGGAATGTGACCCAGTGGGATGAGGGAGAGAATCAAGAGAGGTAAAAAGGCAAAAGCTTGTGGGTTGAGGTAAAGACGGTTTAATAAGCTGACAGAAACAGGAGAGGAAAAAGAATAGAAAAGGAAGTGATGCAAAACGTGATTGCTTGCCACCAGCTGATGCCTAGCTAGTCCTGAAGCAGCAGTAGCTCTCCCATAACCCAGGCTGGTTGCCCCCAGTTTTACTGCTGAGCACAATGCCAGGTAGCACAGAGCATCCTTTTGGCCAGTGTAGGGCAGATGACCTAGGTTCTATCCTCTCCCAGCTCCTTGCTGGCAGGACAGCTTGAGAAGCTGGAGTGTCCTTGTCTCTGTGTAAGCACTGCTCAGCAGCAACAAAAACATCCATGTGTTATCACCGCTAATTTCATCCTAAATCCAAAATAAACACAACACCAGTGACTATGGAGAAAATTAACTATCACAGCTAAAACCCCAAAACCACAACAAACACCGCATTTCTTACGAATACCTTTTTGTTTGGAAGCTCTAGCAGCTTCATTAATCCAAGCTTAAAAAAACATTTCAGAACTTTGTCTTGTGTTACCCAACTCCAGATGTCTCCAGAAACTTTCAATATGGAAATTATCAAATAATTTTTAGGTATTCTTATAAATTATGCTAAATAGCTTAATCAGCTTCAGATTTTCCTGTGACTCATGAAATTACAAGATGTTTTTTTAGAAGTAGAAATGGGTTGAAAGTGAGTTTGACAGATAGAATTCTTACATAATTTGTGGCTGTTTTTCACAAAGCTCTTGCATTTTGGATGTATTTCTAATATATTTATGAAACTCCTCCAACTTTTGATTGCCATGTGGATTTAATGTAGTTTATCTTGCTTTTGTGCTGACACTTGAGAGCATTGTTAGAGCAGGAAATGTTTTGTTATACAGATTTGTTTATGGAGGATAAATACTAAGAATCTTTGGACTTGAAGTGTAGTGAAATATCCAAGTAGTTGATATGTCCTGTGGGCTGAAGACAAAGTTGCTTTCTTCTGTAGTCAGGATTTCTGCATTCAGATGTTACCTACTTTAGCTTTTAGTTTTCCTCCAATTACTGACACCGTGTTGATGAAAAAGCATTTCACATAACTTGAGTCAGTTGTTATCACAGAGTGCTGATACTGTAAGTTGAATGAGCAGAACCTGACTCAGTAGCCTATATATTTTTTTCCTGGGGAGTAATTATTTTACTAGATGGTTCAGCTTTTAACTTTAAGAGAAAGCTTTTCAGGGTAGGAGAAACAGGAGTTGAACTCAGTGATCCTTATGGGTCTTGTCCAGCTTGGGGTATGTTATGAAAGGCAGCTGTGTGCAGAGCAAGTTTTCATGATGGGAGCCTCACTAAGATTGTTTCCATTGCCTGCCTTGAGCAACTTGACTACCTATGCCCAACGGATACAAATTTTCTTGACAATGTTTTCTAACTAATTAATAGTTCCAAATTCTCTCTTCCTGTTCTCGAGTGTTCTGATTGCAAGTCTTCAGCCAATGTTTTTTCTTCCCCACAGCTGTTGGTTATGTGATGCCTTACCTCACTTGTTAAGCTACGGTTTCTGTGGACTTTAGTTATGCAGAGGCTAGATGTTAGTGTTTTATGAACAGATAAGAGCAGTGAGAATGACTTTAACCTGTCTTTTTCAGATAATCAGCTGGGCAGACAGGACTAGAGTTAGGAGCTCTAGTAGTTCAACTTACTCTTTGTAATATGAACCTCTCAGCATTACAGCAGTTGTCCCAAGATAGAGAAGGCTTCCCAGGAATTTTATGAAATTATTTTAAGTTGATGATATGAGAAAAGTGTTTATTTAAGCTGTCCATATCTAACAATGACACGTCTTTTACATGCTGCTGTTATTTATAGATGATATTTTTCAAGCTATCCTTAAGATGAAACTAAATCAGAATTTAAGTTCTGTTTGTCATTGGTCATATCTTTGCTATGTTAAGGTTATACATGTTCTTGTCTTAGATTCCTTAACCAGTAATTCAGCCAAAGCTTTTGGAAGGTCTCCATCTAGAAAACAGAACTATTCTTCTAAAAGTGAAAACTCTGTGGAAGAAAGTTTTGAGGATCTGCTCCTGAAGTACAAGCAGATACAGCTGGAGCTTGAATACATTAATAAAGATGAAAGATTGGCTCTGAGCAACAGGGAAGAAAATGAACAACAAGATGATAATAAAACAGCGGACACTGAGGACCAAATAACTGTAGAAAATGACAGTATTAAAACAGATGCTATAAAAGAAGTTTCTCCTGAGGAGAAAAATCCGGTTATAGCCTTTCAGGCATTTGAACTGAAACCTCTCAGACAAAAACTGCCTACTCCAGCTGAGAGGAGCAGGTTAAAAAAAGTCAAAGAAGGAACAAAGCAGTCGTCGCAGAAATCTGAAGTCACAGAATCCTCCCAAGGTAAATACCTGTCAAGTTGTAGCTCTTCTGTTTTGTTGTCGTTCTTCTTGAGTGCCTTAATTTATCACTTTTATTAAGTTTTTGAAAGTATTGTACTGAATAAAATACTAGTTTCAATTAAAGTGTTAGTTTTAAGTGATACTGTAAGTACAGTAGGACTTACTCTATTGCCTTCCTCTTTTATGTAATTCATTGAAACTGTTTAGAAGCATGGTTGTGGTGTGTTGTTCTGTTTTTTTTTTTGACAGATCCAGATCTCTGGTAAAAGTCCTTGAACTTACTTTTAAGTGTAGCAAACTAAGGTAGTTAGCTTAAATTTCCTAATCTGAGCCTCCATCTAGTTCTGCTACATGATGTTTACTGTGTTGGAGGATGTGCTAATGGATGTCACTTGTCATCTTATGGTAGCTAATTTGTCAGCGTGCATAAACTATCAATTTGAGTGGGAAGAGACAAATTAGTAAATGAATGGAGTAAGGATACCAGTGAGTAATTTGTAGGAACATGAAGGAAGGTAGGACTAAAACACTGAAAGTCAGAATGATTCATTCATGTGTAACTTCGGTATAAGAATTGAGAAGAGAGAGACTGATTAAAAAAAAAAAAAAACCAGAGCTAGAGAAAACTGGGAATTACTAGATAAGCCATGCCATTCTAGGTATTTCTCCCCTTGTGTCTTTCCCATTATTTAAATAAAAATTCTGATATTCTTTAAGAAAGAATGTAATTTTTAATGGGAGGCGTGGAGGAGCAGAAACAAGAGATTTTGACTGTAAGAAAACAGTAGCTTGCAGGAAAATGTTGCAAGGAGGAATAAAAGACCTATTTCAAAAGCAGAAGTCTGCAAGGAAATCTAATTTCAAAGTTCAGAAGCACTGAGAATGAAAATACCTGATCATATGACAGGGGGAATAGGTACTGTAATATGCATACTAAGAACATCTGGATTTTTGCAAACCACTCAATCAAATGTGTGATAAAGATGATCTGAAAGCAGACAGACGATGCAAGACAGAGACCTTTATGGCAACGTAATACAGATTTCCAAAGTAGGAAAAATCTGGATTTTAATTATTGCAAATTAATGGGTATCAAGAAAGTGTATGCTACTTTATTATGCATATATTAAGACATCAGTAACGTTCATTTTTCATATCCAGTTTATTTAACACTGGTTTCCTGGATGTCTAGACCTGATAGAGTTGAAGAATTTGTCTTAAAACTGAGTAAAGCTTATGTGTTCTGGAATGAAATATCTGTAGGTTCAACTTCACTGCGCTGATAGAGGCTTTATGGCGGTATTGCCTGCTCTCTTGCTGCTCATTGATCTGTTCTGCCTGTGTCTTCCTCTTCTAGTTTACATCCCATGTCCTTATCTGCATCTCCTCATTTCCATCGTGTGGACTGAGTGGCTAGGAACTTTGTTTAATGTAATAACTTCTTGGGATTTTTTAGAATGCAGATGGGCATTAAATAATTATTTTTCTCCTTCACGTATGTGTGCTATAAAAGAAAATGCATACATGTGCAAGCATTTCCTATGCACCATTTTTATTTAGGTATAAGGTCTTGGTTAAACAACCTCTTTGTGACTTTTCATAAAAAAAACAAGAATCTCTCTGAAGAAAGGCTAATACAGGAAAGGACTGCAAAGCTTCTCTTCACAGTATATATTTTCTATTATAATTATACATAGCAATGTTAAATATACTATTGATTTTATATATATAATTATATTATTGATCATGTTAATCAGGATCAGTTACGTTCATTAAATGATATAGCAATGTGTGTGATATATGTAAAACAAATATATAATAAACAGATTCATGGCTTTTGGGCAGTCTAACAAATTAATTTGTCAATATACTAATATTTATTGGGAAAGCATTACTATTTGCTGTTCATTTTCATAGGATAATTTTTTCTTCAGTGTGAAATGAATCGAGATCTTACTGCACCTTTGAGCCTTTATTTAATTATGCAAGCAACTGACCCGTTACTCAAAATAACTGCCAGTGGAATCTGAGATGCTCAGAACAGTAACTGATACAAGATGGTGGCTTAAATGAATGGCAAGAAGCCTTATTCTCTTCTTGTTTTGTGATCTGTTCTGCTCTGCTTCCTGGGGAAGTACATATCAGCCAGAGGGTTATTAAAAAAAATTCAAATCTTGCCTTAGGTTTATACCATCTTCATGATACAAATTTCATCAGATACACCATTAATGTTTTTAATGTGCTCATATACTTAAAATTCCAATTCTGTTTTATGCAGTGTACTGATGATATTTATAAAATATTTGTATAGATTAATTTCTGTATATAATGCTGATATAGTTCTGTTGTTTCATGAGAAACAACTTGCTCAAAACCATTTTCCTTTGAAAGGTGCAGAAGATAAAGAACAAACATCAACGAGGAAGCCTAGCAGTTCAGATGCAACATCTGAAAAGGTAAGAAAATAGTCCCCTGTAAACAAGGTATAATTGCTTTACAGTGTTTCCTGTGCTTTTTTGCAAACTGTAGTCCAGAATCGTTTCATTGATAGAAGCAGTTCATTCTACAGGAACAGC
Source organism: Numida meleagris (assembly GCF_002078875.1). Taxonomy (NCBI): domain Eukaryota; kingdom Metazoa; phylum Chordata; class Aves; order Galliformes; family Numididae; genus Numida; species Numida meleagris. The sequence goes on along the minus strand of NC_034409.1, from coordinate 36,817,298 downwards.
TTTTTACCTTTAGAGCAGTATTTTAATCTTCTGATGAAAAAAACACAGGGACAGGCTTTTAAAAGACTTTCAAAAAAGATTTGCTTACTAAATGACTTAAGTAACACTTCTTGACTTTGTCTCATCTTTTTTTTTTTTTCCTCAAGAAACTGCTTGATGAGGAGGAGGAGATGTCTGAACTACAGCTTAGGCTTCTTGCACTTCAGTCTGCTAGTAAAAAATGGCAACAAAAAGAGCAACAGGTGATGAAGGAAAGCAAGGAAAAATTAACAAAAACCAAAACTGTGACACAGAAGGTCAAAGCTAGTGCAAAAGCACATTCAACAAAAAAAACAAGTTCTACAGGTAATAAGTTAATGTTACTGAAATGAGAAACTATGACAGGTGCTCTGAAAACAGACGTAGTATGTTGTGTGAAACAGTGGGTGATGAGCCATTAATCCTTCTGGAACAGTCTTCATCTTCTAAAAGCTCCTGAAGATTCTAGGATTTGGGAAACTATTTAGTTAAAGTAGAGTTAATCACATATCTTTTTACTTAAAGGCAAGCAAACTTTGAGGAAACAACAGACAAAGACATCGAAGAAGATACAGCAACAAAAGGAACAAGATAGGCGTCAGAAAGAGGAAGACCAGAGGAAACAAGAAGAGGAGGAGGAGAGGAGAAAGAGAGAAGAAGAAATCAGAAAAATTAGGGACCTCTCAAATCAAGAAGAGCAGTACAATCGGTTTATGAAGCTAGTTGGAGGAAAAAGGAGATCAAGAAGCAGGGTAATGAATTTGTAGTGTTGTGTGTGGTGGTATGTTGCAATTCATGACTGATTCCTGTCTTTATGCTCCTCCTGATTTCACCCTCACTGACACTTCCTTATCCCCTTAAAACTCGTAGTACATAGGTCACTCTGAAAGCAATGCCTCCTCTTTCTTTCCATGGAAACCACAACAGATTCAAAGACCACAATAACACTGTTTGATAGAGCAAATTCTCGACTACAAAGCACTTTCTCAACATGGTCATGACCATAAGCGTTTGCCACATCCATCACAATCTGCATCAGCAGAGATGCCCCACTGTTGCCATTGCTGAAACGCACCACCCACTGCCTCATTGTCCTCTAACTCACTGTTCAGTCACCATAAATGTTCAGCAAGTGGCAATGAATGTCAGTGGGTGCCATTTTTTTCTGCATGGAGGAATTTGATGATGCCCCTTTGCTTCATATGCACTTCGATGTCAGATGATATTGTGTCAGACTGCCCCTCTGCTGCTATCTGTTGCATGGCAACAAAGTGTAATCGGATATTGGTAGGAAGATTCAGCCTCTACTGCCATACCACCAGTATGCACCACTGACGATGTGGTCCAGCAGAATAAAATAGGAGGCATTATTTTTGGAGAAGCCCCTGTATTTCAGTGGTTGCAAAGCTTTAATCCCTTCTTAGATAGATATTCTCTTCAGTTTTAGTAAGATCCGATTTGTATAAATTGTACATACGAAAATATTTTATCATTAATTTGCCTCATAAAGATTTTCAGCCAAACTTTTTTTGACTTCCTTTGCTTAGTTTGCATTTTCATCTCCACATTTTGAATTTTTTTTGTCTACAACCTCAGTGACCTACTGCTTTCAAAATGTCATCCAAGGTTTAATTTCTTTGTAGTATTTTTTTAATCTATGAAGGTACTAAATACTCCCCCACAAAAATTATTACTTCAAACCTCATTACAGGATGACAGAGTTGTCAACCTTCTGAAGGACTAGAGTTACTGCATTGGTGGTCATGCTGCGCTTGTAGAATTTTTTTTCCTCTCGTCTTGCAACTTGTAAAAGGCACTTAAATCGTTCACATTCTGCCTTTAAATCATAGGTACATTGTAGAGGAAAAAAAAAGTCAGTGTTTGTTCAGTGTCAGTTCTTTCATCACAGAAGCTGCTTACAGCAACTGCATGTGTACTGAATGGTTAGTGCTACTGATGCTCTAATGCGAAATGGAACTACAGCTAGGGGATTTGTGACTCCCTGTTTGAATTCATGTTATACAAGAGTCCCATGAAATGATGGGGAAATGGAGACTTGAAGTGTTTAAACACTAAACATACTAAAAGATACCAAAATGTGTACAGTATGCCTCTGAAAGACACAAACTGAGGAGTCCTACGAAGTAACATTTACCTGTTCTGTGTCTTAATTTCTGAATATTAATTAGTACTCTGATTTATTAGTTGAATTTAAGTCTCTTGGCATGTTCTAGTGTGATATGTATCTCATGCGGGACAAGTAACGGATTCACGTCCTGAAACATCAGTCTTAGAACAACTAGAAAGTGTTTCAACTAACCGCACACGTTTTGCCTTAGTGAAGATGATCCATGTACAGTTTTGAGTTTTTTCTAATAAAAGTAGTTTAAATGGCCTTGTTAATTACTATGGCATATTTAACAAAGGATCAAGAATTTATTTCCCTTCCAGTGTTTAAGAAACATCTAACCATGACAGTTTACCAGATAAATGACTTGATAAATACTTAAAAATTGCTTCTGTGTAAGCTTCATAAGCTTTCCTCCTTTCCCCTCAAACTCTTAAGAACCCTCTTTTAAAAACTGTTTAAAATCAGCTTTAATGTCAATGCCTGCGATAGATTTGATTGAAAGTCAGTATTCAGTTTGTTTTTTTTGAGTAAGCTGAGTAAATTGTATTTATAATGTAATTAGAAGGCTGTTATAAGGGCCTGTCTCTAAAATTCTCTGTGAGTAGGCTTGCTCTAAAATAATAACATAAGAACAGTTAAATAAAATACTCTTCTTGTTGCTTTCAGTCTTCGGATACAGACTTGAGATGGTCTTTGGATAAACAGTCTACAGATAGCGCAGGAGGCATATATCAGTATGATAATTACGATGAAGTTGCTATGGATACAGATAGTGAAACTAACTCTCCAGGTAAGACTTACTTCCAGTTATTTATAAGATGATTGATTAAAAAAATAGTTAAAAGGTAGGAAATGAACAGTTATTTTGGAATATGACATAGAGTACTAGCTTACATTTAAAAAAAAAAAAAGGCATTTACTAACATGCTAATACTGACTCTTATTTCCTTTCCATCTCTGCTGTGGTGATCATTTGAAGGTCTTCAAGGTTATACTGTTCTTACGACAATACTGTGAAATCTATTTTTTTCTACATTCCAAAGCAGTTGTGTAGAGAGCAGATGCCCATGGGTGTTGACTGGATAAATAGCGGCTTTGCAGAAAAGGGCCTGGCGTCACCATGGATGTGAAGTGAAATACGAGTCAGCAGTACATCCTTGGGTGATAAAGGCAAGCTGCAGCCTGGGTTTGAGCACTGAGGCTACAATGGCTGGATGGAGTGGTCAGGATTGAGGGAAGTTCTTATTCCCCTCTCTTAAGAACTTAGGAGACTATTTGTTTTTAGTTTTCAACTACATAAAAGATAATGATGTATTGGAGTGAGTCTAGTAGAGGACCTCAAAGTTTATTGGAGACTGAAGCATACAATTTATGAGAAGGGACCAGAAGAGCTGAGTTTTCTTTAAGAAGGCTGAGGAAGGTCTTTACTGCTGTCTTCAACTACCTAGTGGGTAATTATAAAGAAGATAGAGCCTGGCTCTATCTTCTTCATAAAACTCAGCTCTTCTGTGGACTGAGCAACAGAGGGACAAAGGGAAAATGCTTAAATTGTGACAAAAGAAATTTTAGATAGAAGGGCGAATGTTCTCAAAGAGAGAACAACTGAATACTGAAACTGGTTGCCTGGAAATAGGAGAACTTAGTCCTTCAAAGATACTTGGAACTTGATTGGGCACATCACTTAGCAAACTTTAGCATAGTGTTGAACACCGCTGTTAGGGCAAATTACTTCAGGGATCTCTTCCAACCTAAAATATTTCATGACTCTGAGGTGCTTTTAAGTTATTCAGGCTTCCTTTTTCAATATGAGAATGCTGAAAAAAGTGTAGTGTTGCAAGAGCTCCATTAATCAAAATACTTAATTGATCATTTTTCTTCTTCTGCTTTTCATCTTCCGTTCTTTATTTTCCCTTTTTTTCCTGTTCTTGTTAGTCTGCGTTATACGTTAATTTGTTAAAGCAGTGCTCTGCTTTTGCTTCAGACTTACAGGCTACGTGACTCATTCCTTGATGAAGCATCTCAAACTTTAATGTTGCGTTTCAGAATTCAGTGTGAACTATATGTTTTGCCTGCCTCTGTCCTAATTTGTTCTGTGATAGAGTGTCAGGAGTCGCTCTACTGGGATACGTAGCTTAAGAATGCAGATTCGGACATATTAAATAAAATATGAGGGATAAATCATACTGAGTGATTACCTCAGTACTGTTTGAGAATACTTGCATTTCATATGTAATTTTTTTTGTGTGTGTTTAGGAATTAAATGCGTTGTCTGCATTTCATGCTGGCATACAAAGTCCTGATTATTTTAAAAGAAATAATGTGCTGTTGCAGCATTAAATCTGTTTTAGTAAAAGCATGAATTTAGTATTTCTTACACTCAGTTGTTTCTTTTTGTTACAGCTTCCTCTCCAGCACAGCCTCCTTACTTTGAGTGTCCAGTAGGATATTATCCACCTCCAACAATACCACCAATTTCCTTGCCACTGCCACCTCCAATTCCAGTAAGTAACCTTGAAAGGAATGTGTTTCTGAAGATACTAATTCTGATTTTCTCTTATTTATAATGCTAGAGTTTTATCAAACATGCATTTAATCCTGAATTATTTGATGATTTCATTTGATTATCTGATACTCCTACAGTTTCTTTTTTTTAAAAAAAGGAACTTTCTCAGCTTCTTTTTGAATGATAAAGTTTCTGTTCAATTGAAGTTTTCTGTACTGAATAAAATCTTCCTCTTGATTGTTTAGTGGCGCTACGTGGTTTCTTAGCATCAGGCAAATAAGTTTGTTACCTAGGGGGGAAAAAAAAAACTGTAGCTCATCACAGTCCTTTCACACTCTGTGTCTTTTGACTGTTGCTATCAGTCTTTGTATCACAGAGTACCCATGAAAATGGAATCCTTTGCCCACCACTTCTCTTCAGTGAGTGATTTTTGTTCTTCTTGGGAAAGCAACAGGAAAGTAGACCCTTGCTTTTCCCTGTTCTGATGGCCTCTGAACTGTTTTGAGTGAAGAAGCCTGTGATTTTGTTGCCAAGATGAACTTGTAAAACCATTTGGGGAATGTCTTTTAAGCAGTTTGATGCAATCCATTGGCATAACCTGTCAAATCAGCTGTATTTCTGTGGCTAGACTATCTCTGGCTCTGAATTTTCATTTATAAATATATAAATATTTATAGTTGTATGTCTGCACTACTTTCATCTTCCAGATGTGACTTGTTTCCATCTTTTATGGGGTTATTACAAGTGTTTAGCTACAGCCTTTGACATTAGTCTAAATCCACTGCAGTTTAAATTAATTTTAAACCATGAAATAATTTAGATAGCATAACCTCTGCGAAATAACCATAAAGAAATAGTAAGCTTCAAAAGTCTCTAACCCTTATTTTCATTTTTCTCTCAGCCTCTACCATCTATGAGCCAACTTTATATGGAGGGTATTTCTTGTGTTTCTCTTGAGCCACCCCCACCCCTTCCACCTCTTCCGCCCGAAGAACCTGAACAGCCACCAAAACCTCCGTTTGCAGATGAGGAAGAAGAAGAGGAGATGCTCTTAAGAGAAGAATTACTCAAGTCTCTAGCTAACAAACGAGCTTTCCGATCTGAGGTACTCCATTGGTTTTTAAATGTAGACCTCTAGGTGGCAATCTTGACCAAAACTTAAGTGTAATCTGCTGGGGAATAAAGGCTGCTTTTCTGATTTCTTTTAAAAATCAATTTCTGTTACCCCAAAAGAAACCGAAGTAAAATCAACTCCAGGGATACCCTTTGAAGCGCGCCTTGCAGCTTGCTGTTTATGAAGAGATTATGAAATTCTTGGGTACCAAGAACTTGAATATGTTGGAGGAAATGGGAATTTTCTGCAAAACTGTTTATTGCTTAACTTCATTTCAGACTTACAGTGAGAGGAGTTGGGAGAGGCCCGCAACTTTCAATTGATAACGTGTTTGGTGTGTGGTCTTTTTTTGAGAAGCAAGGTTTATGGTTTTGAAGATGGGGATTGTTTTAGATGTCATGCCATTTTGGCATTATTGCAGTATTACAAGCTTTATGTAATGTAGTTGGATGGTCCATTTCATGCACGTCTTGAAACTTGAAATTATAATCTAGGCAGTATAATTCATGCTTACATTTATGTCTTGTAAAATACTTACGTGTAATGCCTATTTTTATGACTATTTTTATTTTGTTTTGTTAGGAAACTTCAAGTAACAGTGGTCCTCCTTCCCCTCCTGTTCCAGATAATTTGCAATCTGTGCCAAGAAGCAATCTGTCTGCTGTCAGTATTAATACTGTATCTCAGCCACGGGTACAAAACACAAAGTTCGTTAGAGTACCAAGGCCTCCACGAGCAGTGATTACAGTAAGGAAATATTGGTGCTTTCTCTTAACTGAACTGCAAATTGGAGTTGAATTCGGTTTGGGTGAACAGCAAATAGATGAGTTTTTCTTTTACTAATGATACAGCACAGAACAGCAGAGCTTCATTTAAACATTTGAATCATTAGTAACTGTAATCCATGTGCTCTTCTAGAAATAGTTTGTTGCTGAATTAAGAATTTGACAGCTTGAGGGAGCATCAAAATGCACCCATACTCATCTGAACTAAAAAAAGCGTTTCTCTGTTTACTGTAGAAATGGTGTTCCTTTCTGTTAAACCAAACTAGTAAGTTTAGAGAGTGTGCTAGTGAAGTCTAGCTGCAGTGTTTATTACATGGAACCAGGCTAGTGTCAGTTCACTTTAAGAAGTGATCTGCAGATCTGTGCCTGTTGCTAGTGTAGGTATAGCTGATCTCTGCTAAAGCTGTGTAAATTTCAGATTTATGAAGCTTGAATTTCTAAGACTCTAGATGTAGTTCAGTTAATTCCTTTTTCAGATTAGCATAGACTGAAACAGTGTGCTCTTCGGTGGTAGCTGAGCCAGAGTGAACCCTCAGTTGCTCTTTCCCCTCAAAAGGTGGTCTTTTCTTTCTTCTGGTCAGATGGTATCTCTCTTCTTGTGAACTGTGACCTGGAGCATCATTCCTGTTCCTTATTTAACTTTCTACAGGAGTTAGAAAACTAAGCTTTGTAGGGGATGAAAAGAACATTTTCTTCTGCGGATGTGGTGGTGCGGTTGGGTAGTGTGTTTTTTTTCTTTTCACTGAACTATGTGAGGATCAGCACAAAACTGGTGGCAGGTGGCATGTCTTGAGTGGGGGTGTAAGGTGGAGAAGAGAGTGTTTTCCTCTTTCAACAGCAGCAGACTTCATTATGTTAGCTCCAGTCGTACTCTGTAACTTGAACTTCATTTGAATAGTATGTCCAGCTTCAGTTAGCATTTGATTTGTGGTGTCTGCAAACAGCTGGAAGCAAAAAATGTTTGCCTCTGCTGTGCCAAATTGAAGCCTAAGTAATATGCTGTTCTATTTTTGGCAGTGAACAGAAGTGTCTAGTTAGCAATTCCTTTAAAAACACATCTTAGAAAACTTGGCTTCTTGTACTCTTTCACATGCAGGTGCTGTAATGAGCGGTATGATTCTATCAGTGTTTGATGTCTTTGTATTTTCTTTTTTACTAAATTTGGAGGAACATGTTATCTGTGAGCCTATTACCTCCCCAACAAATTTAGCTGCAGTATACCAGCAGCTTTCTTGCTCATTAAGTATAGACTGCATGATCACCTGGTCCCTTGATTCCATAATGGAAGAGAGCTTTCAGTGGTAGAGACCTGAATGTTCCATTGTTGGATATTTTAATGCATAGTTGCTTTTCTGTAAGAAAATTGTGTTCTTTAGCTCGAATTGGATGTATTTTTTGGTTTGTATTCATCTTTTCAATCTTCTAAATTCTAGACGTAAGTAGTGTAATTGTTGTTTCTACAATCATTTTACCCTTGCTTGTTTTTGTGTTCTTATCCATGTTTAAATACTAAACCTGCAATGAAGCAAAAAACCCTTAAACAACCATTTATTCTGTTGCCCTGTGTTATATCACAAGTGAGGGGTGCTTAACTGAAGTTGCAAAAATGAGGGAGAGCATGTCACTGGGGAGCTGTCAGGCAGTTTTAGTAATGTAATAAATGTTTCATGTAAGTTGTGGTGATGAAAGGCATTGTTGTAACACCTGGAAAAAAACTGACTTTGACCCTCCCCACTGTCAACTTTTCCCTAGAAGAAAAATGAAGAGGAGATTTAGGGACAGTTTATGCTGCACTACTGTGCCAAAACCATTTTGGCAGCTTTGGTTTGTGAATTCCAAAAAGCCAGTGATGGGGAAGTGATATATTGGGCACTTGAAGATGTGGTGAAGGGTGGGATGCCCAGTTTGATCAAGTTGAATTTCCATGGAACTGCAGCCAGAGAATTATTCAGAGGGGCGAACAAGTGCTTTGTTCTGTTCTCCTGCATCACTGAAAATTGGAATCGTACTACTGTGCTGTGGTGGTGTAGATACTGCAGCTATAGTACATTCCGAAGTACTGGATATGATCCTTACGATGAGAATTGACCAGGAGGAGTATATCAGAAAGAAAGGACTTTATTTTCCCCTTAGAAGTGGAGGACTTTTTTGATGTGTGCTTTAAAAGGCGTGTGGAACTTTGGACATATCTTGTGTTAATGTAAAGGCTAAACTTAAATCTGTGTATAATTCACTTGACCTATGCTGGGAGATGGGAAAGTAAGTCCTGGAAACATGAAGTTTCTTCTTTTCCAGCTGCAGCTTCAGAACATCTGAAGCTAATTTAATCTCCTTGTTTCTACATCATTCTTTGTGCTGATTCAATTAGTAATGCTGTCAAAAAGTGATTAATCTTGAAGCCTGTGTTCTGTCTGTACAGTTGTATTCTGCCAGTTTAACTTCCTGAGCAGCTCACTGTGAGGTCAGCTGACTGTAGTAACTGTGGGTGGAACAGGAGGTATTGCAAGTGTGTGACAGAGTCCTGGTCTTGAATGTCTGCTTACAGCATTTCTAGGGTAGACTCCCTGTTACACTTCAGTTTATTCACAAAAATTGCTTGTAAGTGGCCGATAATTCTTGAAATTGAAATAATTTAGGAAATTATTAGGAGTGAGACATTTGCAATTCATGTATTATGACCATGAAGCCACAAATACGCTATAGATACTTGAGAGTAGGTTGAAAATGTTGATGTACCTTTCATGTTACAATATCAAGGATAGATGCTGGGGAGATGCACAAATTCTTAAGTTTTTTTCATTGAGCGTGGAATTAGTGCCATCTTGTGCCATAATAAGAATGGATTTTAACTTCCTTTTTCTTTTCTAGTAAATATGTGTTCAGGTATCTCTTTGTAGTTTTTTCTCTTTCATATAAGATTTTTCTTCCCTACAGCTTCCAAAACACAAGTCTGTTGTGGTTACATTAAATGATTCAGATGACAGTGAGTCTGATGGAGAGCCATCTAACTCAACAAACAGTGTATTTGGAGGACTAGAATCCATGATAAAAGAAGCAAGGAGAAATGTAGAGGTAAACTATCCATATTTAATAGGTTTATTTTGTAATTGTTTTGCTTTGTTTACAGAGCTTAAACTTCTGGAGTTGAATCAAGAAATAATTGGATTACATCAGAAAGGGGCAAGAGTAGATAGATTACTTCTGTTTGGACCATCAAATTGTAATTTGCATAAGCTAACTAAAATCTTTAATTAAGATAGCATCATGCAGTTACAACTTGTAATATTTTGATTTCATTTTTTCAGTTCTAATTGAATGCATGTTTAATTAACGGTAGAATAAACGCTTAGTTAAAAGTCTCATTAAGCTTGAACAGCTTTAAGTTTGTGCTGAAAAACAGTTAATAGCTGTATTTTAAACTTGTGTGAGAAGTACTGACTTTAAGTTTTCTTTATAAAAGGCTTCAAGAATCAAAGCCCCTCCAAAATCGGAAAAAGAAAATGATCCAATGAGAACTCCAGAGGCTCTACCAGAAGATAAGAAGATAGAATACAGACTTCTAAAGGAAGAGATTGCTAGGTACAAATGAGTTTGATTGTTGTTCAAGTAAAATGTACATTCTTTGTAGGTCTTTGGTAATGTGTGTTTGTGATTAGGAAAAAAAAAAGAAGTTTGAAGACCTTACTATTACCTGCAGTCTTCCCACCATCAGTCTTTGATGGGGCAATTGTAGGAGTCTTAGATGCTATCTGACTTGTAGTAGATGTTTGGAGTTGTGGAATGTTCTTTCTTTCAACTTGAATTCTTGCACTGCTGCTTTTTATTTTGAAGATTTTAGAGCAATTAGGAATTAATGTTGAAGCTACTGAAAATCTTTGCTTTTAATGTCTGTTTTAGTCGTGAGAAGCAACGTTTAATTAAATCTGATCCACTGAAGAACAGTTCATCCCCTGCCAATTCTGATGGTGAAGTTGATGGGATTGGGAGAATAGCGGTAGCAACAAAACAAGTTACAGAAGCAGAAGCAAAGCTGAAGAAAAACAAGTGAGTCTCTTCCACTGTCGCATGCCCTACCTCGTTTGGTTAGAACTGTGAAAGCTTTAAAGATGTGTTTATTAATGTGTAGTCACTTAAGTACAGCAAGCATTTGTGGGTTATTTGTTGTCTTGAATTGTTAAGCCTTGAATTCTGTTGCTGTGCAAAAGGAACTATGTCGAAGGGCAAGTGTGGTGTTTGGTAACTTGTAAATAGGTTTGTTCACAGTGACAGTTTTCAGCTGTTCTTACATTCAGTGACTAGAACTTTATCTGTTCTTCTTAATAACTCTGAAATAGGGAAAAATGAGTATGTTTTTCACTGCTCAGTGCACTTGGATGATAGCATGTTTCAATGGGATATGCTTGATATAAATGAATAAGTATTTCCTGCAGATTAGGTGTGCTGTTTGAAGCTTTTCCTGTACACCTTTTCTCTTTTAGCATGTCTCTTCCATGCTTCTCACCCTTACGATTTGCTGTGGCAAAGATATAGGTACTTTGCATCCTACTTTTCTGCTTTCATTTGTTACTTTATGATGTGTAGACTGGTGAAGAAACTGACTTGTGTTCAGATGTATATTGAAACATGTTCATCCCCCTTCCTTTACTTACTTCATCCGTCCAAACCGTAATCTTTGATTACTCCTATTGTCCAGTGATATCTCTGAGAGATTTCCCTGGAAAATAATTGTTACGTGTCTTGTCTTTCTCTAGACTTCTGTTGATGAAGGATGAATCTGTCTTGAAACATTTGTTGCAACAAGAAGCCAAGAAGAGAGAGAATGTTCGAATTGCTGAAAATAAAATTAACAAACTGGCTGAACAGCTACAGGCAACAGAGAAGATCTTGAACGCTAATAAGATGTTTCTCAAGAAGCTTCAGGAACAAGTAAATTCTGAATTTCTGTTAATTGTAACTAGAAAACTTGGAGTAGGAAGCTTGATTGTTTGGAGACAGTAGACTTGCTTTGGAGGAATGATTAATTCACTCCCATATATTTTCTAACTGTATTCAGTTATCTGATAATATCTGAAAACTTGCATATTATTATTTTTTTTCCAGATTCATAAAGTTCAACAACGAGTAACAGTCAAAAAAGCTCTGGCATTAAAATATGGGGAGGAGCTTGCTCGAGCAAAAGCAGTAGCAAGTAAGGAAATTGGGAAACGAAAACTGGAGCAGGAACATCTTGGAGTAAGTCTGCTGTTAAACAATGCTCTTAAACAATGTTATTCTTGAAAAGCGGTAGCAATTTTGATTAGGAAACCTCTTTCAGATGGGATTTCAGGAAAAACAGCAGAAGATTTCAAAAGCACTGGAGGAATCTTTCTAATTTGTTTCTTCTGTTTTTGGGAATTCAGTAGAGAAAAAAGCATTAAAAAAAAATTTGTTCATAGCCTACATATATTTGCCAGAGGAATGTCATTAAGGTACAGATTCTGTTATCTTTCTGTCTGAAGAATGGAAATTACTGTCTATAGGCATTAATTATCTCATTAAGCTATCTACGAAAGGCACTGAAGTGGGATTTTGTTACTTTACAAATTATGGAAGAACCAGGCCTATATACTTGACTATCTACTTCGGCAAATTTTTCTTGGTTTTATTTTTCCTGTGGATACTTGTCTTGTAGTTCAGCTTTTAAATATGATTAGAACTTCTATTGAAGCCCTTCACACAGTGTAGGGTAATCTGTATTGAAAAACCTGCATATATGCCAGTTGATTCATAGGAAACTTTGGTGGGTTTTCCTGCTGTTTTTTGACATTCTCTTGGAAAGAGTTTAAAAATATTTTTATAAACTCTTGAGTTAAATAACTTGCCCGTGTTTAATTTGCCTCTTGTCAATACATCAGTAAATGTGAAAATGAAATAAAGGGATTTTTTCTTTTCAGCCAAGCAAAATGTTGAAATTGGAGAACTCCCCTGCATCAAGTCCAAAAAAGCATTCAGCAGAACTGATTGCACTAGAGAAAAAACGACTGCAGCAACTAGAGTATGAGTATGCTCTGAAGATTCAGAAATTGAAAGAGGCCCGTGCACTTCAAACCAAGGAACAACCCGATATTGCACCTCAGGCAGAGGAGGAAGCTGAATTTGCATTACCTCAGCCATCACTTCATGATCTTACACAGGATAAATTGTCTTTGGACAGTGAAGAAAACTACTTTGATGATGAGGTGCTGTCTAATTCAAACCGAGAACGAAGGAGATCTTTCAGAGAATCTAGTTCTTACACTAAGCCAAATCTTAAACACATGGACACTCCAAAACAAGAACCTATAAACAAACTTTCTAAAAAGGCAGCAGAGGAGCCTGAGCTTTTCCTTGGGTTGAATATTGATGAACTGAAAAGACTTTATGCTAAAGCTGACAGTTTGCAAGAACTGTTAGTGAAAAGTACTGCCTTTGTAGCACCTAAGGAAGATCTCTTATGTGGTCAGGTAAGGACTTTAAATATGAATGTGGCTTTTATTAGGTCATACTGCAATTGCTATATATCTTTTTTTCTGTTTTGTAGGAAATTTCAGTGGATATGGATTTTGTTACATTGCAAAATAAACAGACGGAAACAAAACCATTTCCATTTGGGCCATATCATAGTCCTCTTCTAGTATTTAAATCCTACAGGTACGGAGACACTTAACAGCTGCTTAACTTCCGTATGTACGTGTTTTTAAAGTAGTCTACTCTGCTTTTCATTGATAACCAACACATGTATGGAAAGACGAACTGTATGAGAAACTTGACCCTCCTGAAGCAGTTTTCTCTAGCTGGGGAACTTAATGATTGAAATTATCCATGTAGCGGAGAAGAAGAGAATATTAGAGCAGAATCTGTGTAGAAATACTGTTTCGTTCCCTCTCTCTCCATCTGTTTTCCACCTACCTCTTATACTATAGGTCAGTGATGTTTTTGGTTGGTAGTAGGGTTTTGGACATACTGACATTCAGTACTAAAAAAGTAACTGCTTATTTTTTTCAAAATGTTTTCTTTAATAAAATTGCTGTCGTAGTTTGTATGCTTAGTCACAATAATTCATTATTTCGTTTTAGGTTTAGTCCGTATTTTCGAACCAAGGAAAAACTGTACCTCAGTTCAGTAACCTATAGCAATATGATTGAGCCAAAACAGTGTTTCTGCCGTTTTGATTTAACAGGCACATGTAATGATGATGACTGTCAGTGGTGAGTTCTCTTTAATTTGATTCGTGGACGTCTGATTTAAGACCAAAATAGGCAAGGTGTTCATTTCTTCAGAAGGTCTGAATTTATGATTTTAAGGACAAGGTTTAGAAAAGAAAGTTACTTTAAAATACCTTATTGCAAATACCTGGTTGGTAGTAAAAATAATTTAAAATCTTGTGTCTCAACCATGAAGAAAGAAGACTTTTTAGATACAAGTTTTTGTTATAAAAAAAAGCAGTGTAGACTGTTAGAGAATATTTTACCCTTTGTCTTGTAATGCAGATAGGGCTCTTCTTACCTAGAGCTTTGGCGTGACATTAGACCATCATGTATCTTCAGGTGGTGATGGATAGCGTTAAGCACTGTAGAAATGTATCATGCCGCAAATGGACATAAAGCACGTAGCAAATATTATATGATTATATAGGGAAATACCATTGTAACAGAGGAATTCTGTTTCTTTGGTGAAATACTGGCTAAGTTATTCTGTTTCTTTGAAGCTTGGTGTTAAATCATATTAAAAATACTTTGTTAAACAGCATTACACTGCACAGTGTAAGAAGTTGGTAGAAGAACAACTGGATATCTATTGGCCATGAGTAAATTCAATTTGAAAACTGGAAAAGTACTGTAGGAATGTACTTCAGCACTTTTCCCTTTTTGCAGTAAAAAAGCTTCTTTGGATCAGCCCACAGCTATTATCATCGAATCATATTTCAGATCCTTTAAATGCAAAGTGATGTGTTAATCGTTATAACGAACCTATTTGAACTGAAAAGTTTTAAATACTCTGTTCCTCTATTAGTGCAAAGCAAGTGTGTAGAATCTTATTCTAATGAGCAAATAATGAAGACTAGGATTAAGTTACTGATGTGTACTTCGGTTCACAGAAGGCCCAGAGAAACATGTAAGGGAAATTTCAAAACAGACTGTATTATTAAACATGGATATCATTTTCTTTATGCCTCACCCTTGCGTGTACTAGTAACAACTTTCTAATTATGGACCTTATTAAATTATTGCTATGATAAACATTTTAATTGCTTTTCTGTTTATTTTAGGCAGCACATGAAAGATTGCACTCTTAGCCGAAAGCAGCTGTTTCAGGATATTTTGTCTTACAATTTAGAACTGATTGGCTGTTCGGAGAAAAGCACTGATGAGGAAATCAGCACTGCCACAGGTTTTTAAGAATCTCTTGCTTACTTTTGTATTTGAAGATTTATTTCTAAGTGTAATAGTTTCCATTAAAAGCTCTGAGGGCAAGTACTTCTCATGTAATGCAATGTGTAAGATACTTCTCCGCTTGTCCAATTCAGTCCTCAGTAGTGGTTTACCATAGTAGTGGTTTGTGGAATGTTTCACTCAAAAATAAAAGATTTCTGTGCTTCTACAGATAGGGGCAGAATTTGGGATGAAATCTTGCCCTCTCTACTTCTTCACATGTGTTAAATTAGCATACCTCTTGAAGCAGTCATATTTCATTAATCATAGATTGTGCTAAATTGCTGGTATTACCTATCCATTTTCGTTTGTTTACCTACCTAAGACATGAATGTTCTTGTTTCAGAAAAATACGTTGAAAAACTTTTTGGTATAAACAGAGACCGTATGTCAGTAGATCAAATGGCTGTTCTTCTGGCCAGCAATGTCAACGAAAGTAAAGGTCATAGTAAGTAACTTTCTTGATAAATTAAGTAAAATAAGTTTGTTTTTATATAACATAGGTACTTTATGACTTTTCAACCAAGAATACTCTCTGTTGTGTGTCAGTTTGTTTATTTAATTATACTTGTGATAGATTCAAGAATGGAACTTGTTTTAAGGCCATAATATGATAGTTTTTGTTTTATTACTTTTTTAGTTTTAGTTTTTTCCAACTTGAAAATATGACTTAAGCACTCAAGAACCACAGGTGCATACGATTAAAAGTTATACGTTTGTATTGCTTTGGTGGAATGTTTTTATCTGAAATACTCATTGGTAAAGATATTTTAATCTTGAGTATGAAAAGTAAAAAGTAATTTCTACTGCTTTGCTTGTTTACAGCACCTCCATTTACAACATGGAAAGATAAAAGGAAATGGAGACCAAAGTACTGGAGAAAACCTCTGTTAGATAGTAGCAGCAGTGAGGAGGAACAATCTGTTGGACCTATTAAATATGGTAATTTAGAAGCATGGCATCCATTAAAAAAGAATACTGAGGAGAAAAACAGAGATCTCTTCCCAACACCCAATATTTAAAGTGATTCTTAAGAAAAGCAGTGTTTTGTTTAGCTCTTTTGACTTCTTCCTATTTCCTGTATGCAAACGTTCTTGCATTCCTTTGCATAACTTTTCTCAACAAGTTGAGCTTAATTTGTGGTACTTAACAACAACAACAAAAAAATAAACAAAACCCAGCAACAAAACAGCAACAAAAAACCCATCAGCAAACTAGTATAAAGTGTGACCGGAAGCTTAGGTGGGATTTCTACCTACCTGTTCATGAAAGGGAACATGGGAATCCCTGGAATGTTACAGCTTTGCCAAAAGATTCTGATTTTTTTTTCCAGAACTGTAAAATGTGGTAAACTTCATGTTAACTTAAATTTGTACAGCGTTGATCCTTAGTGATGAGATCAGGAGGTAAAAAGAAAAGCTGCTCTTAAACATCATTTGAGACTAGGAAGCTTGCTTGAGCATCAGTAACCTGAAATATGACTAAATATTGAAGTGGGAGCTTTGGGATTTCTTGGCAAATCCTGTATAAATGATTTTTGAGATAATCTGTTCTTTGACATAAATGTCCATTTCTTAATGCTACTTAGTTGGTGTCTTTTGGCCAAAGAAACAGTGTTTATTGCTATTTATTTCTTGCCTTCGCATGTTAAGTATAACTGGTCTTCTACTTGTTACACAGTTTTAAATTTTAAAGGTGCTGAAGTAACCATATTTTGCTCTTGTCTATGGCTAAATTTAGTGTATATGTAAATGTCACTCCTTGTATGAATTGTGCAGTGACAAGTCACTTCTGTTTTGAAAAGAAAGATGATTTTTTTTTTAATTTGCAGCCCACCCTACAGAACATAAAAAAAGAATTCCAGCTCTTGATACTGTTGTGACTCCAGATGATATCCGATATTTTACAAGTGAGACTGATGACATTTCCAACTTGGAGGCAAGCGTCCAAGAAAATCCCTGCAATGTACAGCTTTGGATTAAACTTGCATATAAGTACTTGAACCAAAATGAAGGGTAAGTCTGCTTTTTACATTTTAGTTTTGATTTTATGCTTTACCCATGCAGCTGTAATCGAGCTTCTTTTCTGATGTTAAGGAACTTTCTTCATTGAAGATATAAATAATTCATTCCTTAAAAGCAGATTAAGAGCAGCCCTCGTATTTTTTTTTTAAAGTAATGCTTCCTATTTATGTTGGCCCATGATGTCAGAGGCAGATGGTGGTGGTATGAAGCAAAGGTGTGTCATTGAATTCTTCCATGTGGAAAAAAGGCACCCAGTGATGTTCATCGATGACAAACATGTTTATGGAGACCACCACAGTGAGGTGGTGGGTGATGCATTTCAGCAGTGGTGACGGTGAGAGTGGATCACCTGAAACATGTGGGTTAGAAATGGAAAAGCCTGTGTACCAAGAAAAATACTACCAATCTGAAGAGAGCACACTTATTAAATCATAAGCATAGTAAGAAAAAGACCAGAAAAAGAGAAAGGAGAAAACACAATGGAAGATAATGTATGGTTTTTGTTAACCCATCTTCCCCAGGACCGCCTTGGTATTACTCTTAACAAACGGAGTGGTTTAGTAGTTGGCAGTGCTTTTAGGCTTTTCCTGATGTGAGCTGCTAAGAGAAGGAGTTGCAGGGAAGATTTGAGTCTTGAACATAATTAACTGTTTTAGTCTAACTTCAGAACAGGTGTTTTTATTAATGTCTGTGCAAAGTAATTTATAAAGATGCTTCTAAAATAAATGTGGTCCCGGAAGCTTTCTGTGGTCTTAAAGAGATTTAGTTATAAGTTGAAGTTTAGCTCTTTGTTTTGAGATTTAGTTGTTTTTTTTTGCTTTTCTGGTATCATTTCATGATAGTTATGTAGAAGCAAATTATACTTTTTTCTTCACATGCTTAAGAGATGAAGAATTTCAGAAACCTGGAAAAAATGCAATATGTGCTGACATAGTAAATGTAATATGTAAGAAAAATATTCTAACATGCTTTACTAAGCTTTTGAAATTTCTGCTTAGGATTTTTGAGCCTGTGTGATATGAATATATTTGTATGATTGGAACTTGAAACTTCTGCTTATAGATAAATCTTAGCTATTTTCAATTAAAATTGATTTTTCTTGGAGGGGGAGCTTTTTCCATGAACTCTAACAATTGCATGTAATAACCATTGAAGGACGAACACTTGCTGAAAGTTGAAAAACTTCGTAATAGGAAAGGACAGTACATGCTTAAAAAAGCTAAATATAGCTGCCTGTCAATTCCGTTCTAATTATAAGCATATATTTTTCAATTTTATTTTTCTATTTCTGTTGTACGAGTCTTAATACTCAAAAAGTAATAGTAGGTCTGTTTTTTTAAATATTTTTATTATCACTTAATTTTCACAGCTCATCATCAGAGTGCTTGGATTCTGCTCTAAATGTTTTGGCTCGAGCTCTTGAGAACAACAAAGAAAATCCTGAGATTTGGTGTCATTACCTCAGACTCTTTTCAAAAAGAGGAACAAAGGAGGAGATACAGGAAATGTGTGAAACAGCAGTGGAATATGCCCCATCCTATCAAATCTGGTGGACAGTAAGTAAAAAATGTCAAATGTTCGCATAGGTATGCATTTCCTTCTGTAGAAGATGTGTCAGGGAAGTACGAAAGGAAAAACTTGTATTGCACTGGCTTATTTAAGACCTTTGTGAAAGTTCTGCACTACTTACAAAGAAGTGATTCAGAGTTCTGTTTGCAGCATGTTTGTGGAAATAGTAATTATTTCCTCAGGTAATCAGTTATTTAAAATGCGGATGTCTCATCTGCTGTTTTTTTACATACATTTGCAAAATTTAAATGTTCACAAGAATATAGGAAGTTGATCATTAATATTTTAATTGTTTTCTGAGGTTTTGGTACGTGGAGAAGGGGAAAAATTGTTCATAAGGTGGTAAATTACATTATTCAAGTATGTGATTCGTGTTATTTTAAACTTAACCTTGAAGCTCTGCAAGTATTCCTTTAATATGCATTATTTTTCTCTAGTTCTTGAATTTGGAGAGTTCCTTTGATGGAAAAGACTATGTATGTGGGAGGATGCTGCAGTTCCTAATGGGAGTGACTGAAGGAGAGGAGAATCCCAATCTCTTGTCGTTCCAGCTTCTGGAGACTCTTCTCTACAGAGTTCACTTAAGCTTGTTTACAGGAAGATATCAGAATGCTCTTGTTCTGCTGCAGGTAACTTCCAAGTCACCACCCTAGGATTTGTCTTTACCTTCATCTTTCTTATGTCTGTGGCTCCAATAGTATCAACTTTAGAAGAGCTGTTGCATCTTATCTTTGTTAGAGGAATTCTCCTAGGGACTTGTGTTTTTAAAATACAATATCATTGCAAATTTGCATATACACTTAGTTTTTTTGTTGCATGTTTTCTCTTGCATTGGGTTGCTAATAGCCTAGGGTGTGCGCTGTGCCTCATAATACTGCTAGGGAATTGCTTTAGTTTGTAATCTCTGGTTAGCAGCAGAGTTCTTCTTTAGGGACCTTGGAATGTTGGCATTGTTTAGGTATTCAGATGTTTCTTGTTGCTACAGAAATGGTCAGTTTAGTTACCCTTTTTGGAAGAGCGTAGTATCATGTTATTTTGCCTTTTTACCCCTGCTTCAAAAATTGGAGACTGTTACATCAGACATCGGAGATCCTGTGAACTATAACGTTTTATCTCAGGCTTTTATTGTGACTGCAGAGAGAATTCAGGTTGCTGTTACTGTCCTGTAGTCCACAAAAAGGGGTTGAAGGTGAGATCAGCTCCCACTGAAACTTGAAACTGCTGTAATTTCTACCACGAAGTTTTCATTCCTTCCGGCAGGGGGCATTTATTGCTTGCTGTATCTTAAACATTTTTCTTGGTTGTTTTAAGGTTGTTAATGCTTTTTTTCTAGCTCAGTTTTAAATGGAAAATTATAATGCTGTGTTGACTTACTCCAGCAGCTATTCTAAAGGCAGCAGTACCAATGATTTGGTTTGTGTTGAGCTGAAATGGAAGTCTAGAGTGCATGAGGAGAGAACATGGATTGGTTTTCCTTACCTTTACTTTGAAGTATTAAACCAAAGCACGTATTTTGTAAATGTTCACCTGTAATGTGTTGCTGAAAAAGACTATAGTGAGGAGAGATTATCTAACTTTATTTAATAAGAGAAAATCTCTAGGTAAAAATGCTTCTTGAAACTGAGTGGTAATACTTCTCTTTAGAAACTTGAAAGAAAATTTTCTAAAATATTTTGAAGGGTGGATGTATGAAAACTGAAGTTTCAAAAACATTTTGCCTTTTACTCAAGAAATACCTTGCTGAATTTTGCTTAAATTTTCAAGTACTTCATTTCCTTTGAAAGTGCATTCTTAGCTCATGCTACATTTTTCCAGAAAAAAAAGTTGGCATATATCTAGCCATGACATTCTGTTCTGTTTCAGGAGCAGCTGTGTTTAGATTTTGTCTCATTGCTTGCTCTAATTATTTTATTTGAGATCTCCCAATTTAACTGGGCTGTTTTAGTTTTGCATGTGGCTGTTCAAAAAAGCGTACCGGAAATATTACCGAGAAGCAGAATACTGCTTGAAAATGTGTTGGGAGATGCAATGTTTCAAAGTCATTCTTTGTTCCCTTGGCAAAAGAAAAATCCTTAGCAGTTTTTCTAAAACAATTAGTAGAAATTATGTAGCTGTGTATTTCTGGGATATAGTCACACATTTACTTAAGCCAAAGTTAATCTTGATTGGGCATAAATTATTTTTTCTTTTCCATGGGAAAGATTTGAAACATTAGAACTTTTCCTGTTTCCTTTCCTCATTCTTAGATCTAAAAGATTCTTTGGTTAAAACGTATAATGCATTTCTTCTAACCTTTACAGGATGCTTTAAAATCAGCAAATGAAAAGATAATATCAGAACGCCTTACTTTAAGTGACCGTTGCTTGGCTTGGCTGTCTTACATACATTTAATCGAATTCAACATTCTCCCAGTCAAGTTTTATGATCCAGCTAACGTCGGTCCCTCAAGGATAATGAACAAAGAGCCATTTCTAATACCATGGCAAACAGTTCAAGATGTGAAGACTGATCCTGATACACTGTTAGCTATGTTTGAAGGTAAGGGTAAGGAAGTAAACTACTCAATACATTACTTATATTTTTTGATCTGTAAAAAGTCATACAACTTCTAAAATTTCATTGGTGGTGTGATACTGCTGCGATGTTAAACGACTGGGATTGATCCAGTGAATATTTCATCTTGATTTGAACAGAAGAATAAGGAAAGTCCATGGTTTGGATACTTAATGCACACACTTTTTCATCTGTGGTTCAAAGCTGTAGCTTTTCTTCTCTGATGTGTGATATTCTGTCAAGATGGGGAACAGTGACTTGTGACAGCATGGCATTGCTTATTTTTGGAGACAAGCTTCTGTGCTCATGATCTGTCTTCCATTCCCGCCTGATCCCCAGTGGGGTGTATCAGTTAGAAACCTATTTTACTGGAAGATTAGTACGGTTCCTTAGAAGAGGCAGAGCAAAGCCTCTGTCTTCATTTGGAGTTTAAATAAATGGGGTAACTTTTTAAAAGATATCTAATGAAGATACTGGAAGAAATTGAATTGACTTTGGTGCTGCCAAAGGGAGACTTTATACTAATGTTGTTTGAATGTCAGTACTTAGTGTGTTAGCTTCGCTAATATTGAACTGCTGCTGAGTTTAAGTATGCTGCAGATGATAATGCAGTGTGTGAATAAATATTCAAGCATAATCTCTGTAGATACACCACCTATAGGAGTGGAGGTACTCTAGCCACGATAATGCGTTGTTTAGTATTGGTATTTAGTAACTTTTGTTTTTCTTAACATTAAAAAAAAATTGCCCCTATTAGTTCTTGCCTCAACAGAGCTGATTTCAGCAGCTATGCTGAAGTTACTGCTATGTAGTTCTAAGAAGATGATGATATACTGTCATTTGTAGTATAACTTAGCAATTCACTGGTAGGATGTTTCCTGTTCTATTTCTGAGTATGTTTTGCTGTTGTGTTTAAATGAATGAGGTGGTATGTTAATTAAAAAAAAAAAACTTTTCCAACAATGGTCATCTTCCTGTTTCTAATAGCTTGCAAGAGCATTGCTCTCAGAACTTCCCATGCTTTCATATTTTTGTGATTGTTAAGGGATAATTTTTACGATGTTAAAGCTTTAAGTAACTCTTGACATTACTTGAGGTTCTAAGGTGTTGATTTTAATATTTTTGTTTTGAAGATGCAGTCAAAACATGTACTGATGAAAGCCTTGAGGCTGAGAAAAGAATAGCTATATGCTTTCCTCTCTATAGGAACATGATAGCTCTCTTGAAGCTTCTTGAGAGGTAAGATGTTTCCAGACACTTTGAATTGGGAGTGCTCAACTCTACTTTCTTAAATGTAACCTTTACCTTTTATTTAAGGTGGGAGTCTGCAGCAGAACTTTGTAGATCTTTATTGGAGCTCTGCCCTAACAACTGTCTGCTCTTGGAGAGTTTGGCCACCTTATATTTGCAGATGGAGCAGAGTGATGTTGCCTATGGAATGTGGATTGGAGCATTTGAGACAAATCCTCAGAATGCAGAAATTTTTTATCAGTTGTGTAAATTCCTTGTTTCACAGGTAATACCCCACCCCAAAACTGTTTCTGTTGGCCTGCTGGCTTTATAAGGTTTTGGGGGTTGCATGTTGTTTCAAGCACTTACGAAGATTAATCAATTTGATGTTTTTGTAATGTCTAGTTCTCCTTTATATGAATTTAATATAGAACAGTCAAGATTTTTGACAAGATTTAATGTAGCCAGAGGAATTGTATGCATGGATAAACTTATACCTCAGACTGTTTGTTCTAATCCAATGTTAATATCCTTACGCAATGCAATAATAATAGACAGTAATAGTGAGTCTTGTAATATGTTTTCCTTTTTTCCTTCTACTTGCTGACTGACTTAATTAAACGTTATTCTTGAGAGATTGAAGGTAAAGGAGAATTACAGAGATAGACAGCGCTTATTTATTGTGCTTAAGTTTTTCTTGTCAGCTTCAGCTTGATGTCTGATTTAATTTTTTCAATTTAAAAAACCAACAAAAAACAGGAAAGGTCAGGCAGTGTTCTTCCACTGTTGCAAGATTTTGTGGCAGCTTTCTTTGAGAATACCTACCAACAGCATGATTCCATGGATCTCTTAAGGTATGTTTACAGTATTATTTTCCATTTGAGGTTTGGTAATACTGACTTTTTCTTGAAAAATAGAACAGTCTGCAGTTCTTTTGCTTTTAGCTTGGCAAATTGTAGTAAAACTTAAGTGAATTATGCTTTAATAGTTTCTAAGGTTTGTACTAGTTGTTTATGCTTTCATAACTAAATTGTAAAGCCATAAGAATTTAAAGATGAAGCAGTCAGCAAATTTAATATCTGAACGTGAGGAAAAAGGGAATCTGTCAAATATGTTCTATACCAAAGTTGTTTTTTCAAAGCTGGAAGCATGAAACTTCATACCTTAAACTTGATATTTAGGGCATTTACAAAAGACCTCAATCCAGAGGTCGATGCTGTTAATGAACAGACTGTTGTTGCTGAAAAAGTGAAGGTTGGTAAGCAGTCTGCTGAAACTGTGTCTGAATTTTAGGCACCTACTTGACTATAGGAAGCTTGCATACTTGAGAACTTCAGGAAGTCTGTAAAAGAAAGCTAGCTGCCTTTGAAGGCTTTCAAAGGAAGAACTTATTTGCTAAAGCTTAAATGTAGATAAGGCCATGAAATGTTTTTACCTCGAAGTTGGGTGTTAGCTTTTTATTCCTGGTTGTGTTTGTTTACATTGACTTTAATACTGGTAATGCAGTGTGGCTGACAGTAGGTAGGCAACTGTATCCTAGGTTTTGATA
The DNA here is from genome assembly GCF_002078875.1 of Numida meleagris. Classification (NCBI taxonomy): domain Eukaryota; kingdom Metazoa; phylum Chordata; class Aves; order Galliformes; family Numididae; genus Numida; species Numida meleagris. The sequence goes on along the minus strand of NC_034409.1, from coordinate 36,793,372 downwards.
GTTGCGCCAGAGAGAGAAACTTTTATCGTATCACATAATGGAATAACATGCTTTCTTTATAAACTATTTCTATGATTTTATGTAATACTTTCTTACATAAATCTTTCTGGATAGTGTTAAACTATAAAAACAGTAAATGCATCTTCTTAATGCATCTCCTGTATTGAGATTCTAAACTAAATGATATATCCATGTAGGAGTCTTCAGTATAGAGGGATGTTATCATTTATAACTGCTTTTTCTCTTTTAGATATCTCTTGAATTTTCCAATGCCAATTGAATTTACAGCACCTCTCTATAAGGAGCATCTTACAGATGACATTGTAAACCAGCAAATCCCATATCTTTGGCAGATCTACTGGTGAGGCTTTTTGAAGTACTTCTGAAAAACGGCTATTGGGTCTGAGTAAATGGAGTTTTCAGTTGCAGAACGTTATTTACTGAGGATGTGTCACTTTGGGTTTTGTCAGAGCACTCTTACTATAAGAATTAATAGAAGAAATACAGTACAAGAATGGAAGACAGTAGATATTATTTCTGTTTAAATTGTGAGTTGCATTTTAAATGTTATTCCTTATAAGCAGTTGAGATTTACCCATTTTAATATACTTTCTGATAAAATTAGTACATTGTGCTGTTGAACAAAAAAAAACCAGCTTTCAGTTTATCTCAGAAAGGAAAGTTCTTTGTTTCTGAATCTTAATATAGAAGAGTGTGCATTGTGTTAGTAACATAACTTTTTTGAACTTTTAATGTAAACAGTTTGTGCCAGTCTCTTCACGCGAGTGTTAGTGAAGCGCTGGATGCTTATGAAGCCGCTCTTGGTGCAGTGATGCAGCAGGAAATTGTTCAGAACATCTGGCTGGAGTAAGTTGTTAGGGGAGGAAGGTAATTTAATCTCCAGACTACTCAGTGAAGGCCACCAGAACTATCTTTTTTTTTTCTTTTCTTCCAGTTACCTTGTTTTTATGAATAGCAAGGTTGTTGGATCCAACAACAAAGTTCAAGAATTCAAGCTTTTTACTGACCTAGTGAACAGATGTCTGGTTACGGTCCCCACACGATACCCAATTCCTTTTAGTGCTGCTGATTATTGGACCAATTACGAGTTTCATAACAAGGTAAAAACATCTGCGTGGGCATTTTTGATCGAACAAAAAGACTGATATCCTTTTGACAGGTATTTCTAATTGTCATAATACAGCATTGGTACTATATGTACAGTGACAGCTAGGAATTAATAAAAAAGAAATATCTGAGGAGAGTATAGTGTTCCAAGCAGAAAACTGTCTAGCAGTGACTTGAATAGAGGATAAGAGAAGCTTAAATAAGTGACATGTTTTGATACTGTGTGAATACAGCTCTTAATGACAAACTATTATGTCTTTGTGAGAAGAGAAACTGTAAAGGAGAGTCTAAGAGATGGTTGAGCAAGAGGGGTCTGCAGGGCTCTAACACTGGAGGATGAAAACAGTATTTAAGCTGTCAGTTTTGATCACTGTGGTTGAGAAACAAAAGAAAACAGTAAGGGAAGGATCAAGATGAGCACTTACAATGAGTTTTGTGCTGGATCTGTAAATCCCATGTCCCATTTTGCTAACACCCAGTGCATTTCTTTTTACTTACTGAATATGAGCTGGAAGGACTGAAATATTAGTGGTATTAGCTTCTGTATGAATTGATTTCTGCACCACTGAGGGGATAAGGCTTGTGGGTGTTCAAGTATTTTAGTCACAAAGTTTGTAGTTTGCTTCTCCATTATTCTTAGCAAAATTAGCCATCTATAGAGCAGATTAATATTAATCTCATTCAAATCTTACAGGTAGTTCTCTTCTACTTGAGCTGCATTCCAAAATCTCAACATTCCAAAACCTTGGAAAGGTTTTGTTCTATCATGCCTGCTAATCCTGGACTTGCACTGAGGTATGTAGAAATACATGTAAGCAAGATGAACTGGTTAGTATCAGTACTCCTTTTTTGTACAAGATTGCAAGATGCACATGATTTGACTTCTACTAGAAAAGTGAAACCTTTTCCTCATACTGCATGTTTTTTGAGACATTGTGCCTTCTGACATCTTCTGAATCTCTTTCTAGTATTTCACAGGGTTCTAGTCTGTCTACACCGTTTATAATTACATAGGCACTGTTAATGTATCAATTTTGTACATCTGTTCAAATATCAAAATTTCAAGTATATAGAGAGGTGTTAGAGGTATATTAAGATCTTGTATTTATGATAAGTATGGTTTCAAAGTGGAGCAAAATAAAATGGATATACCGATATATAACAGTGTTACCTTGAGGCTTGATGCTTTTTAGCAAAGACAAAACACCCTTAATTTTGGGAAGATCTTATGGGAAACAAAAGCAGTTAAAGTAAACATCATGCTGTGACTGTTACATAACAATATTTCAAAACGTATTCTTCCAGGATTAGAAAATTCATATATCAGTGCATTCAGCTGCTGTGAACTCACAAACATTTTGTTGAATAAGTTTGAAAAGTCCCTGAATGCTTAGATTTGTCTTCAGTAGGGGCTCCTGAGATTTCACAGGAGGAAGTATGTTTTGGTGCAGGGAGAGAATATGACACACCTACCTTTGGTGTAGGAACGTGAATGGCTGCATTTTAAACCAAGTTGCAGTTCTGTCTAGGTGGAGCTTAGCTTCCTTAGGCCGAGTTGATACTACATGAAATGGGTGAGCAGAACTGACTGCACAGTGGCTTGTAGTTATGACTGCAGAATTAACGTGGGTTCCTTCAAATGTACAGTTGCTAAAAGTAAATCTTGTAATGTGCCAAAATCATATTTTCTCTCTGATTTTATACTATGTAGTTAGTCTCTTAATGTGCATTTTTTTCTGAAAACATTGTCAGTATTGTGTGTGATGTCGTGCCTCTTTTTCCTACCTGCAGCTCTTGGTTGATTAGGTATAAAATATTTTGTATAATGTGTTTTTATCTTTGCATTGCTTTTCTGCTTCCAGTGATTAGAGCAGTGTTCCTTTCTCACGAATGCCTTTTACAGACTACTTCTGCGATACTGGGAGGAGAGCAATATTCAAATTCTGAAACTGCAAGCCAAGATGTTTACATATAATATCCCAACATGCCTGGCCATCTGGAAAATGTAATGCTACAGTCATACATCTGTTTTCATAGATATTACTTTTGTTTGTAAGGTTTACATCACAAAGGTAAATCTGAAACATCCTTCAAATTGGGCTTGTGCTGGAAGTCTCTTTCATTATTTTATTATTTAAACAGTTACTTTGTTGCAACAGACAAGGTACTGTCATGTCTTTACAGTTACAAATGAATGGAATTTCCCTCTTGGAGAAGCTTATGTGAATGGATATTACACTGATAAAGATGAATGATGTATTTACAAGTTGCCTTTTTTAATTCAACTATTGACTTCTGTCTCCTCCTCTCTACCCTCCCCTTTATATATCACAATAGCAGTAATCTCCATTATCCAGTGATGCTGAACTGATCTTTTTCTTCAGTGTTTGTTCATAATGGGGAACCACTGAAATGTCTTGCTCTCATGTAAGATTGTTTTTAAAAAATGGCTATTTCTGTCTTTTCACTGTAGATTAATATCATTGGAAGTTAGTCAGTTTCTTCACAAGGAATTTGTAGATCCATTCCACATCAGTATTCTGCCGATAATGGCACTTAAAGTAATTCAAGAGTAAATATTTTTGTTTCTTTTTCTCAGAGCCATTGCTGCCGAGTGCTTTCTAATGGGACAAAGAGAAGTAAGTCAATGCACTTTACTAAAATGAACAGTTATAAAATTCTATAGATTTGTTTCTTTGCATTACGTAAAGCAGTGATCCTCTTAAACCCAAGTTTTTTTTTGGTAGTTGAAATATTCTGTGTATAAACAAGGATGCGCGTGCTTCAAGTGTGAGAAATACCTTTAGCAATTGAAGTAGAAAGGATTATATTTTAGTTCTTCTGCATACTATTTATATCTTTCCTCTACTGGGGAGCCTGTGTTCTGCTTTCTTTTGTTCAACCTGGAGGAGATGGCTAGCATTTCAAATACAATAGAGGGATAAAAGGCTTCTTGTGCTGGAAGATGCTAACTGCTACCATTTACACAAGTTGGAATGGTGATTCTGCCAAGCAAATGTATGTAGAGTTTAAGTAGTGATCCCCCTGAAAGCTGTCTGCTCCTTTCCTCCTAAAATAATGAACTTCTTAATATATAGCGTGTTTGTGTGGGGAGCATTTCTGAGCTAGTTCTCTGTGGTATCATGTTACATGTCATTCTTGTAGAGACTGCTTCTCAGCATCCTTCTCTTCGGTCAGTTTTTCTTTTAAAACAGTCCTAAAGCTTTAACTGACACATAATGGGTAGCACGGCTACTGTTATATTCACATATGTGAAGTCTTTTTCCTTTTTACTGTCTCTTAGCATCATTAAAAAAGAATATTCCCAAGTAGACAGTTATTTAGTTGATAAGATCAAATAGTTCAGTCAGGAGACATCAGAGGCATGGTTGTGTACTCAACCTTAATTCTGTCTCTGTATTGATGATTTTGTGTCCTCTGCAATTAAGTCATAGATCCCTGCTTCAGTCATTGTATTGAGGTCTACATTTTAAGGCGCTACATATGTACAGTAAGACTGATGACTTAAAAGGGCACTGCTTTATTTAGTTATACAATTGGAAAAATATTTCAAATGAATTCAGAAGAGGACTCTCAAAGATGTCAAAGTTCATCTCAAAGATGAACCAATCAGAAATAAGGCACATGTAAAATATTGTAGTTGGATTACACCCAGAGGAAATCTTGTGGCTTTCTTCTGCAGCCACCTAACTAACCATGCAGTGCAAAGTAAAATCACTTAAATAGGTACACGAAGTGCAGTTATTCATTTTCTTTTTAGGGACAGGAGGATGGAGGAGGGGGGAGAAATGCCCAGTTAGGAATGTAGTGAGCACATTACAACTGCACAAAACAGTGACAGTTGCAGATAACTGTAATATGTTGTAAACAATTAAAATATTGTTTGAAGAGTGGATTATGATTCAGATTGTGGATTTCCTGCCCCTAGAGAACCTGTCATTCCCTTCAGCAGCTCATTTATAGGATTGCTGAGAGAATATACAAATGGTTATGGAAGTTTTAAATGCTAACAAACCCCTCAACCAGTTATGCTCTGAGGGGTTGGTACTTGAGATAGCAGTAGTTGAAAGAGGCTTTTGTAGATGTTTGCATTAAACCTTTTTGGTTCTCTTCTTTCTAGATGTAAAATGGTTTTAAAAAAATAAACAATAAACAAAAACAGCCATTTTGTCTTGCTAGAGTTGCAGATGCATAAACTTGTTAAAACATGGATAGATAATAGAAGTCATAGGAGGAAACCTATGGAAGTTACTTTCACTGCAGGGTTGAGATTGTATGCAATAATATGCAAGACCTTGGAGTTATTTTAAATGGTGAAAGGGACAGAGTAAGCTGCTGCTTTTTCTGAGCATGTTCCATCCTGTGCGGTGAACAAGGCAAGAGTTGTGAAGAGAAATAGTTGTCTTCATGTAATTAATCGTGTGCATACAAGGGTCAGAATTAAGGTCAGACATGAACTTGCCTTTTCATTCGGTAGTAACACTACTTGAATCCAAACCTTTTAAAAACTCTGATTTAAAAAAAAAAGTATTGCATTTGATTTTTGCGTTTTAAATCAATCACTTTGCACAGCGTTCTGCTGACTTAATATTTGTTTTTATTTTACAGGTCCATCATTTATATCAGAGAGCTCTTCATAAGTTACCTCTATGTGCAACACTATGGAAAGATGTAATGTTTTCTCCTTATGATTCAGTTTGAGGTTTCATGTAAATTTTCTGCATATCCCATATCCTTAGATGTGGTGATGCTCAAGCTTTGGCTAAATCTTATATCTGCTTCCCCATCTCTTGCAGCAACTCTTGTTTGAAGCATCAGGAGGAGGTAAAACTGATAACCTGAGAAAACTAGTATCCAAGTGCCAAGAGGTTGGAGTCAGCCTAGATGAGCTTTTAAGTTTAAACACTTGCAGAACAGAATGCAAGAATCTCTGAACGCTGGGTACAGGCAGCCATAAGTTCTGTTAAATGCCAAAATCAGTTGAATGATTCTTCAGGCTGATCTATGCCTAAGATCTGCGTAAGGCAGATGAGTATTGCTGAGCATATCAAGTCTCCAGTCTGCTTTCCCTGAAGCCGGAAACAATTAACATGACCCTCCTCTCTGGAAAAATGAACTCCTGTCTGGCCTCGCTTCTGGGCCCTGCCAGATTGTCATAGCATCGTGTACGTAAGTATAGTTAATCAAAATGACAGACATTATTTTTTCATGTTTTTATTTTGTTTTCTTTGTTTTGCTGTTCCTGATTCACTTGACACTCTCACTGATGCCTGAGAGATCTGTGTTTGGGATTAATTTACTGGGCTGTGTTTACAGTAAAAAGCAAGTAGTCCACTTTGGGTTTTTCCTTTTTTAAACCTTTTTTGAGACTTTTTCATTACAGGATTTAAAACAAAAGCAGCCGCTCTTAAGGAAAGTGTAACTGCCGTGGCCACAAGTATGCTTGTTGCACTTGAAGGCTCTAAGAGGGTTGCTTACTGCCCTTTTCTGCATTGGACTCATGGCAGAGACTATTAAACTTGAAGATTAAAGAAACTATTGCAAATGCCAGTGCATCAGAACCTAAGAGTGGTCAATTATGTGCAATTTTTGTAAAGAAATTTTAATTTATAATAAAGTTTAACAGTTTAAAGAAAGTTGATGTTGATCTGTTTTGTATTGTTACATTCATGTTGCATTGGTTATTTTTACAGACACTTTCAATTTCAGTTGATACAAAAAAAATCTTTTGTTATTTTGGTCAAAAGATAAGCATGTGTGGTTGAGCTACGTGTTGTGGATATAGGATAACTACATATCACTAGGGTTTTCTTAACCTTTGCCTCAGACACACAGACGTATCTGTCCCATTTTCCTTCCAGTAATGTCATGTCAATAATGGAAAGTACACTTCACCTTTTTTTATTTTCAGCTTTAATGAAATGAGGCCCTCTTTCCACTGTCACTGCGTACATTGCAGAGGGCTCGTACCAGCCTACTGAATTTGTCGTGGGCTTGTTTGCATTGGGTTGGCTTTCTCCCCGTTCTTTTGTCTGTACAAAATTACATTTGAAAGAAGATTGGGATACCTTTTGCATGGATGACTTAAGCAGATGCTATAAAAACACAGAATAAGTGGTCTTAAACCTTAGCAAATAAGGGAAAGTGTCTTGTGACATAAAATTTTAGTAGTTTTCAGAACCTGTATCTGAAGTTACCTGTGAAGCAGCTCTCTTAAAGGAGGGGTAAGTGGGAAATACTATTTTTCATGTAAGGGAACAGATGATGATTACGCACCTTAAATAACAAAGATGTATAAAAAGATTTAAGAACAAATTATTTAATAAGTAAAACTTTAAATACCCAGGTTAATGGCCAGGTTTTCCTGCAGACTGCGAAACCAGTATGAAGAAAGCAGGCTCAAACCCATTCATTGTAGTACAGTAGTACTGAGTTCTTCAAACTACCTTAGTGATACAGTTCAGAATGAAGAAGTAGACTATAAACATGCAGTATTTAATTAAGGTTTTACCAGACAAGAAGACTTCTTAATTAAACATTGGCTTACATGTTGTCCATATTTTTTCAAATTCAACTGATAAACTGTTTGCATTTATCTTCAGCAACACCTACATGCACGCAGGTTTTTAGTGTGATACCATTTTAACTGTTCTGCTGAATGCTCTCAAGGGTTATAGAATTTTTATGCTATCTTACACATTCTATTGCCTCAGCTTTCCTTTTATGTAGGACTGTTTCTTTCTGTTACCTTTCTTGACTTGCTTTACCGTGGCTTTATAATAAAAGGCCTAGTTTTGCTTGAAATTCTCACCAGGGAGTAGTCACAGGGACTAGAGTAGGTTGCCCAGAGAGGTTGTGGAGTTCTTCTCTGGAGGTATTCAAGACCCATCTGGACATCTACCTGTGCGACCTCTTGTAGAGGGGTTGGACTTGATGATCTCCTGAGGTCTCTTCCAAGGCCGGGATTCTGTGATACTCTACCTGAAGGAGTTCTCACGTGGAGATGAAGGGAAAGACAAACAAATGTTCTCTCTTCTGCTGATCTTAATCCACGGTGTTTTGATTAAAATATTCCTGTTTACTGTTGCCTTTTGATACAATTTAAGCATGATTTGACTGTAGTTAGAAGTGGCTTACGACAGTGGGAATTGTTCATCTAGAAGCTGGGTTGAAGAAGAGTGAGGTGGGATCTCCTCCCTCAAGATCTTCAGAAGCCTCCTGGAAGTGGCCCTGGACACCCTGCTCTGGTGGCCCTGCCTGAGCAGAGGGTTAAACAACATTACCTCCACAGCTTGCTTACAAACTCAACCATTCTGTGATTGCGACACTTCTGGTGTATGTGGAATGTGTACTTTCACCATGTTTGCTTAATCAGCTCCTCCTGCCCCCTAGTTTCCCTCATTCTTTTAGTCAGTGGCAAAAAAGCATGGAGCCAGGCCAGCACTCTTTCGTGCTATCCCTAGCAAACTGTCTGGGGGCTTTACAAATTTCTTTAGTGCTTTTCTTGAGGTGTTCTACTGCACACCTTTTACATAGTACAGAGACTGTGATGGAGTCTTTCTGCCTGGCTTTGTTCTTTCTGAAGATAGCCATGGCCTTCAATGAAAAACGTATTTTACTTTTTTTGTTTATATGATTGACAGAAACAAACCAACCAACCCAGTTCTTTAAATCCAGAAGGCTGATTGTTTATCTTTAGTAGTGGTGTAGACCATGCCTCAGATGCATGTGAGTTCTACGCTGGCTTGCTTTCAAGATCCTTCAGGCATATTCCTTGTGCACCTGTTCTGTTCTGTCCTCAGTGCTCATTACCTGTTTCTCAAAGCAAGCTAACTTCCCAAAGTGGCAATATCCTGGCAAACACAGAAAATTGATGTAATCTTCAGAGGTGCTCAGGTGAAAAGAAGGAGTGAACTGTCCATCTCGTCTAACTTTCCCGAACGCATGATGCTGCCTATACAGTCTTGTTCTGTGATGCAGACTATGTATACTGTGTCCAGCTGTATGCCTGGATCCAATTTCACAACACTCAAGATTGAGATGATAGTGAAGAACCGAGTGTATTTTTGTCTTAATTGGGAAGCATTCGTTCCCTTTCTTTCTCCCCTAGGCTTTTGACTGTAAATGTCATGAAGAATCTTATACAGCTTTGAAAATTATCTGTAATTATCATCTGTGGCCTGAGATTAAAATGCTCTGAAAGGTTGATCATTGTTTTCCAGTCATAAGGATCTGAAGAATAACAACATATGTTGGTCTGAAAGTAATGCCTCTCATTTATTTCCATGGAAACTACAACAGATACAAAAAGCACAATAACACTACTTGATATAGCAAATTGTTAGCTACAAAACACTGTTTTTCAATATAGTCACTATTAGCTGTGCATTTTCACCAATAATGAACAGGAGCCTGCATGATGCACTCATAAAAACCTGCACCAGCAGAGGTGACCCACAGCAGCTGATATCAGTACTGAAATGCACTACCCGCAGCCTCACTGTGCTCACACCCACTGTTTGGACTCCATAAACATTCCGTAAGCGTCAATGAATATCAATGGGTGCCAGTTTTTCCTCATGATGAAATTAGTGCCACCCCTTTGCTTCATATGCACTTCTGTGTCAGATGCTATGGTGTCAAATGCCCCACTGCTGCTATCTGTCACTCAGCAACAACATGTAATGTGTTATTGGTGGGAACGTTCAACCTCTACTGCTACACCAACATCTGCCTCTGATATAATGGGCCAATATAAGAAAATAGGAGGCATTACTTTCAGAGCAGCCCTCACATACTGAGAAACAAATCTGACAAGGAATAGCAGCCATGTCATCCTGGCTGTCGTTTCTTCATGATTTTCCAATTTGAGGAAGAAACTGATGACTCTGGTGTGGCCTTAAGGTACACGAACTCTTCATTACTGCTGCAGATGCTCTCATGGTTGTAGCGTTCAAACTGAGGAAGCTGCAATTCTCTACAGAATTTCTTCTGAGATGCACACTTAAACTATGATTAAAATGCAGAAGTTTTTCACTCAGAGAGACTTCAGCTTCTAGTGGAGACAGGAACTATCTACTACAAGTGGGCTGCAATCACATCAGTCTTCTCCTTGAGGCAGTGAAGGAAGAAAAGCATCACAAAATAAATCCCTCTTTCATGCAGAAGTGGGCTTCTCTGTGTTCATGAGGAGCTCCTGCTCTGGCCCTCTGTTCTGCTGTTTTCTAGCAGTTTTGCATATTGACTGCTTTTGTTTTTCCTTTGGTCTGTGAGGACAACCTCAAAGTTTTGGAAATTATCAAAACAGATTATATTAAGCAAAATATTTACTAGGGCAGAACTGAATGAATTTTCTGATAGAAGAAGGAAAATGCCACCCCGATACTTGGCTTGCCCATCCCTAGATCTCTGGGACAGGTTCATGTCTACTAGGCTCCAGAGTGAGGACCTGCATCTGCCCCTGAGTAGCTTGTCAGACTGACAGCCCCTCCTCCGTGGCCCATCAATCGAGTTTATGTCCTGTGGTCTGTCACTTGGAATTACAAGGCAATGATATTGATGTATTGTTGGAACAAGTAAGGCTGACACCCGAAGTTATCATTGAATAGAATCATTGAATCACCAAGAATGGAAAAGACCTCTGAGATTCAGTCCAACTATCCACCTATCAGTAATATTTCCCACTAAACCATGTCTCAGTACAACATCTAAATGCTTCTTGAACACCTCTAGGGCGATGACTCCACCACCTCCCTGGGCAGCGCATTCCAGTGCCATGGAACAATACATCTGAGGGAATCAGTAAAATGATGAGCTCTGTAGGGTTCTGAGATTCTTTCCATGGAACCATGGAAGCACACTTGGATCAAAAAAGTTGTGACAAACATGCACATGGTCATCGCTTCCCGTGAATAATATTTCTTTGGATTTCAAATATAAGGTTCTCAAGTGACGAGTGGCTATTCAAACCAATTACAGGCTCATTTCCGTTCTCAGGTTTTATATTGACTGAGTCTGGTCACATCTCTGCTAGGTGGCTCTGTGGGATTTGCTCTGGGATCGTTTATATATCCACAGAAAATCATGGACTGTTTTACTGACAGATTTTGGTGAGATAGGAAGAATGCGTGATGTTTACTTTAATTTAGGAATACAGACTTTTTAACCAAAACAGCTGAAGCAACAGAAAATCAAGTCCATATATGTTCATGGAGTTGCCTTGTCAATTATTTCTCAAAATGTATCTTACCTTTCAGCACCTGTCCAATAGGAGTCACGTATTTCCTTGGTGTTAGCAATCTCAAAAGGAAATAACTCAAAGAACTTTGCTAGATACTGTGTCACATACTCACACCTGATAGATTGAAAAGATGGTTTCTAAATGAGTTGAATATAGGCATCTCTGTCCTGGCAGCATTTGGTTGGAAGGTAACAATCTAGTGCGTTATGTAAGTAATGAAAAAAGGTTGCTGAGTATCTGTACCTCCTTCGTGTATCATGCAAGATGTCCAGTTGTATCTCTATCCTGCAGCGGGATTGTAGATGTGGGGGTGCTCCAAGCTAGCTTGGATAGAGTACAAATGAAGATGCAGCAGCAGCAACTCCATAGTTCTTCAGCAACATTCAAATCCATTAGAAATTTGTTGCAGGTTGCAGAGGCAGTCAGACTGCATAGAAATAGATGGGACTGTATATCTTATCTGAAGCCAGCAGATGCCCTTACACGCCCTGCTATTTCACCTGAGAGCAGGAGACTCTCCTCCTTGTGGGTTTAGGAATGAGAGGAGAGCCGAAGAGGGCTTGTTTCCAGAGTATGTCAGTATTTCATGTCAGGGGTTTCTGTTGGTCTGAAGAACAGAACAGGAGTGTTATTATATCTGTATCTGCAAGGCGGCTTAATGTTTCCAAGTAAAACAAGATCTAAATTTGACTTAAAAGAGGATGTAGCTGTTAACTGCTATTTTTCTTTCTTTTTTTATTGCCTACTACAATTTGTTGCCCTACCTGAGTAGCAGATAATAAGACAGTGTGTGGCTTGTGATTGAAACTTAACCTTGTGAAATTGTTGGCAATGATGTATCTATGTGACTGTTTGCCAATAGGAGCATAAAAACCCATCATAAACTTTCAGTGCTGCACCTGGGGTACTGGCAGAACCGACTGAGTGGTAGTAAACATCACTCAATGAAATGCTTACAAAGACTAAACAGAAGTAAACCTTTCAGTGCGGGCAGCAGGGTCTGATCTGGCAGAAAACATCATAGAAGATGCAATGATGCTGTTGTAAAATGATTTGATTCAAAGAGTCTGAACTCTGGAAAATGGTGCATTTTTTGAAAATAAAATGATTTTCAATTTATTTCTCGCTGTTACCACGCACAGGACATGATGGTCGTAGGCAATCTCCTGTGAGGTGATCTGTGAGGAAGCTTTGCTCTTTGAGAAGATGGTTGAATTCTACCTTGGCTTTTTATTTCTATGACAACTGCTGATTTTACCCCTATTTGCATCCCTTTTAGTCCTTCTTCCAACCTGTTTCTGTATGCTGTGTGGCTGAGGAAGGATGGCTGGGGAACTTCTATGTACAGAACAATTATGTTTTCTCTTGTATTGACAAGAGTTCACGCACCATGAGTGGAATGGGAAAAGAAATACTCTTAAGAATTTGCGTGAAGAAGTTTTAGTTACGACAATGTGATGTGGAAACAGCCCACACACTCCAGCACAGCCCCTGCTCACTGCCATCACATCCGCCTTTCCCACCAACTTTCACCTTTCCCTCTTGAGGCTTCCTTCTCCCCCCACTCTTCCAGCGACAGAAGTGGTGAACACAAACTGGAACATGGGATGTTCCACACAAATACGAGGAAGAACTTCTTTACAGTGAGGGTGACGGAGCACTGGAACAGATTGCCCAGACAGGTTGTGGAGTCTCCTCTGAGATATACAAGACCTGTCTGGATGCCTATCTGTGCGACATACTGTAGGGAACTTCTTTAGCAGTGGGTTGGACTGCGTGATCTCCAGAGGTCCCTTTCCAAACCCTATGGATCTGTGATTCTGAGAACTTCCTTTCTCTTCTGAATGAGATGCTAGCATACCATTTTCTTCCAGAAGAGGTTGGTTAGATTTTGATGGGAATTCCGCTGCTTGGAAGGTCACCACCAGGACCTGCACTGTTCAGATCTCAGGAAAGTCAAGAAAAGACAGACTTCATCTAATCTCTTGTGGGAAGAACGGGAAAGAGTGATGACATATTCCCTGGGGGAATGTCTAGGGGGACTGGCATGTGGCACTTGTACACCAACAGCGGAGCAGTTTTGGCTTGGAGAGCAGAAAGTCCTGCTTTGTGTGCTTCCTGGTTGTAAAGCCTCATTATAATTTGAGGGATTGTCTGCAGAATAGTGGGGAGACACGAAGATATTGCACTGTAAACAATATAAGTGGATATATAATTGCACGAGAGGAGATAATAATATAACCAGTGTAATTCCTCTGGAAGGTAAAAAGTCAATGTTTTTGCCTGAGATCAGCATGTGAGTGGGTCAATGTCTATAAAGTGCCAATGAACACAAAGCCTGTGTTTGTACCGCTTAATTCAGCACAATCCTCCTGGAGTGCTATGTTGAGTCGTTTCTGTAGGCCCTGTGCCAGAGCTTTATCAGATCAACATAGATCAAAGGTTAGGCTTGATTATTATGTTTGTTTATCTTTCTGCTTTTTTTTTTCTGCCCAGTTCTACTAAGCAGTCCAGAGGCTTTAAGCTATGAAAAGCTTTTGTTGAAACAGAGTAATGAAAACATCTGTTTCGTTGTGGCCTCCTCTTGCCCAATGTGTTGCCGGGTGGAGAGCAGGGAGGCTCCTGCATGGCTCAGCCTTGGGTTCTGCTGTGGTGGGAGTCCTAGGCCACAACTGGGGTGAGTGGCTGCATGGAGAATTGCCTGGAGAAACTTCTTTGGGTCAAGAAGATCCATTGCAATCGCAAAGTGCCTCCTGATGGGCAACCGGACCTCATCCCAAATTTAATTTTGCATCTGCTGGATCTCAGAGGAATTAGATACTGGAGGGGCTGGAAAACTTCAAAGACAAGGCAGAAATCCACTCAGGTGTCTGGAATACAGTGCTTCCAGACCTGCCAGGACACTGATGGGACCCTGAACCTGGGCCCGATCTGTCTAGAGCATCAGATTCATGACAGAAACTCCAGAAACATCGGCTGGATCAATGAGATGGGGCAGGATATGGGCTTAAGCACAGACTGACAAACCAACACGCTGTTAGCAGACTCCCCAGCATGGTTTTCGCCCAAGCAATATCTGTCTTGCTATTTGGTGAATTGATGTGGACCAGACACTGTTCCTCATATGTTTTATGGCCAAGACCACTCTATTTAGAGGAAAAGAAGGAGTGGAGGGAGCATGAGCACAAGGGCCAGGGTTATGGACTGAGGGCAGGGGGATAGCCCTGCTCCACTGAATTCACAGCACAGGCCTCTGTGCCTAGAGGCATGGACCAGGCCATGTGCCAGAGCTCCGGAGAGCACAGCCAGCAGGAGCCAGAGCCTCCTGGCTTCTTGCTGCATGGAACTTGGGCGTTGGTGGCCCTGAGTGCCCCAAGGGCTGCAGACAAGGCCCCAGCTCCTCTGCCTGGGGACAGCAAGAGACAGCAGCTAGGCTTCTGGCTCCATCTCCCACATGGGATTCCACAGTGCAGTGCTCATTGCTTTTTCCTCAGGTCCCCTGAGTCAGCATGAAATGCTGGCCTTCTCAGGGCTGCTTCTCAGTGAATAAGAACAAGTAAATAACTACTCAGCATGAAAGAGGAGATGCTCACTTAGTAAAGCGACTGTATTTCCATATGGCTTTATAGAAACTGTGGTGGTGATGGCCATTAACACTCCAGCTTGAACGAGCAGTCAAATGTGAGCAGACTGTCATATATTTCCAGGACATTTTCACTTTTGAAGTGAAGTCTCTTCTTGTGTCCCTGCTGTTATGCCCCACCTGCAGGGCTGCAGGATTTGGGCTGTACAAGTAGGCTTAGAGGCAGGCACGAGCACACATCAAAGTGGGCTGCAGTATTGGCTGTTTTCTTGGGTTTCCTTCCTAATGTCCCACCTGCTTTAAGATTTTGAAATCAGGAACTGTAACACTCCAGCAGGTTCAGGACATTGCTGCCCAGATCTCCAGCCTTCCAAGCACCCGGAGTTTACAGCTTACACTTTCAGATAGCTGAAGCAAACAGGCACTCAGTTTTTAATGTATTTTGTAATAGAATGATGAATGCAAAGATTTAAAAGAAATATATTTTCCAGAGGACTTCATTTTCTCAGTTTCCTGACCACTTTTCTGCACAGACCTCAGAGTCTCTATGCACAATTTCCCATTCCCCACATTCACCCTGAAAAAGACCTGTGTGGTGGGGCTCTGTTTTCTGTGTCCTTGGCTTTCCTGCCGTCATTTTGGCCAGAGTGACTGGTCAGATGCTTTTCTCCTATGATGTTAGTGCCCTTTAATCAGCATTATCAGTTGATCTCTTCGTTGATTATTTCCTTTCTGCAGGTTGGAGTGGTTTGCCGTGGCTGGCATCCATCTTCCTGATCAAGGATGCTGTGTTTTTGATGGAAAACCACCGGAGTCTATGAGGATCCCATCACCAGCCCTGTGCCCGTCTCCTTCACCACCAAAGTAGGAGAGTCTGGGAGTGTCCCCTCTGCCAGAATTCCCCAAATCTACATAGACAGTCTCCTCACACATCCCTTATGCAGTTTCTGGATGAGAGGTGACACACCGAACCAGAACCTGGGAAGGTGAATGGTAGATGTTTCACAACAGCATGTATGGGCATGGTGGCACAGTGTGCGGGGCCAAACAAGGCTTCTCCAGCTGGCCCCGTCTGCCTGTTACTCAAGACTGTATCCCCGATGGGAGTGGCAATGCCATCGCACCGCAGGACAGAGGAAGACGTCGGGGTTTCTGTTGGGAAATCTGGGAATGCTCTCTTAACAAGTGTCTTCCTCTGTCTGTCATCTGCTGTGCAGTCCTGCTTCTGGTCATGTTACACCCGCCAGTCCCTTGGGGCCAACCTTTCCTGGAACGCTCTCTTGTGTCTCCCTTGCAAATAAAACCAGGCCACATTCCTGCTACCTTGTTAAAAGATCCATGACATAGTTATCTAAAATCTTGTTCACATTAAAAGGAATTATTAGGTTTTTAAAAGGTGATGGCTTAATTTTCAGCATGGCTCCCTCTTCAGAATCCTTTAATGGCTGGTTAATATCACATTGGCAGCCGAAACTTCTGAGTCATAAATGTGAAAGTTCTAAATTTTTTCCTTATGACAGAAATATTTGGGGTAGAAAATCTGAATGACACGAAAGAGAAATTTGCCAGGGAGCTCTAAGAGGGGAAATAGAGCTGAACAATCTTTTTCTAATTATCCTAATGGAGTGCCATTATCAGGAATTCTCCGTGTTCCATTGGGAAGGAAAGTTATGTTAATAGAGAACAAAGATATTTGATCCTTCGTAGATCAAAGCACTTTTATGATGCTGCTCTCATTATGAAAGGCCCTTGGTGTAAGAATTGTACTATCTGGACAATGGCACTATTGTTTGTCACTTATTTACCTTTAAAAAAAAATCAGACCTAGGGTATCCATTTATGAGGACCCAGGCTTGATGAGAAATTCTTCGCTCTACCATAAAGCAACAACTTTTAAGACTGTGCTGTTCACTGCCTACAAACATGAGAAGTTCCTCTGTGCAGAGAGGAGTATTTGGTGCAGAAATAGAAGTTTGCTGAAAAGCACTGAAGTGCAGAAGGTCCTCGCAAAGCCTCTGCATTCCACGCTGGAAAAGCCTGTGGACTTTCTTGCCTATTTTCCCCATCTGTTCACGCTGACTTGTGTTGAGAGCTTAGCACTGATCTCCCAGCAATATTTTTCCTTCTGACTTTATACAGCGCTTAGAGCAGAGGGATGTGGTCCATGGCCAAAGCTCCTGAGGGCTCTCCTGACATGGATAATAATGGATGTAGAGAACGATCGATACTGTGAACAGTTCTCTTATGGCTTACAAAATGGATTTCTTAGAGCTGTAAATCCCTCCAAGAAGAGAACGAGGGTTTAAAGACCTGGAAAGCTCTACCTATACAGCAGCATCGTGTAGAGCTCAATGTCAGGAGTATGGGCAATGGAGAGAGGATGTTTTACAAAAAAAAAACACCTGGCAGCTCTTGTGGATAGAAAAGGAGTACTTAGGGATAGAACTAAATTATGAACGCCGGCGATTTGTTGTGCCCTGTATAGAATCATAGAATCACCAAGGTTGGAAAAGACCTCCAAGATCATTCAGTCCAATCGACCACCTGCCACCAATATTTCCCACTAAACCATGTCCCTCAGTACAACACCCAAATGTTTCTTTAACAAAAAGAAACACAAACACTGTATTTCAGTTCCGTACAAGCACATACACTGAGTCCTATTTAAGTGAACAGAAGGAAAATATTTGAATTTTGAACAGCTTGTAACACCCGATGAACCCAACTAACCACAGTGATTCATTGTTTTGTTTGTTTTCTACTGATGCTTGTGTAAAGGTGAAGTATTTTTCAGGCATTTCTCATTTCAAGTATTTCTGTATTGAGTTTTTATATTCTTTCTGATGCCCTGCTGATACCTGTGGATGAACATATGTCTTTGTGTTTAAGGCCAGAGATCTTTCTTTCCCCAGCAACACCAGTGGAGTATTGTCCAGTCCTCTCTTAGGCCTGGTGTGAGTGCACACGTGCAGCCACCTCTGCCATTTCACTTTCTCTTTGCTGCTTTTGGGAACGAAGCCCTTTGCGACTATGAGAATTTTTAACTGCTTTTGCTTCATCTTCTTCAACAGTTATCTTTTCTTGTATTTCTTCCAAGGGTTGAATGCCACCTTCCAACCTTTATATAACACCTCCGTCTTTGCTTTCTTTCTAGAGTTGGGCCAGTTTTATATACAGAATCACAGAAACGGTTTGGGTTGGAAGGGACCCAGTTCGCACTCCCCTGCCATGGGCTGGTTGCTGCCTACCAGCTCAGGCTGCCCAGGGCCCCATCCAATGTGGCTTTGAGCGCCTTGGGGATGGGGCATCCACAGCTTCTCTTGGCAGCCTGTGCCAGGGCCTCACCACCCTCTGGGTAAAGAGTTTCCTCCTAATAACTAACCTAAATCTCCCCTCTTCAAGTTTAAAACCATTCCCCATTGTCCCATCACTGTTAGAACTTATAAAAAGTTGGTCTCCCTCCTGTGTATGTGTTCCTTTCAAGTACTGGAAGGCCTAGAGCAAGGAGTACTGGTGACTTCCAGTGGCACAGCCGCTCATTCAGGAGCAGAAAGGCTGCACCTGGCCCAGGGGTGGCACTGTCAGGATCAGATGTTTCGGCACCGTGCACTGCTCAGACAAGAGCCCCCAGCTGCAGTGCTGGGGCTGCAGAGCCAGGGCATGTTCTCTAAAGTGTACTCCAAAAATAACACGTCTCTGACTTGCGGTCTCCACTTTCCTAAGGGAATCACATGAACTTTCTGACCCTTGGTGACATTACAGAGTTTCCAGTCTGTTCTGACTTCACCTCCTGGCCAATTATTACAGTGAAATGGTGTTTTTCTCTAGCAGAACATACTGCCTCTTTGTCTTTGTGATAAGGAGCACACACCAGCTGTGCCGCAGGTGTTCCTAGGTGTGCTTCCACCTCATGCATGTTATTGCCTTTCATCACCCCAGCAAGATTGTTGCTGTCCCTCTGACTCAAGGAGCTCCCTCACAGTGTCTCAGGGCTAGTGCTGTTAGCAGGATATGTCCTTGGGATGGAGCCAGATGTGGTCACGGCTGCACGGCTGGAGATGGTGCCAGGCTCTCTCCTCACAGCCCACGGGGACAGCAAGGACCTGGGAGAGCTGTGAAGCAAGGGGAAGGAGGCCAGCCAGGGGCAGGGCATTTGTGCCTTCTGCTGAGGTGCTTCACCTCTGCCAGTGAAGAGAAGGCACTGAGGGACATGGTTAGTGGGCATAGTGGTGCTGGGTTGATGGTTGGACTAGAAGATCTTGGAGGTCTTTTCCAACCTTAGTGATTCTATGATTCGTTTAATCAAATAAAATAATTATCCTCCCACCTGATGAATTAAGATGCCAATGGCTGGCTCGTCCTCTTGGTTGGTATGCCATGGTTTAGACATCCTCTTATCAGTCTCTCTCGCGTACTCCTTGGAGCAATGATTTTGGCTCCTCTTTTATTTGCTGACCGATGAGTGTGTTCAAGGAAGGAAGTGCTGAGGCACTTACTGCTGCGGAATTCAGACCAATTTCAGATCCCAGTATTCATTCTCTGACCATATGAAATCTTCTGGATTTCACATTCATAGCTAACCAGAAAAAGAGACCTGGGAGGATTTCACAATAGACGGTGTTTCTTCCTACAGGAGATTAAACCTGTTTCTAGTAGACCAATCTCCCAAATTACTTTTTTTTTTAGAAGACCGGGAGAGCTTCTTCTTCAAGGAAGAAGTTCATTAATTGGAAATGCTGATGATAACTGCACTGAAATCTAAAGATAGTGAGATTGAGTTCTCATTATGCATGGAACAAAATTAATAACTGTGGACACCTGTCAAAACAATGATTACATATCAAGAATGACTCCAGGTGAAAAAGGAGATGTTTGAAACTTCCTTCAAGTATTAGTTTTGGAGTCCTGAGACTTTCAAAGCCAGCTGAAGACCCTTGATATGTGCATGCATAATACTTAATGGAAGTCTTGAGTCCCACAGATGGACAGTTTTTTTCCCTTGCTAATGAAGGCATTTCTTTTTTGCTTGACAAGTGGAAAATGTTGCCACCTGTGAAAAGATTAAATGGGGATTCTGAGTGGACTCTTTGTCTGTGACTGAGTCTTTCAGAATTCCTGGCTGTGGGCCAGCTCTCAAGAGGAATATTCCTAATGTTTGTTTTTAACTATAGCTGAGATTGGATCCTTAGATAATTTTATCAATGCCACAACAAATTGTTTTATGGAATATACTCATGTTTCCTATGTCTCTAGACTCACTGGAGCAGAAGTCTGTGATTCTCGTTATGGTAACAAGATGTTCTTAATGTTGATACTGCATTTCCTTTCCAGCATGTTTGTGTTAGGTATAGAGAGTTGGAATTCCTTTATTTATTTATTATCACGGGTAAATCTGCATTCTTCTGTAAAACTTCAAATCTCTTGGAGCTGGGATCTGTTCTAGCAAAGACGGGTGATATGCGCTGAATCAATTTCCTGAGCTTAGTTTAGATAATGCACAATAACATCCCATTACTTTTAACAATAACATTGTTGGAGAGTGATACATTCATCCCGTGCAGAATTATTGTTGGCACGCTACTGAAAGAGAACACGGGGTGATTGGTGATTATTGTGGTTGGTGAAGATGCTGGTCCATCCTTTGCTGGTGGAAGGGTGCAGCTCTTCTGGAGGCTGAGGGCTGTGTTCTCCTGTAGCACCTGAGCTTTTGTGCAATTATTATGCCCCATAGATCTGCAAAATATTTTCTAACAAAGTTGTTGCTGCTGTGATCCTAGTTCAGATCTTTCATTGTTAGCCTTCCTGTATTCATGTCCTTACTCCTTTATCTCTGCTTTTGTGACTTCCAGTGCTTTCCTGGAGGATGCACATTAATTTTGCTACACAACAATTTAAGATTTTCCTTAAGTGGTTGACTAATGAGGTTTTCAGCAAGTCTTTAACTTTCATACTGTGACCTAAACTGATGATAGAGAAATGCCTGATTATGAGATTATTGTTGCAGTGTTTCATTCAACACCCAGAGGAAATAACTGATGCCAGTGCTGTATAGCTGAAATTCCTTTTACAGAGGATACAGATAGGAGACAGTTTGGGTGTAGCAGCAGCTTTCTTGCTGGCTTGTATATGCAGGTCACTAGGCCAGAATGCAAACCTGGAGCAGAAGCAGCAGGGACTGCACAGAGTGGGTCTCCATTTGAGGCAAAGAATGACTACGAGGTTATCAAGGGCTGTTCTCTGGGCTTCTCCTCCACTGGAGTCTGCTAAAGCATGGCCTTTATCAATTTCTGCTTTTCTTGTAGGTGTTGCAGATGGAAACATCTACACTATGCACTTCACTCATAAGAGAGAAGCAGGAATATATTTATTGATATAATATAATGTAGTGATTTAACAGCAACTTAGCAAGATTTGAGATGGCTGGATACACTTATTTACTGCATAGAGGGGAGCATTAAACACACAGATAGAGGAGCCCCTTCTGTTGAATCACGAGATTCAGAGTGGACCTCCTTGCTTTCTAAACTCCTTGATCCACAGAGGTAAGTAGCCCAGGTGTGGCTGAATCCACTCCTACTCCCAGATTTGGTCAATGGTTTATGTCTAAGGGATCATATGTGCACAATCAATCTATGTGCACAACAGTCTTAGCAAATCTAACAAAACTGAAAACAATCAGGCACATACAGAAGTTCCTTATTGGCATGGTTCCTTGACGTCAAGATGTAAGGGATATCTGTGCAGGCATGACCATGAGAGGCGTCCCTGCTCGAGGGTAGATCCTGTCATGCAGCCCGCTGCTATGCAGGAGAGCTCAAGGGGCTCTTGGGCTGCTCGCTGTTTGTGGTGTAAAATAATTGACTTAATCATAGGTTGTTTTTAGGTGCATTCTTAATTGGCCATTGGCTGTTGAACCAGGTATCGTCTGTTTCAGTTTGAGACAGATTTGTGGTCATTAATCTGTCTTAATGAGAGTGCTATCAGTACCGTTGCTCATTGTCTTTTTGAGCAAGGCCTCATGTGCAAGACCAGGCCAAAGAAGGGAGTTGGGAGAAAGAAAGAAGGGGAGGAGGGAGCACACTGTCACAACAGATGATCCCATCTTCTTTATGGCTTTCACTCGTGCGTTTGACTAGCTTTTCTTTGGCCAAATCTGCGTCTTCCCTGAGGACTTTCTGAGCTCTTAAATAACACTTAGTATTGGATCCAGCGTGCAATAGGGAGCAGGTGGCATGCTCTATCTATCTGCTACCTCAATAACTTGTCACCTGAGATTGTGGTAAGCTCTCCTTCAGTTGTTATCAGTAGTAACACTTCTGAGGCACAAGTGTTTGAAGGCAGAAGTCATCTGTGCTCATGTGTGTTTACAGATTACCCAGAAAACTGAAGATGAACACAGGCCCTACTGCTCACTGTTTGACAGATAAGTCAATAAAGTCTATCTTCCGTGCTCCAGAACGTACAACTTTGATTATTCTTTTTCCACTCTCCATCAAGGGTTTCGTCAAACCACCCCATTCTTCCTCTGTAGTTTCTGTCTCTCACAGGAGAGAGTGTGATCAGGATGCAGTATTTCCTTCCTCAAATAGCACACCTTCCTTCTTCTCCCACATGGCCCCCAGCTCTGATACTGTCTGGAGCACATAAGTGCATGTGAAAACCTCTTCACTGCCTGTTTTTTCTTATGATTTCAGTCTCCTCAGCCATCACACCATTTCCATCTATTAATTCTGAGCTCTTCATGCATCACAAAACTCTGCTACTCTTAACATCCCATCAAATTCTGCTCCTGCTTGCTTCCTGTCTCTTAAAGTCCTCTTTCCTCCCTGAGTTGTGCACCCCCCTGTGCTCTGCCTGTGTCTGATTTTTCCACCTAGGGGTAATTAATGCCCTCTCACCACCACTCACTGCTGGTTCTGTTCCATCTTAACATGACTGTCCCCAGACTCACCCATCAGAAGACTTATTTTTCACTGGCCTTCCTAGCTGGATGTCCCTGTACATTCTGACTTTCTTATTTGTTCTGAGAACCTGCACACTCCCTGATAAAATCTATTTGCAACTGGGATAGTATTTATTTTTTTATCTTTGTAGTTTGTTACTTCCCATGTGGGCTGAATTCCTGCCTAAATGACTGTCTGTTTTCTCAGTGTTTGTACTTCATTGGTACACTATCTCTTTCAGGTTCTTCCCAGAAAGGACCCACACTCACAGTCTCTGAAAAAACAAGCACATAGCACTGTTCTGTGCTGCAGTCCCTCCCAACATGAATGCATCTGCCACCACTTTTCCTCGATACCTAAAGGATGACTTGAGCGTTCAGCTGCTGCCTGCCTTTGGTCCAACAGAGCTGCCCCACTTGTGCAGCTGAGTCTTATGACTTTTGCTAAGTCCCACATTTTGTGCCCTAGCATCCACTTACCCTGAGCATCTGCACCCTACGCTTCTTGTATGTGATGCTGCTACTGCCCCTCTGCTGTGTATTGCATGAGCTTTGCCAGACAAATTACCAGCTCTGTGTGACATATGGCACTGGAGAGAAAATGAAGATGTATGTAGGAGAATTTGCTGTCCTGCATATGCCAGCAGCCAGTGCAGCAGCCCCTCATGTCCCGTGTGACCCACGGAGGTTGGAAGTCTGCCAGGCAACCCGTGGACCTTCACTATGTGGCTTGGTGCATGCCCATGTCACACAGTCTGAGCTGAGATGGCAGCCGTGAGCAGTTGTCACTGAGATATAGACAGTATCTGCAGGGAGCAGAACCTGTTTTCTGTAGAAGATTCAGTCTGTGTTGGAATGAAACACTGTTTTTCAATATTTTTTTGCTCCCCAGGGAATATAGTCAGAGCATACAACCTGTAAGTTATACTTGGCCAAGAATTTTGGACATCTGGAGATGTTAAATATTAGAATAACTTGGGAAGGATTAACTGAGGATGCACACAGTGTTGTAAGGTGTTAAGCCCTGATTAAACGCTCTTTACTGTGTAGTCACATTTTATTACAACTCACATACGTTTGGAACACTGGTAGAAAAGAAAGCACATCATCTATTTACAATCACTACACATTTACATTATATTATTTACAGATAATGGATTTAGTAATATATTTGAGCAAGAAAATATAGCAAATATCAATATGAAACTGTACAGGGCTTAATCTCATGTCCTATAGTGGAGTTGCATTTCACTGTAATAATAAATACAGTTCTATATTTACAAATTTTACTTTAAAATCTATTAAATGAATTTTAACAATTTCAAGTTTAAAATATTTGATCAAAATATTTCAAACATGCTTATAAAAATAAGACACAGAGCCTTTAGGACTTCCTGCAAGCTAAAAAAGTTTTGATAAAAGAAGCTTTCTTTAACTAGTCTTTAGAATTATAACATTATTTTGATTCTCAAATCACTTTACAAACTTCTTAAATATAGCGAGCTGAAAGGAATTTCACTGACATTAAGCAGTGCAGCACAAACGGACCCCAGTTAAATTAAAGCTAAGTAAACATGGTAATAGGTATTGTGCAATGGTCGACTGATCCTCTGTTTAATTCAAAGTGGTTTCAGGCATCGTTCCCCAGCTGTATGCTGTACTGCTTCAAAACCCACAAGAGATAACAGATTGAGATAAGTACTCAGCTGACATTATCATACATAATTTAAACATTGGTTCATTTTTTTTTTCCTGAAGAATGAACATGTCAGCCAAAGTCAACTGATGCCATCTGTAACTGCAAAACTGAAACTATGCCAGTGTGAGTGGACAAGAAAACCATGGCATATCCATTGTTGGCAATAGAGTCTTCATTGTGAAAATCCATCCTGTGAGTTCCAGAAAGTTACATATACAGTACCAGATGAACAACAGTGACCGTCTGTAACTGATTACCTTAATTACTGGGCTAGCCTAACTGTGGTAATGTTCAAAAATTAGTCTCATTCACCTAGAAGCTGAGTGGCCATTAACTGCGAAGTGATTACTGGGCTATTAAAGGTTACTCCTCAGGGAGCTATTTTTAACAAAACTGTGCACTTCCGTGTCATAAATGATCAGCTCACTTGAGCAAAACATGCCAGCTCTAAGAAAATATGATTGGAAGGTCCTCTGATGGCTTGGCCAAGGTCAAAGACTGCTTGTCTTCTGGGGAAAGGAAGGGAGCTCTGTACACTTGGAAAAGATCTGAAGTCTTCTCACCTAATTGCATGATGTGTAAATGTACACGCCATGATTCAGAAAAGTATTAACAGATTTCAATCGAGAGAGGTACTCTATTTTAATCTAAGCTAACCAACTCCTAAACTAATGCCACCAGGCATCCCTGAATTCCAATAGCTGCTCCAATACCTTTTTTGGCAATATTTCCAATCTGAACATACTTGGTGACAGAGAGTTCATTCCAAGCCATGGCAAATGTTCTCCTTGGTAGTGACCGTTACTGTCACCAATTCACACCTTTATTTTTATGCTGTATATACATACCTAGCATCTACCTCCATGGGATCTTACCAGATTCTTCTCCTCTTGACTTAGTCCTCTGCTCTCAAACTTCTGTTTCCCAGAAGTAGCTACTTATAAACTCTATTTGACAAGCTTTTAAAAATATATTTATGACACTCAAATTGTTTAATTTCCCAATGTTCTTAACAGCATGTGAATACAAGAATTGTCTGAAATATTCCCATAGTGCTTGCACCAGTGCTAAGAACACCGATCATAAAACCTCTTCACTCCTTGTATTCCCATATCTATCATTAGCCAAAAAGACACTGTGACCTCTACATCTTCAGCTTACTAATGACCTTGGGAGGCTTTTTAGAAACATTGTTTCAGGGGGTGGGTTGTTGGAGTTAGGGCAGTATGGTTAGGTTGAGGTTGGACTTGATGATCTTGAAGGTCTTTTCCAACCGGAGCGATTCTATGATTCTATGCCCAGAGCAGGACTACCATTTTTGTTCCTAGACAAATGACCTTACATCAGTGTTTCTGTGTGAGTGCCATTTGTGTCATTTATTTGAACTCAGCACACCAGTCTGCCTGTATTCATGATCTTCTATGTAGTATTTCCCACCCTCAAATTCTATGAGTCTCTCACCTGTCAATTTTATCAACAGTAACTCTACTGGCCTGCTGGTAATTCATGACCAGATTGTGCAGAACCTTAGGAAAAAAATATTTACGTAGCAATGGCTTGCCATTTATGATTCCATTTTAAGTGCTTAGCAGGATTCTGTTTAACTGCTTTTATACTATATATTAATTTTGTAGATTTTGCTGGCAATTAAAATATTTTGTCATGTCAGAAAAGTTCTAAAAAACCAAGCCCAGCAGCAGGTAAATTATTAAATGAACTTTATCTGTTGAACACGGAGCTTCATTGAAGTATATTCTGCAAAAACCTTTAGGATTTCCAACAGGACTACTCTTCCACTTAGAGACGTTGCTGAATGAGGGCCATATGAAGATGCTTATAAAAACAGTCTTGGCACTGAAAAATCTATTATTAAGACCAAACGATATTGAGCAGGAAAAAATAAGAAAAAAACAACCTCTGAAACAAACTGCCACCTGATGTGTTGAAGAAAAAGCTTACCAATTTAGCACAGTACTTTTGCTCTTGACCAATGGCCTTTTCTGAGTAGTGCTACTTTAAAAGGGAACCGCCAATACAACTGCAGAAACTGCAGCAGCTTTCAGTTTTTCTCTTCATTCCAACATCTCCAAAACTGGCTGAGGAGGCTAAAGTACTGGATTTTCAGCCTGCTGCAAGTTTTGTCATCATCTGTTTTGTGATGCATGTAACAGTAATTCAGAGGCAATCTCTAGCTTGAATACACACACCCATACTTACTTTCGGGCTTAAAAATTTTTGTAAACATACTTATTTTCTGCACTGCCACTGAAACTAGCGACATGGAACAAATGCTACGGATGAAATATTGCAGCTTTCTGTCATTTGATAAGATGATGGCATGAGTGAATTGCTGGTGGGCATGTCGTATGATATGCTAGCACTTGTGAAGGTTACCAGCGCTTGTGTTGAGTCACAAGATTGTTTTTCTATGTCTTCTGAATTCACAGAGATCAGACTAGCATGTTTTGATCTCCTCCATAACAAAGTTTGCTTTCGCAAACTTCCCAAGTCCTCCTTGAAGTGTGGATTGAACAATATATAAAGGAGTGGGTTTAGACATGCAGGCAGTGGGACAATCACCAGCAGTATGGACTTTATCACTTCTGGGCTGATAAAGGTAAGATTTAGTAAGGAGGAAAAAGATAAGAAGGCCACAGGGCAATAAAGAATGCAATTAGTAAAAAGCAGCAAGGCTATATGTTTGACCATAGAGCAATCCCAAATGTTGTCTAGTTCTCCCTTTTCTAAACTGCAGTAGAGCTTTGTATAAGCAATAGTCATTACCAGGAAACAAAGTGAGTTCAGCAATACTAGCGCTACCATGTAGCCCATAGCAGTGGGTTCTCCAAAAGGTAATGGCAAACAAAGTGGAGAAACCCCATACTCACTCCCAGTGAGGAGAGGTATCACTGCAATGACTAGTGCCAACATAAAGCAAAAGAAAATGGCAATTTTTACACTAGCGATAGAGGATTTTGTTTCAAACTTTGTAGCATGCTTTATAGAGAATGCACGTTCAAGCGCAGCTAGGGTAAGGAGGAAAATGGAAGCTTCTGAAGCAAAAATGGAGAGAAGACCAGTCATTTGGCAACCAATTCCACTTTCCCACTGTGCTCCGTACTGAGCAAAGCTACCAAAAGTTGATGCATCCACACTAGCCAGTACTCCACTGGAAAGACCCATCAAGGCATTTACAATACCTATTAGACCAATCAAAAGCTTTATGGAGGACATATACAATGGGGATCTGAAAACTGTAGCAGTCACCAGTACATTGCAAATGAAGGTCAAACCCACAATGGTCCAGACTCCAATTCTGATGAGCCAGCTACCAAACAGATGGTCACATGGTTTGAAGGGACCTGAAAAGACAGGGAAAAAAATGAGAAAGGAAAACTCACGTAAAATAAAATTTAATGTTTCACTTTGTTCTCAGCATAGCCAAGCAGTGAATTTTACTCCAGAAGGAGATCTGATTGTTTTATCTTTCTTCTGAATAATTAGAGATCTCAATAGCACACTGCTTATATGCGTGCTGCATGAGTCTTTGTCCCTCAACCTGAATATTCTAGGGTTTTTTCTTTTTTTTTTTATTGTTTGTTTTTTTTAATCTACTAGTACAAGTACAGTGTGATTGCCATGACAAATTCCTCAAGAAAGAAAAGGACAGCTGTACCCTCCTTCTCCATCAACTATGGGCTCATATATGTGCAGAACACCATGTGGGGAAACAGGAAGCTTACCAGAAAAATCCTGAAGGCTTGTCTCTTGCATTAGCAAATGGATATATATTTTACAGTCGTTACACTAGTAGCTGGAGGCCAAACTTCCCTCTGAAACTACTGACTACATTTCTTACTTACTGAATGGAATGTCTAGTTTGCAGTTTCAACAAATGCTGTGATGTGAAGCTGAAAAAGATCTCTCTCGCTAAACCAGAACAAGTTGCTGATGAGTCCAGGTGAAGTTTGATTTAATGGATATGGACAGATACACTTTCGTTGCCTAACAGTGTGTTGTTACACAGTTCAAGACCCCTTTGCAGTGTTTTTTCAGAGGAGTGCTTTGCTCTTCATTTTCTCATCCTCGCTGATTCTATGAGGTGACTCAAATGGCTTTGACCTTTGAAAGCTAAAGGCCAAACCTACTTTTTGACAACCAATGCGAGAGGAAGAAAACTTTAATACATGAAGCACTGGGAAGAATAGGAGATCTCTTTTTGAACAACTAAATTCTGAATAAATTCAGGATGAATTTTGTAATCCTTTTTGCCAAGAATCTGGAATGGATCCTTAGAGGCAAGTTGCTGAGACAGAGAAATGTGGGTGCCATCTTTAAGTCTGTCATCATCTCCAGCATTCTCATTGAAGTAATAGATACTAAATATCCCATCTTTGAAAGACAAATGCACTGTAATCTACTAGTTTGGATTGAGATCCAATGAGATCTGAGAGGATTCAATTTAGATTCCGATGATAAATCTGACCTTTTAGAGGAGATCAAGGTTCTTGAAGAATTTTAATGATGGAAGATTTGACATGTTTGGCTGCAAACAGATTTCCTGGGACCACTCCACTTGAGAAATATCCCCAGAATGGAATCCCTAAATCTTTGACTTACAAGTCAGAAGTACTCTTCTGCATAAGTTGACTATCAAGTTATACCGCAGGCAAGGAAAGAACACTGCAGAAAGTGAAAAGTATTGTTTGGTAGACTGTTTAACATAGCAGTTCCAGAATGACACATTCTTGAGATGTGAAGATAAAACATAGAATAGCTTAGGTTGGAAGGGACATTAAAGATCACCTAGTTTCAATCGCTTCTGCCACTCACTAGACCAGGTGATTGAAGCTGAATGCATGAAAAACATTATCTTGGTACTACTCAGATATGCTCCCTCAAAGCAAGTCCTCCACCTTCTCCATGAAGACACAACCCCTACTGCTGAGATGTACTCCATACAACTACAGCTGTTGCCATCGAGTAGGCAGAAGCATTGTGTCAGTTTACAGGTGTTTCTAAGATGCCATCTGAAAGATTAGCATAGAAGCTAAATTTTCTCTTGGTTCTGGTGACTACTTCTCATGAAGACAATTATGTTTTTGTGAACTCAACAACAAAGGAGGCCATAGAAAAATAAGAGAATCTTTGCTTGGAGTAAGTCTTGGAGTACTAGTTGATTTTTGTTCATGCTTCACAATGAAAAAACAACGAAGGAGAATGTTTGCTGAACAGGATGCTAAAACTAGAAGTTATATTCCAAATTCTTTCTTCATCTTCAGGTAAAATTTAAGTGTAACAGGTGGCTTGTAGCTTTGCAATTTAATCACTTCTTATTTTTTAAACCTTAACACCTTTCCTTCACACTGCGAAGCCAAGGATGTACTTCTCTCTGAAGAAAATTACAGTGCTGGCTGTTCCTTGTGATGGACTGCATGTATTATTTCAATATCGTAGAGTTTGATATGTCCTAGACATTAAGCTGTGTGTTGTTCAAGAAGTTCAAGTGTAGAATAACTCAGCGAAGAATTACTTCAGCTTTGCAAAGGAAGGAGCAAGCAAAGATTCTGTTCTACTATTATCTGTTTCTTGGCAGAAGAGAACCTTTACTTTCTTGTCCCCTTGATAAGGGGATGAATTCCTCTGAAAAGGGAACTGGAGTGAGGATCTGCCAGAGGACTGTGTGAAATTTCTGGTGCGTTCATAGATAAATTCAGTATCCACAGAGTTTTCTGGACTTCAGTGCAGAATTTTATATTATTATACAACGTATTATTGCAAGTATATTGTTCCTGTCCTAGTTTCAGATTCAGAGTTTGTTACTGCATTTGAAATATCCAGTAATATTACTCTTAGATTCCCATCTGTTAGCAGTTTTATACCTGGAGAAGGTGAACATTGCACTGAATGATGAGCTTTCAAATCTTCTTCAAAGTCGAGAAGAAAATCTTCAAAGTCACGCTCATCTGTGGGGCAGAAAACACTCACATTTGATACTGCATTTTTCAGGAAAATTTCTTTTTGTACAAGCTGCAAAAAGTCCTCGGTACTTAAGGCCTATTCTCATCTCTCTGCCTGCCAAACTGTAAGCAGAAGCAGATGTATGCTTTCTTGGTTCTAAATCACTGTACTCGGGATTATTTAAAAAGTTGGCATTGTCATTTCGCTGAAAATAATCACTTTCAGAAAGGTGCTTTCTCCATTACCTTACTTGTGGTGTGACAACTGCGTAAGAAGGAGTTTAAAATATGAATTCCACTGTTGTGCCCCACTATTAAGATTTAACCTGGGCTCTTTTGTGTTTCTTTGTGTGCCATTGATCTACCACGTATTCTTGGCTCTGTTCTTGCTGGAACTAGCCCCAAACTCTGAGACCTACTAGTCTTCAGGAGTGAAGATTGCAATGAAAACAGCAGGTTGGTATAACATGTATGTATGCACTTACATAACAGGTCAAATTACAGAACTTCTGCTGAAGGGGGAGAAAAATATAGTAAATTTCTGTTCTGGAGAGCAGATGCACTCTTGGTACCCAGGAAGCGCCAGGTAAAAAACCCAGCAGCTATACCTAAGTAGCCATGCAAGCTCTGTGACATCCTGAAGCATGGGTACAGCAGGAGAGTGAAGGCAGTGCTGCTACTTCCAAGGCTGGCAAGAAACTAAGTCCTTGCTGCTCTACTATTTTATGGAGTTACATACCAGCACCTTGTCCCTCAGATAAAGGGAAGATTTCACTTCCCACATTATTACTTGGACAGAAAGATGAGCCAGTGAGATTTTTGAAAGGCAGACCTGACAAAATGAGTTCGCTAAGCATAGGAATGCTTCAATAACATATTGCCAGGCAAGAGAGGGAGAGGCTGCCTCTGTGACTGTGAAAGAGTATTCAATAAGATCAACATCACAGGCTGCTCACTTGAAAAATCACAACCTTCAGGGATACATAAAAATGAAAGGCGACAATTACCTTGAATTTGTAACAATCCAATATCCTTCCTGTGAAAATCATCAGTGCTGCTATTCTCATCTTTGTTCCATTGGCTGGAGATTTTGTAGTGGCTTTCACAAGCTCCAAAGGCACAGCACTGATAAGCATATGGCATTTCCATGACCCTGTAGAAGAATATTGAAATGTACCATGATACTGACATAGAGCACCAGCTACTTGATTGTACTGCTCTCTAATGCTAGCACAAATGAACTCAGTTAAATAGCCATGATTGAAAGTAAAAATATTTATGGGTAAAAATCAATCATGATGATACAAAATGAGGAGTCACAGACAGAATTCCCCACCAAAAACACAGATGATTTCTAGGGTAATTGTAGTAAAGGCCCAGTGAAGTTTTCTTAGATATTTTCATGGGAGATATGGAAGTAGAAGACATGACTTGCTGTTGAGCGAATGTTAGTCTTAGAGTTCCATTTCTATTTTGTCTTTTAATATTACAGTGTAACTCAGTAGTTTCTCCGTGTTACTTTCTTATTGGTTTCTTTTACAAAACCAAAAGATCACAACTGTGTCTAACCTGCCTAACAGGCAAAACAAAAGTATAATTTCCCAAATGGAATTTCTCCAATTTTGGGAAATAAGATCTATTTCTGGATTCAAACTTCATCTATCTCTTTCCACATCAAACTCTTTTCACAGTAAAATGGCAATAAGGTGATTGCCTTTCGTACATAGACCAAGAAAGCAGTGTTCTAAACTGAAAGAAGAATGAATCACAAATGCAGCATATGTGAAAACATATGTCACTGTAGAAAAGGTTTTTCATTTATTAATTGTCACAGGAATGAGCATGGACATTAAAGGATACTGGATGGTCATTTCTAACTCTTTTAGTAAAACTGGTATTCCTAACACAAAACTGAGTACTGGTGAGTGAGTTTCAAAGACTTTGGGGTTTTCTATTGCCAGAAAATTACTGATTTCCTGTATGTTTTGAATTCCATTTCTTTGTGGATGTGCAAATTCTGGCATAGTACAGAAGAACTACATATATACAACTTCTACAGACTATTTCTTCTATTCCTTAGATATAGTTTATGCACTGGAAGTAGAGACATTTAATTTGCAATTCACCAATAATAACATAGTGACACCCAACAATTCGCCTTAATTTCAACAGACAATAAACCAAAAACATCAAAGACGTGACTAGATGTTATTCTGACTTAAATTAGAAAGAATAAAATAGAATTGTATCCTACTATCAGATTACTTTCAACAAATTAGTCGTATAAATTAACATAATGAACATTCTGAGCAACATTTAATGCCCTGAAAAGCCTACTAGAGAATCAGTCTGTGAATCAGGCCCAATGCCAATAGGACTTAAATTGCATGCTAGGCAAAGGCTTGGTTTAGAGAGGAACAAACTGAACCCTAAGCTCTAAAGTGAAATTTAAATTAGTGCATTTGGGAGCTCTTAGACTCTATACGCTTATATTTCTGTTGGGAATTAGCAACAATAATCTTTACTCTTGTAACCAATACAAAATTACATAAGCTATTTTTTCAGTACTCCAATAAAAGTTTGAGAAAACTAAGTTCTATCATGCAAATTCATGCCAGGAGGCTTACTTAAATATTCAATTTCTAACTCATTTCTCTTCATGTGATCTTTTAAAAAATGAAGATTATCCTGATTGAACATTTCTGTAAACTTTTCCCAGAAGCTCTTCTTAAATAAACTATTACTACATCTACACATTACTAGACTGACCAACAGTCCCCTGGGCTGACAAAAAAAAAAACACATAAAAACCAACATAAAACACTTTAAACATTGAAATTTCTGCAAGGTGATCACCACAACTTGTGGTGTTAAATCTTTTGAAATCGTTAATATAGCTGTGTAAATAGCTAGTGGGTATTTTAGGTTCAAGAAACATAAGCAAATGTGTTTTAGAAGTGAATAACTCAGTTGGAAGAAACTTTCACCTAGTATAGAATCATAGAATCACAGAGTCACCAAGGTTAGAAAAGACCTACAAGATCATCCAGTCCAACCATCCACCTATCACCAATAGTTCTCACTAAATCATGTCCCTCAACACAATGTCTAAACAGTCCTTGAACACCTCCAGGGTCTGTGACTCCACCACCTCCCTGGGCAGCCTGCTCCAATGCCTCACCACTCTTTCAGAAAAGTAGTATTTCCTAACATCCAGCCTGAATCTCCCCTGGCGCAACTTGAGGCCATTCCCCCTCGTCCTATCACTAGTTACATGAGAGAAGAGGCCGACCTCCAGCTCACTACAACCTCCCTTCAGGTAGTTGTAGAGAGTGATAAGGTCTCCCCTGAGCCTCCTCTTCTCCAGACTGAACAATCCCAGCTCTCTCAGCCGCTCCTCATAAGACTTTTGATCCAGTCCCCTCACCAGCTTCACTGCCCTTTTCTAAACACATTCCAGGGCCTCAATGTCTTTCTTGTAGTGAGGGGCCCAAAACTGAACACAGTACTTGAGGTGAGGCCTCACCAGTGCTGAGTACAGAGGGACAACTACTTCCTGACTTCTGCTGGCAACACTATTTCTGATACAAGCCAGGATGCCATTGGCCTTCTTGGCCACCTGGGCACACTGCTGGCTCACGCTCAGCTGAGCATCGACCAATACTCCCAGGTCTGTTTCCTCTACACAGTCTTTCAGCTACTCTGCCCCAAGCCTGTAACGTTGCTTGGGGTTGTTGTGGCCAAAGTGCAGGGTAACTGGTCTGACTTTACTTTTAAAGGCAGGTGTAAAAAAGGCATTGAGAACCTCAGCCTTTTCACTGTCCTCAGTGGTTATGTTCCCAACAGCATCCAGTAAAGAATGGAGATTCTCTTTGGTCCTCCTCTTACTGTTAATATTTTTGTAAAAGAGTTTCTTGTTCCCTTTTACTCCAGTGGCCAAGTTGAGTTCAAGCTAGGCTTTTGCCTTTCTAATTTTCTCCCTGCACATTCTAACAACTTTTTTGTACTCTCCCCAAGTTGCCGGCCTCTTCTTCCACAGGAGATAGATTCTCTTTTTCTCCTGGAGCCTCAGGAAAAGCTCCCTGTTCATCCACGCCGGTCTCCTTCCCCACTGGCTCATCTTGCAGCTCAGGGGGACAGCCTGTTCCTGCGCCTTCAGGACTTCCTTCCTGAGGAGCAACCAGCCTTCCTGGACCCCTTTACCCTCCAAGACTGAATCCCAAGGGACCCTCCTTACTAGTGTCCTGAACAATTCAAAGTCCATCCTCTGGAAGTCCAAGGTAGCAGTTCTGCTGTCCCCTCTCTTGGCTCCACCAAGAGTTGAGAACTCTACCATTTCATGGTCGCTCTGTCCAAGACAGATGCTGATCTCCCCACCTTCCACCAGACCTTCTCTGTTTGTGAACAGCAGGTATAGCGGGGCGCCTCCCCTTGTAGGCTCTCTCACCAGCTGCAGAAGGAAGTTATCTTCCATACACTCCAGAAACCTCCTAGACTGCTTCTTCTGCGCTGTGTTGTATTCCCAGTATATATCAGGGAAGTTGAAGTCCTCCATGAGGACAAGGGCTGGCGATTGCGCAACTTTTGCCAGCTGCTCGTAGAGCACCACATCTGTCTCTTCATCCTGGTTAGGCGGTCTATAACAGACCCCCACTAGGATGTCTGCCTTGTCAGCCCTTATCCTGATCCTTACTCATAGAAATTCAACCTTATCATCCCCAGCCACAAGCTCAATAACATCAAAACGCTCTCTAACATAGAGAGCCACACCACCACGCCTCCTTCCCTGCCTATCCCTTCTGAAGAGCTTGTAGCCATCCATGGCAGCACTCCAGTCATGGGAGTGATCCCACCATGTTTCTGTAATGGCAACTAAGTCATAGTTTATCTGCCACTCAGTGGCTTCCAGCTCCTCTTGTTTGTTGCCCATGCTGTGTGCATTGATGTAGATGCACTTCAGCTGATGTCCTTGCCTCATCTTGCAGGTGCACCATGCAGTCCAACTGCTTGACCATTTCAGGGCTAACAAGAAGTTAAAGCGCATTACTGAGGGCAGTCTCCAAATGCCTCTTGAGCACTGACAGGTATGGGGCATCTACCATCTCATTAGGAAGCCTGTCCCAGTGTCTGACCACCCTCACAGCCTAACCCTACCCTGGAAGCTCTGTGGAATTCCTATTCTGCCATCAGTTCCCAGGAGCAGAGTCCAGCACCTCCCTCTGCTTCCCCTCCTCAGGAGCTGCAGAGAGCAGCGAGGTCGCCTCTCAGCCTCCTCTCCTCCAGGCCGGGCAGCCCAGTGCCCTCAGCCTCTCCTCACAGGACATGCCTTCCAGCCCAGATACCAGCTCTGTTGACCTTCTCTGGATGTTTCCAAAGACCTTACTGTCCTTGTTGTATTGTGGAGCCCAGAGCTGCACACAATACTCAAGAAATGGCCGTACCAATGATAAATATAGAGGGAGAACCCCTCTTCTGAGCAGTTGGCTATGCTGTCTTTAATGCATGGCTAACAATGACAGATTTCCAGCCTGTGTAGGGCTTCTATCCACTGGCCTGTCACGTAGTGGAAATTTGGACCTCTCACACAGCATTGTTCAACTACTTCCACAAAGTGGCCAGAAAAAATGCTGCTGTTAAATTGTTTTTGGTTAAAGACTAAGACTCCAATTTCTTATCCTCTCTTTAGGACTTTCAGGAACTTTTTGTTAAACCCAAACGGTTGTTTTTTTTTTTTTTTTTTTGGTTACTAGGTCATACGTACAGGTCCCAAACCTGCAAATACTTCTGAATTTCTGTGCAAAGCATATATGAACAGACTGACTGGAACCCAGAACACAGTGGATAAAATATACTTTGCTATGCAAAGAAATTAGTGCCAGCTCTTGGTGACAGAGGAGTTCCTTTCTTGTAACAGCTACTTTTAACATGAAAAAAAAAAAAAGGCAAATCTCAGCCAAACAGTGCCAGAAGCAGTCCTTTTTATACCTGGTGCTTATTTGATGTTGGTGATTAGATTTGGACTTTGTCAAATTATAGTCCTGTAGAAACAATGTCTGAATTTATTTTTATATACTCCTTATCTTACTGATGGTATCTGTACTCTGACATTTTTTTCCTGCTGCAAGGAATATCTCTTTTCCTGATTTTAGATCAAATATCAGGGAACACAAGGTTGTTTTCCACCTCACAAAGGTGCAGGGTTGGTTAATGGTGAATAGGAATGCACAGTTATGACGAATGGAGCTAGTCACTGCGTTCTTTACAGCACTGAATCAAAGCATCAGATAAAGAGGGAAGGAGTGGTTGGCAGCCTGACTTTACTTCCTCATAGCTTGCTATAGCAAGCTGGGCTCGGCTCTGTGAGCATTCTTGTGCCATTGCTGAAGGTGGGGCAGAGGATGCTCAGCTCTTTGATGTGTTTGTGTATTGAACAGCAATGACCCATTTAGATGAGCAGGAAGCTTTTATACAGGAATTTGTCTTTAATGTTGTAACCAATGTCTAGTTCCAACAATTACAAAGGGTGAAATTTCATTTTGTTTCAGATCTCTGTTCAACTTGGTGCTTCATCCACCGTCTGCAGTGATCCTGTGTGAAGTCCTGGCCTCATTTTAATTCATGGTACAAGTCCTACAGGCTCCAGAATAGGATTTTACTGCATTCTCTCCTGAATTGATATAATTTGCTCTTACAGATGTTAATCAGCTCTAGATATATCAGTCATACTTTTTATACCTTTTTAAAGAAGCAAGCCATTGCCTGACACATCCTTTTTAATTACTCATTCCAACTAAATACACTGTAGTTGCATTTTAGCAATGTATATAACTTAACTGGCAAAAAAACCCACATCAAGTATGATATTGATAAAAGAATTCAAAAATCTTAGTTGTACACAGTACATTTAAACAATGGATTATTCTAGGACCACTGCAGGTATATACATAGTAAATATATTACTGTATGTTTTCTACTTTGGAGTGATCAGTTTTCTTGTGTTTACATTCTTTTAAAGAGACTTTGGGAATTTTAGAATTATAACCTGCCTCAACATGTTGGCTCAGACATTCACAGCTTTTTATGATGCTTGCTTCTTGACCTCTGAGACTCATCTGAAGACTTACATAAGGCCTCTAGTACTTTGAACATTTATGTTATGAAGTAGCTTCACACACTGTGATTGAGTCACTACCCAATCTCCTCTGTGACAAACAACAAATACTGGGTTTATTAAGTCTTTTAAGGCACTGTTTCACAGCCCTTGAATCATTTTTGCAGCTCTTTGTTTATATTAACATACCGTAATAGAAGTACTCCAGTGTGGTTCCATCCAGTGCTTTATTCAAACATTTAATCATCTCCCTACTTCTACTCATGACACCCTTATTTGTAACTCCAAATACTCCAGTCCTTTCCATCAGTAGCACATCTCCTTGAGTTGTCTGCACACAATGACTTAGAGAACTTGTCCAGTGCAAAATGCAAATCTAGTGAGGATATAAGGATAGAGTCTTCCTTGGAGACTTTCAAATCTGTCTGGACATAGGCCTGGGCAACTGGCTCCAGGTGGCTCTGCTTGAGTAGGAGGTTGGGCTAGATGACCTCCAGAGGTCCCTTCCCATCTCTACCACTTTGTAATTATGTTCATACTGTTTAATTGTTTTGAATTTTATGGTATTAAAAATTTTACATTAAAGTGAGGAAAAAATTTTTTTCAGCTTGCATCCTCCAATTAAAACATGAAAATCAAGGGAAAGATAAGGGACACTCCCTAATATCCTGAAGTCAGAGGCAAAATTATATACTGTAACTTCTCTATGGTCACCCAGTGACTGGCAGAGCTGCAAATAATCTCTGGAGAACATTTCCTTCTTGTATCACAGAGCCTCCAGCAGAAAATTATTAGCATCAAAATGTTTTAGTAATAATGGCAAAGTTTTGGGGGGTTGGACTCGATGATCTCTTCAGGTCCCTTCCAACCTCTGCAATTCTGTGATTCTATGATTCTGTGTTATCTGAATCTTAAACAAAATGTTACAGAAAAAAGAACCACATTCACTTTTACTTGAAACAAAAGTGGCCAAATATCTTGAAACTTCAGTAGCATATTTTTGATATTTACTGTGTTCTCTCAAAACATAAGGCAAATTCTGTAAGCACGGACCAGTATAAGGACATATCACTAAGGTGCTAGCAATATCGTTTTAACAGCTTTTGAAATATATCACCAGGAAGCAGATGTGGCTCACATTAAGCAAGTACTAGGGTTAATATTTCAAAACACTTCATAGTTTCTTCAGTTAAAAGTGAGCATAATAAAATAAGTCTATTGTTTTTATCATATTTGCTTTGGTTTTAATAGCACAGATCAAAGACTGACAATATGAAACAACATGCGTTACACACTGACACACCTTCCACTGCACATGAACACAAATGTAGCTTATTAGTTTTAATGATATACTCACTTGAGTTCTGGAAAATTGTCAGATGATATCAAACTTTGTAGTGCATGATTTCCTGTTAATTTTAAATGAGTTAAACCATGTAGCCCCGTCACAGGAAAAGAGGACAAAAGGTTGGATGACACATCCCTGCATAACAGCAAATAAAAATCAGCTTACAGGTTCTTTTTTATTTTAATTCAGCACTAGAAGTGTCATGTCAGAAAAACAGGCCATAATTTTCTAAATTGATAAAAAATGACTGCGTTAGACAGAGGTCTCAATCAACAGAGCAAAACTGCAGCAGTACTCAGGAGCATACACCTATATTTCTGGCAGAAAGCTAACAGTGATCAAGGGGAAATGGTAAAGTAAGCAAAGGCAGAAGTTCATATGCATTCTGTTTTCTATTACTCCCTCTCCCTTCCATTTATTCAGTAAGCTGCTTCTGTCCTCCTCCTGATAAACTACACTGCAATACTTAAGATGGTCGATGCTCAAGAAGAAGAAAGGACAGTCTGATGCCACTGGAATGTTTTTATGGGTGGACTACAAAGTTCTTGTCCCTAAATCTAAAGGGCTAGTGATAAAATAAGAGACTTGTTGATGTACTGGTCTTCTACCTTTTCAGGTTTAATGTTCATGTACTTGTGCATGCATATGTCCTACTGCTCACAACACAGTTAAATATCAAAGGTGAAATTCTGGACCTACTGAATTGGTGAAGTCTACCATGACTTCATTCAGATGAGGGCTACAGAGTGGCATTTCAGGTAACACTTGGTACAGTGGTTTATTTGTGTGTGTTCAAAGGTTTTTTTCTGACTGTTCTGTGCTATTGAACAAGGGTAGAATTTATTGCTGGCAGCATGATGTTTCCGTACTCTTTCTTCTGCAATAAAGCTCTAAGGAGGATCCCCCAAAAAGGACGCCATAGGCAATATTCTCCTCATGGACATTTTCAGTGCACCATTCAGAAGGGTGGCTTTGTCCATCAAAAGAAATTAATATCTCTTTTCAAATTTTTGTTTCCCGTAACTCCCAATTCAAACTACCGGATTATCTGTGATCAGATGCCCGTCATCATGCATTTGTGAACAACTGCAGAGCAAGGTAACTCCAGAGGAATTTTCTTTCATGTTGTCCTCAGGGATACACCCCAGGGATTCACCTTAAAGAGGTATTACAATTATAGTAGGAAGAAGGAAAAAGTTAGTAAAGACAGAAGTGCTTGTGAATAAGACCTGAAAAATTATTTTTTTTTGGTGTTTTGACCATTAACTACTCTGATTGAAATCACTAAAGAAGAAAAACTATTCCATGCAATGAGAAACAGTGTTTGTAATTTAATTTTGAATCAATTTCCTTAGTTTTGATACACAACTAATAAGGTTGTGTAATCAAAATCCACCCCACTGCTAAAAGACAGTGAACTACTAACAAATTGAAAGAAGAACGGCAGATACACTGATATGTTTCATGGAGACCTAATCACTGTGATTACACTCTGGTATATGCAACTTTGCTATAATACCTATGGGATTTGGTGAAGTACAAGAAAGCAGACATTTAGATATAGATTTGACAGACCAGAAGATTGGAACAGAGGCAGCCTCTATTTCTGCTGAGTGGGGCAATTACCAAGTTACCAGTGTTTTGTATGCTCTTGCAAGAAAAATGGGAAAATTTAAATGTAAAAGATATGTAAATACTTACAGTTTGATCAGAGATGGTAAAGAGGAGAAGGCATTGGGGTGAATAATTTTAATTTTGTTCCAAGCTAAATCCCTACAAGAAAAGTGAGTGGAAAATTACATACCCACTGAGTGAATATGGAAGTTTTCATACACTTGATTAGGGTGCCTAAATATAAAAAAGGTATTAATTACATGCAAATATTTTCAATAAACTTCTGCAAATCTCATGCTGAAAAATCTTTTTGAAATTTTTAAAATTATCTTAGTCTGTTAATGGCATTAGTTACTAAGATGACAACATTGTCTAAAACTTCTTAATGCCCTTTACAGTCTAACTCAGTTGTTTTCACTCTGCTTCAGTTTCCCAAGGCAACAGAAAGAGGAGTGTGGTATACAGACTATTTTGAAGAGGCCCATATGATATGACTACTAAACAGCAAATCCATTGTCAATTAACTTAACTTCTTAGTCACAACCTTCACTACCCATGAAAAACTGAAATGAGTAAAAGTAGCTACATTATACATACATATATATATATATATGTATATATATAGGCTTGATCCTGCAAAAACTCATGAGTAGTTTCTCAACAAAATCATTCTGCTGTGTCTGTGTGAACTCTAGAAACATACATAAGTTTGGAATTTATGATGGCTGTTCTGAAATCAATACCTCCTATTTTATTATGTTGGCCCACAACATCAGAAGTGGATAATGGTGGTATGGCAGTACAGGTTGAACTTTCCCACCAATATCCCATTACATTTTGCTGCTGTGTGACAGATGGCAGCAGAGGGGCAGTGTGATAAAATGGGGTCTGACATGGAAGTGCATATGAAGCAAAGGGGCGTCATCAAATTATGCAGAAAAAATGACACACGTTGACGCTTGCTGAATGTTTATGGATCCCAAAGAGTGGATGTGATCACAGTGAGGTAGTGGGCAGTGTGTTCCAACAGTGGTGACAGCAATGTGAAAGACAAGCCACATTCTGGATAGCCATGCACAGCTGTCACACTCTGAAATGAAGAGCATCTTAATTAGCTCATCTGCACAAATCGGCAGTGACCACGATAAAAACTTGTGCTTTATAGCTGAGAATTTGTCCTATCAAACAATGTTATTATGCTCTTTGTATCTGTTGTAGAAGGAAGAATAGGGAAGAAATTACTAGGAAGCATTACTTTTGGAACGACCTGTGTATTTCTTATTGTTCATCTTTACAGAGAACACTTACCTCTATAAACATTTCATGCTCCTTAGAGCTGATTCTGCCAACAGATACTAGCCCTGGGACAGCATCTTTCTCCACCTCTATCATAAATGTTTAGAAGTAACAGCTTTTATATCTGTAAGTTTACATCTTTGAATTCATTGTTCAGATACTAAACAATGTTTATTCTGCTTTCAAAATCACAACCTCATAGATGAAAGATCAAAGTGAGGAGAAATAGAAATAAGGATGTTTTGAGGCAGACAGTGGACAGACAGTGAATAGACAGGGAGTATACCCCATGTGTTTGAGCACCAAGGTGAACCACCATTAGCGCTGTA
Organism: Numida meleagris; assembly: GCF_002078875.1. Lineage (NCBI taxonomy): Eukaryota > Metazoa > Chordata > Aves > Galliformes > Numididae > Numida > Numida meleagris. Next base: position 36,751,101 of record NC_034409.1, on the reverse strand, counting down.
CTCACAGAGAACGAAGAGAAGTCAGCTGCCGGAACGTGTCTGCCTTGATTTCATCAATTTCATTATGATGCAAGTCACTGAAACAGTAATAAAAACTCCCTCAGTTTCAAAGGTATCCAGAAGACACTAGGCAGTATTTTAGACCATTTACGATCCACTTCAGTACATTGGAAGGGTATGTATTTGGGTATGTGAAATTGGTCTGCAGTAACTGAACTAATCGTGCTCAAGCAAATTCTATATAGATGCCTCTTTTTAGGCATTTTAGGATAGTTTGAAGCTTACATTTTTTGTAGCTTTTTACATGCAGTAAAACAGGGTAAATCTTCCAGCAGATTATAAGACAGATCTCTGTAACACACAAGAAAAGGAAAGATTAACATTCAACGTAATGCTAGGAGAAAAAGATTTGCTTTCCTGCCTCCCTTCATGCTCAATAAACAATAACTTATTTTATGGAAGAATAGAACTGTGCAGACTCGGATATTATCTCTCATCTGTCCGCTTTTAATTTCTGACTGAGGGAAGAAGGAAAGATGTATCAAATCCATATCCTACTTTTGTAAATTCCTTGCATTGTCTGACAATTTCCTGCTTGAAGTGCAGACTTCTGAGTGTTTTACAGTAACAGTATTGGCAGTCTGCTTATAGAGAGCACTGGCTTTACATCACAGACTTCATATTCATCACATTAAACTTCCGATAAATATTTAAACCACTTAAAATGAACTAATAAGTATATATTTGCAAATACATTAAATGTATATGTACATTTTGTCTGACAATATCCTATTTTTTCTGGCAACAATCACAATGAACTGTAATCAGCTTTCAGTTCTACACTTCTAATGAAGCAGTATTGCCTCTGATCCTTAGAACTGTTACATCTCATAACTGAGTGCTGTGGTTAAAGATATGGGAACTAACTTTGAAACCAATCACTACATGAGGGAAAAAAGCTCTTAAAAAAGACTTGAGCCAAAACTCAACAAATTACAGAATAACTGAAACATCTGGATTGATTTATACTATAATCTAACTAATCAAAAACAAGCCCAGGCAATTTGCAGAAATTGGAGGGGAAAAAAAAAGAAGGAAAAGAATCAAACACCTCCTCCCCTCTCCTACCCACTCTCAATAGTCTCATCATATACATTCATATACATCTAGTTTGGGGAAAACTGAATCTGAATTTTGCTGGTGGAAAGAGTTTAAAAAAAAAAAAAATCTTACATGTATAATTACAAATAAATGTCCTTTTCCCAAAGTTATTTAATATTACCAAGTAAAAGAGTAATCTACTTTCATTCGTGGCTCAAATCTTTTAAAACTGAATCATATCTACCTGTTTGCTTTCTTGGAAAAAATTATCTTCATTACTACTATTCTGACAGGGGCATTTTGTAGATTCTATATTTGACTTGTGAAATGGTGCAAGTAATGACAGTGTAGGATTCTACTGAGTCCATCAACGAAAACTTAATTTTTCTGGAAATGTTAATGACATCCACGCTGGTATTCAAATCATGTACTATAATTAGTCCTATTTCAATGCTGGCCAGAGAGGCAATACAAAATACATTCCTAGTGATGTAATACATAGAGGAAAACGTTGGCTGATTCTCAAAGAAGCAGACACAGTGATTACTTTCATTAGTGATTAAGCAAACCCCAAGGACATTTCCAAGCTAAAATAATATTGGATATTTAGTATCAGAACTATGCTCTAACAATGCCAAGTAATAGTCTATCAAAATTTCAGTCAGCTACTTAAGTCTGTCTGGAGAAGAATCTAAAAGAGAAGCATGAAAAGTGCTCAAAGCTAAACTCCTTATGCAGATCTATTTTCCATTCACTTCACTGAGTTATCTGCCTCAGAAAGAAAAGAAAACAAAAGTGTTACAGGAGAGACAGAATAAATGAAAATAAAGTCAATGAAAGTAGCCCTGATGTTTTTTTAAACAAAATCAAGAACCATTTTAGCCTTTCCTAACAACATGAAAATTAATGATCTCTTTCAGCAATGTATGGGAAATACTAACTGGTATGTGGAATATGAACTGTTGGAGGATGGTATTTTTGAGTAACACTCAGGACTCGCTCCCTGCTCTGATTTCCATGCAGTAATGTGATACACAAAAATAGCAGCAATTGGGCAATTCCGAAATCATAATGATTTCATTTGTTCATTAATCTTTTTATTAATGTAAAGTTATTAATCATACTGAAACATACAGCACTTGGAGATTAGGTAACTGGTCACAAGCTGATTTGGGGAGAGAGGTGATCTGTGCTCCTGTGAGTGTCCTATTGAGAGAATTTATAAAGAAAAAATAAATTAATTTTTAAGGATTGCAAAACAAATGCTTATTTTGGGACATTCTTTAGAATAAGTATCAAAAATATAAACCAAAGAAAAACACTTCTCTAGTACTTACAAACTCTCCAGACTTTTAGTCCCAGTCAGATCAGGAAACTCAGTTATCTGTGAGGCACCATTTAGAGTCCTAGAATTTAAAACATCATTTCAATATAATTGCAATGAGGAATTTGAGGGACACCTCTAACATGGCAACAAAAGACAATTTAAAGAAATTAAACACATACAGAGTTCTGAGTTCTGGTAAGTTTTGAAAAGCAGATTTTCCAACAAGCTGGATGGGGTTATCATAAAAATGTCTGCAAAAAGAGCAAAAAAAAGGCATTTTATACAAAATGTTATACAAATAACATGTATACAAAATATTATATGTAATATTTTAAAAGATTCAAAACACATTTCATGGTTATATTACATACAAATGAGTAACCTCCTTATGCTCACAGACATTTTGTGCACTTGTGGGCCTTTTCTCAGCTGTTAGCCTATGTCCATCAAGTATGTTTTTAATACTGAAGTAGCCATTTTCCTTGGCTTTAAAACCAGAAGCCTGCCATCTCCTCTTTCTCCCAGAAAGATTAAAATCCAGAGATGAAGAACTTTCTTATGACATAGGACAAAGTTGATGGATGAAGAAATCAGAACTTCAGATATTTGGAGGAGGTTGTCCACCCACAGCATTTGAGTACCACTGTGCTTGTAAAGGAGTACTGCTTTTGCTTATAAAAAAATACTGCTCAAAATGAGTGACCATTTTTCTTACATTTATTTTACAATTTCTTATTTTGAGGCTTGCCAGTTAAATGCATTCTCATGTAAAATAATGGGAATTGAGACTGGAATCCATCAGGTGTAATTTTTCTATCTTCTATGTAGTTCTTGAAGTAGTTCAACTGAAAGGTCAACGATGAGGCAGCAGCACTCACTCACTTTAAATAGGGCATGCAAATTGCCACACTTTTCACAAGGCTAGAAAGATATAAGCTTGTTCACTTGCCTTATTATGTGCTACACAGTGCACTCTCAAGAATATCTACTAGACAAATAGCCACAAATGTGGTGCTTAATACCATATCCTCTAACACAAAGCGTCACTGAATAAACAGTTACCACTTACATTGTAATAAGTGATGGATTACCCACAAATGCACGCTCAGGTATTGACTTGATGTTGTTGCTATGAAATCCTCTACAAAATAAAAAATGGTTTACACAGTAATGAAAAGCAGTGAGAAGGCACAATTTGTTTTCAGAATCCACTACTTTTTTTTTGATTGCAAGAGTCTGTGTGTAAAGACATGTTCTTGCTTTCTGGGGTAAGACAACTAGTAAAAACAAGAGCAAAAGAAAAGGTGAAGAAACATCTAGAATTCAGCACATGAGAAGTGCCATGCGGGTGAAGTAAACTGCAAAACAGCACCTTAAAATTCAGATACTCAGAGCAGGAAACAGCGTTGCATAGCTGTATGTCATGTAGGTATGAATGTATATGTAATGTAAATATAGACATTAAATAGTACACATGTACATGTACATATATATATTATTACACCCTGTATTTGTTAATTTGCAACTATTTCATTTGCTGTGATAATATTGAATTAGACACATTTACAAGGTAAATGATTTTATATGTTATATTGCTGCGTCTCCCAAAATCACATTTTTGTTGAAATATTTCAGATGTAGACATGAACAAACCATCCAGTGTGCCTGCTGGATAGGGGGCCAAAACTTGGTCTCATCATTAATTACTGGATTTTATTCATATGAGTACTTCTCCATTGTGAAAAACAAAAGAAACAACAAGGGTTTCAAAAGAACAATGATGATTTGTGTGGGAAACTCCCATTAGTTCAGTCGGGTATGAAAAAGGCTTCCCAGATTAAATTTATACATTTAGAAAGCCTCAAATTGTTCACTGATGCAAGCACACTTGGTCATTACTTCAACAGGTTCCACATTACTGGTTTCACTTGTTTAGTCACTGTGCTACTGCTGATGAGACAGAACAAGGCTCTAAATCCCTTGTTCTTCTGCACGCCATAAAAACTGCATCCACGCAGACCCAGATTCTGAGCAATACGAGGATCCCAGTTCATCTAGAACCAGTGAACAGACTGGTTTTGTGGCTGTATTGAATGGGATTCCTTGTACAGCAGAAAGGCAAAGGAAATGGCATGACTGCTTCCAGGGCAGTGTCTGGTCCCTCATCACCACTGACACAGTCAGAGTGTGGGAGCAGCCCCATCAGCAGCCAAAAGCAAATTTCAGTGTGTTTCTGTAACACAGAGTCTGCAGCACTTCTGAGCTGACTGGGAGAGAGATAGATCATGGCTACAGCCTGCAGCCTGTGCACTGCACCTCAGTGATACACCCCGTCTGAACCAAAGGTACATTACTGCCTGTCAGTTCACGTGCTGAGCAAAAGAGCTTAAATCTATCTGCACCCCTGGGTAAGGAGACTATAGTAAGGCTACACTGGGAAAAATGTTTCACAGGCATCTTCAAAACCTAACAGCTATACCAGCTCTGGAGAGAACTACCTCTACAGCTGAGATCGCCAAGGGCCGAGCATCTGGGACTGGTATAGTTCTGACTCGATGGCTTGCTGTCTCCAAGACAAGAAAAAAAGCCATATTCAGTGTTTTCAGTCCAATCACAAATTCTGAGAGAGAAAAGGGGCCTGACACAGAAACATCTTAGTAATGTAGCCCTGCAATAAGCTGAACCTTTGTGGCCCTGGGTCCTTCTTGGCAAGAACAGAAGGACCCCTGTGGGAGACACCTCATGCTTTTAAATCAGCTTCCAGTGCCCAAGCAAAACACTGATGTACACAGTCAAGTTCTGAGCTGGATTTGGGAACTCAGGTTACAATTTCACACTCCAAAGATTTCCTGCACAGAGAGTAGCTGGACTGGGAAACTCACAGCCCCACAGAGCCACACTCTTGGGCAGCACAGGAGGTGATGAGCTGGAGTCATCACTGCTTGGGGATTCCTTGCTTTCAAAAAAATCCCAGATAGCTACATAAAGGGGCTTTATCATCAGTTTGTGATGCAGTAGTACTAACAACTGTGTCCAACTGCTATATGATTACCTAGTTTTTGTAAAATCTACACCGATGGTATGTGTAGAGTGGCAATTACTTTAAACTGAAAGAACTCTGGACATACACACTGTTGTACACATTGTGTTTACAATGTGTGAATATTTCATTCATTCTTTTATAACTCAGCTGTTTCTTACAATAAACTTGGCTGGTTTCTTTTCAGTGTTGACATTATTTTAGAGAAACTATGTTTGTGTATCCAGAAGCGTTTTGTTTACAACATTACAAAGCACTATTTAAGTTGAAAAGAGAATGCTTTAATTTAATGGGGGAGGAGGGATGGAAGAAAACAGTTAAACTTGATCGGCCAGTAAGAGGGCCATGTTTTTTCCTTAGTCTAGCAGATTCTGATATTCTGGACTGCTTAGAAAGAACAAGTGTTGTGTTTGGGACCCAAAATGAATTAACTGTGTTCCAAAGATGAAGTTCCTGAAAAAAAATCCATTTCACAGTGCAGTATAAAAGTCGTCAGAACTTGAATGCTCTAAACTGCATGTTGAAAATTATCGTTTATGCATGTTGGCATGTTTATTAGTTTTTCCTAGGATATCGGTTTTTAGGGATTACTGACAAAATCACCAGCATTAAGAAAATAATCAGTCACACACTAGACAAAACATCCTCCATCCTAATATAAATGCTGTACTTACAGTTCTTTTAGGTTTGTTAGTGTCCTGATAGCAGTGGGGAACTCGTCCAGACTGTTGTAATTTAAATCTCTGTGTGAAAATAGATTGTATTATTTAGGTTTTGTGTTGCATCAGGGATAACAGAATTGTTGGCATTTGTAATGAAATACCATTTTTCATGCATTGAGCGAATACGTATAACCCAAATCCAGGAAATCTTTAAAGTGCATGGATGTTCTGTAAAAAATTCTATTTAGGGCACATTCTCATTCACATTTTTTATCAAGTGGGAAAACATACAGTAAGCTCAACTTTATCATTAACTGCATTGTTAAATTTAAGATTTGGCAGTACTCACATGGAGAATGTTTCTAACCACACAAACTTTAAAAACAGTAGTTTAGCTAGGGTAGTGACCTTTGCTTTAAGAACTGTTCATGCTGTAGTGGCAATTAGACTTTCTTCTGGTAAAGTGGATGAACTATAAGCATACATCTGCCCTGAGCAAGACATGTGCATCCTTTAGTATTCAGGAGACACCTGAAACTAAAATTGAGATGTGCCTGTGTGATGCTCCCTGAGCACTGCTTTGTGAAGAATGTAGTCTGAAAAAATTGTGGAACAGCCTTATGGAATGGGCAAAACAGAAATCACAGTTTACAATAGATGGAAATTGAAACAGTATCAGGCTGAAGTAATTCAGGCAGGAAACTGCTGTCTGAAATCAAGGAGGCTTTCCTTCCTGCTTGTAAATCTCTCTCTCTTGCTTATTGACAGAAAGAGATTACAGGCAAGCACAGTTTGGCTTTGCCCTCCAGTGATATGTGATTTCCAGACCTATGCATGGATGCAAACAAATGATCTTAAAGCTGACATCCATCGTTCATGCTGAGCTCTCTTTAGACTATCTTGAAACTATCTTGAAATTGGTCTATACAGTACGCAATTAGTGGGCTTGAGGCAAGTGCTACGCTCTCCTACTACAGTGAAGAGACTGCACCTACATTTATTCTCAGGTTCATGACTGTCCTCTGAGTTTTCATCTCTTTCATACCAGGTGGCTGGGACTGGGTTTGCAATTACTTATTCCATTGTTCTTTTTTTTCCCCATTTTTGACCAAGTGCCATGTGAATCTCACTTAAAAAAACACAACAAACTATTACATTTTCCTTCTCTCTTTCCTGTCCCCCCTTTCCGGTGCTACACTAAGGGACTTCCTTTCAACGCACAGCAGACTAAAAGTCAAAACTGTAAAACTGCATTCCAGTGGGAAGGGATCTGTGCAACTGAAATTAGGGACTGAAAAGAAAAAAAAAAAAAAAGGTCAAAATTTCTTGCTTTCTGATCTTACTGAAACAAGAAAATGAGCAGCACATACTTCTGTGGATGAGAAAGAAAATACTTACTGATAGACTAGCATTATTCAGATTTGATATTTTGCCTATTTGCTTCTCAAATCAGGCCTTTATCCTCTGCCCTGGTTAGGTGAAATCTCTAAAATCACTGAAAAGGATTTAGCTGATCATGGCAGGTGGCAGAGCAGAAGATATGCAAGGTTTTACTGTTCCTGCAGCATTTTTGGGTTCTGCTGCCTACTCTAGTAGATATGAACAGAACTTTGGCAAAAACTTGAGGCAATTAGAATATTTATCAGTGGTATTCTTTAGCAAAGCCCTTTAAAAGCAAAAACTTGGACGCAGTTGAGATTTCTCTTTCCTTGTAAAACACACATGATTTGGGTATTTGGCACTTTCTCTTTTTCCAGGGTATAAAAAAATAAAATCATTTGATTTCATAACCCTCTTCTATGGTGAGATAGTTTCTTCATGGTAAATCTTTTCACAGTTTCCCAACCCAGCCGTTAGGTTTATTGATTAAACAAGACAAATAAATAGTACTAAACTATGCAAACACAACTGCTCATGAATAGCCACTTCTTTTTCAATGCCCAGTACAGTTCTCAAATGTCCTTTAAATAATTTATCAACTGATGGTGCTTATTAAACAGACAAGCTAATTTTATAGACAAAAATAGGATTTGCTACATAGAGTCATTGTAAACCATCACTTAGATCCTGTAGTGATTAGGCAAGCCAAAAAACACATTTAGCTCTTAGGCTATTTTTATTCTTTCAGAATATTAATGAAAACACTGAAAAAAAAAAGGAAACAAATAAGAGGTCAACTCACAAAGTCTCTAGGCTGTGGAGCCCATCAAAGCATTTCTTTCCCAGGGAGTAGATTCTATTGTTATGGAGATGTCTGCAGGGGAACATTAAGCACACAGTCAGGAAAGCACATTGCGCACAGTGGACTTAAGCAAAACATTTTGATGCTTAAATCAAAATAAACTTATTTTCAGGCATGCACCAATTACATGCAAGTCATGCTTTTGCAAGACCATGTACACGAGGCACTTTCACTGCCTTCCCTGCTTTCTCCTGACATCACTCCATCCATGTGGGATTCAATTTAGTTCTGTTGAAGGGATTTGTTTTACAGCCACCTACGTGGCTTAAAAGGGGCATAACCTGGAACTCTAGAGTGGGTTTTGCACATTAAATGCTGTGAAATTGTATACATATTCTCAGACATTATTAAGATGCTGCTTTTAGAAATGTGGGAGGTGTTTATTTGGAAGACGTATATTCAGAGGCTGTTAGAGGGGATGGCACGGAATAGGAGCAGGTGAGCACAAGGATAATAAGGCAGAAACAGCCATTAGCCTTGCAGAATGAAAGAAGACACAAAGCCATAGGACAAGGAGTCATAGCTTCACTGAGATGAGTAAACTAATCAATTTTTAGAGTGCTTTGATTTGCTCTCCTTTGCAACTGTAAATACCTGTAGGTCAACACCTCCTTCCCAAAAGTTCAGCCACTGACAGTAGCTGTTGCATGTTTCATTTCAATCAAACCCTCCCACGTGAAGGATCATAATGCTTACTTCTAAGATTTTTGTACTGACATGGAAAAAATTCAATCTGCATTAAGCTCATTAATGGGAGTAGGTACAACTTTGCGCTATTTAAGTTGGTTTCTGAAGAGGATGCTTTTTTCCAAGCAGACTTTTATTTCACTCTTCACATTTCACTCTCATAGTGGAGGAAAACTAGGGGAGTAACACTTAAAGAAAAGATGGGCTGTGATTGAGGAGCTGCCAATTATGTACCCTTTAATGCATCATTCTGCTCTGAAAATAATTTTCACAGAACCTAGAGACACTGAGTATCCATGTCCATAAAAAGCAGGGTTCCTGAAGGCAAAATACAAATGTTTTGTAGGTTTCACTCTCCCTAGGAAAAGCTTATTCATTTTTTTAAATGACTACGCTGAGCTGTAATGTTTTAGTTAGGATGAAGAATGTCTACAAATTCCAATTCAGTTTGGACTGATAGTGATGGAGCTTCAAACCTGTGCCAGCTGAACATGCATATTCACATTCATATTCTGGAAATTTGCCAGACTGAAAAGAGTAGCAAACAAAAGAAAGCAGAACCACACATGAATATATTGATGAGCCAAAAATCATAGAATCATAGAATCACAGAATTGTTAGAGTAGGAAGGGACCTTTAAAGGTCATCTAGTCCAACTCCCCTGCACTGAACAGGGACACCACAGATAGATCAGGCTGCCCAGGGCCCGATCCAGCCCGGCCTTGAAGGTCTCTAGGGATGGGGCATCCACCACATCTCTGGGCAACTTGTTCCATTGCCTCATCACCCTCACTGTAAATGCTTTTACCTTATATCTATCCTAAATCTATTCTCTTTGAGCTTGAAGTAATTTCCCCTTGTTCTGTCACCGCGGGCCCTGCTAAAGAGTCTGTCCCCTTCTTTCCTGTAGCTCCCCTTTAGATACTGACAGGCCGCTATGAGGTCACCTCAGAGCCTTCTCTTCTCCAGGCTGAACGGCCTCAGCTCAATATCAGATGTTGCAGCTAATGAGGAATAACTTAATTATTAATCAATACGAAACCCAGAAGTCCGTAAGTAAGCAGGGCACATCCAAAATACGGGAACCTAAGTAATAAAGAGGTCATTTTCTCCTGGCTTTCTTATCTGCCTTCTTATCTCTGCATTTCTGGTAGGGATCTAGAAAACAACATTCAAGACATTCTCTACCTTCTCAGTATTACTGAGATGTCTAGGAGCTTGGTTAAATTATGAGTCTATCCACTTCTCTATCCACTTTAACTAGAATGAGAGCGATACTTGATGTAAACACAGGGCAAGGATTGTGTACTACAAGGCAGCAACTGCACACCCATAATTGGTGCCCTATACATTTACATGAATATATTAAGCACTGGGCAGAGATAGTGACTACAATACTCAATAAAGAACCCTGAAGTGTGCCGGGTTCAATGCTTACAGTGGGGTTAGAATATGCTAAAATATGCTAAGTCTCTTACAGACTATAGTTTCAGACAGCTTGTAAATCTTGACCAGATTATTCTCCCTTTAATAATACTAACATCTTCCAAAGTATCCTGAAATAACTTCTCCTCAGTCTCCTCCTTAGTTTCTCCAGCCAGTCTAGAATTTTTTCCACTTGGTGCATTCCCAGAAGATAAAAAACTGAAACCATGCTCCAGAGCATTCCTTCCAGATTTTGGTGTGCATTTTGCATCTGATTCATTTAGTTGTATTAGTATGCAAATATATCAAAACAGAAAGCTACATATACTTTCTGTGAAGTAGAACTATACATAGTTCTGAAGAAGAAACTATAAATAGTTTATACGGGACAGCATTCTTTCCAAGTCACCCAGAAAATTTTCAGTTCATTTCCTTTTCCTTATCTTCCTCCATTCAGTACTGCCTTAGAAAGCATATAGTTCATCTATTCCTGTTTCTTTTGGTGATCAGATATGGTGTTTTTTTTTAAATTCACTTACATAGTTTTTTACTGGAGACAAAACTTTTAAGCTAGATCAATGAAGCACTTTAGCAAATGAGACTTTAAGATGATGTAGAAGTTCTGTTTCTCTAAGATAATTAAAAAACATTTATAGTAGTTACACAAACAAAAAAATTAATTTGTGTTTAAAAAACAACATTTTCCATAACAAGCAGGACTGAACTCATAAAGGGTATCATCATTAGGCCTAGTGTAAAAGTAGAAGGGAACTGCAGCTTTATGGTTCAGGATACGTAAGTTTAATACTAACACTGAAAGAAAAAACAGAGGCTTAGCTAACCCACATATACAGCTATTTACCTCTAATTTACTAATTGGGGAGAGACTAGGGGATGTTAATTAAAGGTTGTCTCAAGTAATGCCTAAATTAAACGTTGTATCTTCAAGTAATTTATCACAAGGAGGTTGAAGCCCTGTGAAGAAGCAGAGATTCTGGCTAAAAAGCAATTGATAAAACTTACAGAACTACCAAACTAGAGAGGTTTCCAAAAGCATAGTCCGGTATGTAATGAATTTTATTCAGCGCCAATGTCATTGCCTGAAGCGCTGGTAAACTTCTAAAAGCTTGGATGGGTATTTCTGTCAAAGAATTATCGTCTAGCCACAGGTGTCTAAGGGAGACCAAGCCATTGAAGCAGTTGGGGGGCACATAGTTGATGTGGTTGGCATCCAGGCGTCTAGGAGAAAAAGAAATAAAGAAAATTGATTTTGAGAAAAGAACAGTGGATTTTCACAAGAAACTATCACCAAGAACACAGTGAGGATAGGCAGCATTTGCCACATCAATTTTTCTTTTCCTAGAGATTCTGTGTTTCCATCTTGTTTGCAGCATTATTTCTGGGACCTCACATGGTGTTCACAAGTCTCCTAGGCATCTGGCTCACTGCTCACAACTCTCCTTTGGGGTCATCGGTTCACTGAGAGCACAGACTAATCATTTTTGAACAGAGCCTCTCCATGGACTGGTCACAAATTTGTTTTCTTTCCCAATTTTTTGAAAGTACGGAATAAAAAAGTATAAGAAACTCAGCATGACACTCTCTTTCAGAATCTATAGATCACTGAGTTGTAGTGCTGAAAGCTGTTTTGGGTTTCCAGATGCTATCCATCAATTTTAAAAGCTAAAAATAAAAATCATTTCTGGGTTTCTGCTCATGTTTTATCCCTTCTTAAAAGCTGCACAGTCCAATTATTCTAATAAGCAACGAACATAACATTTCTTAATAGCAGAGTAAAACGGTTTTAAACAGAGATCAGTGTTGACAATGCAGTTGATTTCCTTTGAAGTTACTTGATGCACTTCAGCTGCTGCAGAGCCAACAGAGGGAGCTCAACTACACGTCACACCTTTACAGAGCCGCAGGTGATATGTTGCTTTCACACTTCTGCAAGTAAGGATTAAATCTACTTAATTTTTTGCAGATATGGCACCAGAAATGCTATGTCATAAAACCCAATCTCTAAAACTTTTCTTGAAGATGTCTTGAAGAGTACAGAGGTGAAATAAAAACAAATTTAAATAGAAGTTTTGAAAACACTATAAAACAAACAGACACACCCAAGGTACAAATGAGTAATTCTGTACAACCTAAATTCGTTCTGTTTGAGAGAAATGTAATACTCTTTGTGATGGGCATGATAATCTCTTTATTTAAAGCTGCTTCCTCATTTACAGTCATGTAAAATGTCAGGTCCATTCTATCTCCTGCTCTGCGCTCCTTCTACCTTCTGCTTGAGAACAAATAATGAATGTGAAGGCTTCGTGCCAGGCTGGCAAATAACTGAGAAAAGGTCAGTTGGAACAAATTTATAAAGTTCAGTGTCAAAGCCCCTGTACAATTAAATTTTCAATATAATAACTGACATGGCAGGCAGCAGAGACAGAACTTTCAAAATAACTCAAGGGTCGGTCAACAAATGGGTGAGGCTGGAAATGTTTAGAAATAGTCATGCTGTACCTCCCCCATTCCCCGGGCAACAACCGTGCCATGCCTGTTTTTTCAAATAAGGTATAATTTGAATGAGTAGATGAGGTTTCTTTGTGTTTGGTCAGAAGTAAATTTCTTCCCTGTGTGATGCTGGTATGTAAACTAAGAACTTACAGTTGCATTAGTTTGACAGTTACACTGATTAAAGAATGGAGGCTTTATTCAACCTGAATGTGTTACTGTGTGACAGTCAGCTTGTTGCTCAGTGCCAAAGCTGACTGTACAGCTCTGACCTCCCAGAAGAGGACAGACTCCAGAGGAGTTACTCACAGAACTCCTGCTTGCGTGGCAAAGTCAGAAGTCAGCTGTTTGTGTGATCCTGTGGCTGCAGAGGCAACACTTCTGCTGTCCTCAGAGAGGTCAAGGTTTCTACCTTACCAACATTCAGTAGCAAATCAAGGAACCAATTTTGTTTATTACTGAAGTTTCCAAATATAAACCCACTACTACTATGTAAGCAGAACAGACAACGTAAGACTGCTGTAATACCGATGAGATTACAGGTAGCTGGCTTATTCCTTAAATAAAGTTTGTAAGAAACTTTGAAACTACAATGATTTGTATTGCATGTCCCATTACTGGATTATACACCCTACCGGTGCTCATAAGCACTGCCTCAAGTGCTCTTTTGTTATCTAATCTTTTTAGAATTTCCAAGTACCATTTTCCCCTCTTGCAGATAATAAAACATTTCAGTAGTGGTTATGTTTCCTGTCATACTGTAGGTAATGCACGCTGATGTATAAAGCATTGATCAAAATCATTGTTTTCAGCCAATTGTTTTACATGCGTTGATCAAAGTTTTGGCACTTTCAAAACTAAACCCATTAACTCACAAACATGACCCTATTTATAACTGAAAATATATAGATAACATGGTGAGTTTGAAAGCTGCTATTATATTCCAGAGAGAGCCAATTTAGGGAAACAGAAAAGCTTGATCTCTTCTGATAGGCGGCACGTAAATAAAGCAGACAGTATGAAATTCACCACAAGCTCACTTAAAATGTCCAAACCTTTCAAAGAAAATGCTTGAGCTATGTGGGCTGTATCCCACTGGTGTTTCCTGTGACGTACTGTGAATGCTAGGACCATATGCGTTATAAATGATGAAAAGATATTGTTCATATAGGATTGAAAGCATGACTAATTCACTGTTACTCTGAAAAGGGTAGAAGTAGATTTTTTTTAAAGAAGTTTAGATTTATATTTTTGGATCAATTCAATATGGACATTAGCTTTATGCCACTGGTAGATCTCCACATGAATATATATATTTTCCCTTTCTTTGAGTCTTATCCCAAGAGCAAGCCCAGGTACAACCTAGTGATATACCTAGTGCTCAGGAAGTTCCTTAAAGTCTTGTTGGTGAGTCTTTTCCCTTCATTCAAGGTTAAGTCAAATGCTAGGTATGGGATCAGGAAGGAAACGTCTCCCAGGTTATTTTTCCCTCTGAAATAAACATCTGTTACACGGATTGCCTCTTCTTGCAAGAGATGAGGGACTGAACAAGAGGAAAGTTACAACGATAGATAAAGAAGTCAAGAATACAGCACTGACAAAACCTAATGATAAGGCCCTTCATGTAATCGGCAAGGGAGGCAAGGAACTGAGAGCGCATGAGGACTGATGGTGGGTACATAGATGGCAGAAGGGCACGCTCCTCCCTCTCCTACCGCTTTCTACCACCCCAGGCTCTGCAGCATTCAGGTGTTGCTGAAGGCATGGAGCAATGATGAATGAGGACTGGGAATAGGACATGACTGGGGTGAGCATCGCAGGAAGGAGGAGGTCAGATTGTGGTGACATGGACCCTCTCAAGGGTTTGTTCATAGGAGTTAGGCTAAAGCCACATGTAACGAATGACAAGAGTGACATCAGAACTGGCTTTGAAAAGTGAATGTAGTAAGAACAGAGCTGTCTACTGTAAGCATGGTTTCTCCAACATTGCCCTTTAAGCAGGATACCCCCTTCAGTCTACCGGGGAAAATGCTAGGACTATTGTGAAAGCTTAATTACAACACACCAGCACAGCAGTTCCCACAGACTTCAGCTCTGCCCTTGTATGGGCTTGTACAAGACTGATACAAGAAACCCTGTGCAGCAACAGCAAGACTGAAAGAGAAGAAAAAGTCACATCATAGTTTAGGAACATTTGTTTCTTCCCTGCTGCTTAGTGTAAACTCTGTCTGTGTGTAAAACATGCAAAGGTCTCAACAGCTCCGAGAGTTTTGATCCTTAGCATTTCTCTTCATATCCAAATACACTGTTCAGGTGTATCCTGGATGGTGTGCCAGGACACTAGCATGTCACATAAGGCACAAATATTCAGTTCCAAAGCTATTTTCATACTGAGACTGGCCTCAAAGCCCCAAAAGTGGGAAAAAGTGAGGCCAGCAGGAATTGTTGGGTCATGCTAGGAACCTGGCTGCAGAACAGAAGTCCAAGACCAGACATCTTGTATGTCTGGGAACGCTGCCAGTGACCTCCGCTGGCCTCCCAAAGCAGGTGGCTGCATGCAGGGTGCTGACAGGATGGCCCAGGCCTGTATGAACTGCCAAGTGGCCCCAGGTAACTGCTCAGCCAAAGCCCATCTGGCAGCAGTCAGAAGTGTGCCAAGCACCCCGCTCACAGGGCAGCAGAGCAGACGGTCACGACCAGTGCTTTGGAACACTCCTATGCCCTGTTTGCCCTGCTAGACTGGCTCCTGCAATACTATATCACCACACCATGCCCATGAGGACCTCCTCGTGTAGGTAGTTTGAACCTCACATGGCTGATCATTTCAGCACTTGCCTCTCTTGTCCTCCTCCCACAGGCAGTCCTGGTGGGATTCAGCCATGCAGAAGGATTTCTCATCAGCAGTTCTGAGACTGAGAAATGTATCTCTTTACAGATATGATTAAACAAAAAAACAACACTCAAGAGTTGCTCAGCAGACAGAAAGGAGTCAGACACTGAGTAGCTTCTACTGGATGCAAGAAAACATCACTCAGTGGCCTGGAATTGCTGATCCAGTTCAGATATTTTGTACCCCACTTTGAAAGCATTCTGACCCTACAGCTGGTTGTGTAGGGACAGGACTCAAGTGGTAGCACAGACAGTTTGGGAATCCTTGCACATCTGTCCTCCTCCTAGCTGTTTATCAAGCTGGAAAAGTGTCTGTGACTGAGAAGGGTGCTCTGACACTGTCCTGGTACTCCACAATTCAGTCCCTCTTCCATTACCTAGCGTGCTCTAGGGTTCTAGAAGCTCACACAAATAAAACATGAAGTAAAACGAGACTGTAGCTGTGAGTTTTGAGACATCTTTGTGAATGTGTACACACATATGCATGAGTACGCACAGCCTTGATTCAAACTGTGGGAAATTCCTTCTTAGGGAGTTTGAGGGTAACTGCTGAGGTACTGGGTTTCCTAAGAAGGATAAAGCCTTCTATAGGCTTCATTATCATGGGGTGTGACATGAAAAACCACAACTGAAGCTCCTGTCTTTTCATGCAAACAGTTCTCCTGGGAGAATGTCCTTTCATCAAAGTTGGTTGGTCTTTTTACTAAAAATCAGGATTATTAACACAAGCATCATGCTGGAAAAAAACCTGTTTATAATGCTAACACTCCTGAAAAAAGGCTTTTTAGTTTCAAGACTGAACTGGAGGCACCTGAGAGTTCTGTACCATCAAAGTCTTCAACTCCTTTTTCAGATTAAGAATTTTTTTTTGAAATGTCAAATATTTAGACAAGTAGGGAGAAGGAGATGAAAAATCAATTTTCTGACCTGTTCCAGCCAAGCAAATTATTAAGAACATCCAAGATGATTTCTAACTCATCTTTCATGCAAAAATGCATCATCATCAAGTGCTCTCCACATATCAACATATCTTAAAAATAAAACTGAAGTGATATATAAATACTGTCAGAAAGTTAAAACAAATTTATTTATTTCTTTTTATCCTGTGTTTGTAAAGACAAATCCATTTGCTACACTACACTCCAACTTTTCAGGTTTTCAGTGGAGAAAAGATGGTTTATTTTTTCTGCTACCAACTGTTTCCAGTGCTGTGGAAGAGGGAATGTCTTGTATTCTGCTCTGTTTTCTACTACTGAAGTCTTTTTAAGTTTTACAGGAATGAAAGCAGGTGGCGTGTTTTACTGTAAATAATGCTTGTATTTAAATATCCTTGATGACTGGTTTAGCAGGGACAGTGACATAATACTTGATCTATTCTTGATTTCAATTATTTCTATCTGACAATGCAATAGCAAAAGCTTCTTCTTAACAATGATTTCTAACCAAGAAAATAAACTGAATTAATCTGTGGCATTCACTGCAAGGTGCTGTATTACAATAGTCCCAATAAAAGAGAAGCAGAAGCTTTGCTTCTCCATCAGCAGTACCAATTAGACTTCCCTCCTTTATTTACTAAAATTTGCAAATGAAGATCTCCAACTTAACAGTTGCTAATGACATATTTTTTTTTCAACATGCTCAGGGACCAAATCTTAAAAAACTAATTTTTACATAATTGCTTGCTTTATCAATCCCTTCTTGTTTAAAACATACTGAGATCCCAATTCTGGTACAGAGGTGATCTCACTAGAAATAACAAGATAATTACACAACAGAAAAAAAATCTATTTAAACAAATACTTAAATTCAGTGAAAATGGCCAGAAAGCAAGCTGATAATTAATTGCTATATTTCAAAAATAGATCAGTATACCTACATAAAAGGCTTTTGGATCACACAGATATATTCAAAATTATTAAAAGCCAAGATATTGGAGCTTTGGGAAATATAAAATTCAGAGACCACCTGCTTACCGTCAGTAAAGACAGAAAAGCATATAACAAGGGAGACAGCATTCAAGTGACACTTCAAACCCCGCTGCCAAGATCTGAATTGTGACACCAGTCATTGTGTGTTGGCTGTTTTCAGTCATGGAATTTGAGAACTTACTTTCCTCTTCTTGGCTTAACAGAAACACACATCACTTGAATTGTTACGGCTAGTAAACCAGATAATCTGTATTCATGACAGATTTCAAAAGAAAATTATAGTCCACATAACATGCTGAACATGGAGATAACCACATCTGTGGGCCAACATAATAAAACAAGAGGCATTACTTTCAGAGCAGCCCTTGTATACATCTAGTGCGTGTACACACACACAATTACATACATATTTATATAAAAATAATTTTAACATAATCCTCTTCACAGTAATTAAGGTAGCAAGGTGGTTAGTATGGCTTGCCCCTCTACATGACTGCCCTTCTTGGGTGAAAATACAAAAGGCAGTTCTAAGCCCTGTCATCAGTTTTCAGTTTTTTGCAGCTATACTAACCTAAAGAAAAGGGTTAATGAGGCTTTCGAAAACCATGCCACCTGTTTAGTTAAACATAATAAACACAAGAAGTTGTTATCTTATAGAACTTGCCTTTGTGTAGGCTTTTAACCTCTTAATTACACCCTTGAAAAGACTGCTGCTATTTCAAAGGTTTCAAGAAATACTTCCTATTGTAAATCAGAAACCAATGGAAGAACCACCTTGTGAACAGAAAATTCCTAGACTGTAAGAAACAAGAAACTGAATCTATGCGCACCTTTATCTGACAAGCACAACCCAGTTTAAGCAAACAAAAGAATAATGGTTTTCTTTTCCTCAAAGAGGTCTCTTTTGCCTGTGATCGTCTTTCAGCTGATAGTAGGTTTTCTGTGCAAACTCGTATCATTCCATCTTGGGACTGCTATGCAGCTGTCTAAAAGTTTCTGCTGATCACTCCTATTCTCTGTCTGTCTCAGTTTTGTCACAAAATATCAGTCCTTTACACAGACTACACACTGCAACTATGTTTGGTTCACTTCTTCAGCTTCTTCACCTATGGAAAAGAATATCTGCAAAAAAGAATGAGTGAGACTGTCATTTTGTTTAGAAACTGTGCTGGAAATTCAACAGTCTCTTTCAGAGCAACAAAGGAACCCTTGTTTGCTTGGCTTATCGTGTTTTGGTCCAGAGTGTGTATAGAATGATGTGATCTCAGCAAGATTTTTTGTTGTTGTTTGTTTAGCAGAAAGAAAATCTAATATAGTCAGTAGACCCGCATTTTCTCATGACTTTTTTAAAAGATCAAAGGAAAGAACCGTAACCTCAAAAGTATATGGCTAAGATATTTCAGTCTGTCTGGTCAGTGAAGAAAAAAAGGTACAGACCAAATAACAATTTATAAGATAATTAATTCTTAAGGCTCTTTCACCTTTACTAACCATAACGAATGCTTTGTATATTAAGGAGGTAAGTATTGTTCAAGACAGACATAAGAACCTGGGAGCAAAAACAGTATAAAGTGTGCCTGTGTATGGGTAAGTTATATACAGACAACAAAAATTTGCAAGAAATCAATTTATACCATTATTTGGGCCTTCAGATTTTGTCTGAACTGAATGTATGCAAAGATGTGAACTTTCTGGTAGAACTTCTTTACACACAAAAAAAATAAGAGAACGTGTTTAGCACAGTATGCTTCCCAGTCAATATATCTCAGCTCTAACCAGATTAGGTAGATTGGTATATATGCTGCTCTTGTCACTATTAAACTTTTACCAATGATGTCAGTAATCACTGCATACTGCAGCGACATTTTTTGCAGTAGTCACTTGAACTTCTGTAATGATTTTCACATTCGGAACTTGAAAATAATCTTATTTCAAAGTAATTCTGTAAAAAGATATGGTGATCAACTAAAGCACAGACTCAGCTAATGTTTTTGTATGTCCAATGAACATGCCTATTTTCAATCATCTAGAGATTTCATGCTGCACATTCAAAGTTAGTACATACTTTAAAAAATTTAGCCATCTTTTTTCTTGTATAAAGTGACGATGAAATTCTGTGGATAATTCAGAAACAGAATTAATTCTGCATCCTAGGTGGACACAGCAACAGTGGCCTTGTAGTTGCAAAATGTGAATTCCAAGTGCAGCAGAAGGAACTAATGATAATCAATTGACCGAATAACAGTATGGCAGATGGATTTCAGTATAGGTAGACGTAAAGTTAGGCCTACGAGGAGAAGGAAATTCCCACTTGACTAGACAAAATCCTGAACAGCTCTTAACATGCTAAGACAAACATGTCTTGAAGTTGTAGCAAGTGTGAAAATTATAGCTCAATGTTCAGTAAGAGTTAAAAAAATTAAACAAAATGAAGTTTGAGGGCTAGCAGGAAATCAAATAATAAAAAAACCTCCATAATTTCCCTCTGTAAATCCAGGCTGTGCAAACACTTTCAGTATTCTGTGCAGGTCTGATTCCTCCTTGACTCATCTCAAATAAAATATAGAAGAACCAGAAAAAAGTTCAGTAAAGAATAACAAGGATGACCAGATGAAGGGAATAGCTTCCACATGAGAAACAATTCAACAGTTGTAACCACTGGAGACAGAACAGAGGTACATAAAATCTAGGGTACCTCAATAAGGAACAGCTGTTTATACCTTCTTGAGTCTGCACCTATTAGTATCTATTATCATCAAATGTGATAGTAAATTCCAAGCAAATAAAAAGAGGTACCTCATCACAGAGTTAGCTGATCAGCAGATATGCTGCTACGGAAAATAATGGGTGTTACATTGGCTCAAACAAAAATTGTACAAGCTCACAGGAGAAAATCCTTTAAGAGCTATCAAGTTCAAAGAAGCCGCTCAGCAAGTCCTTGAGCACCAAGCTTTGGCAGTTGGGACAGTTTACCAAGGGAGTATTAATTTATTCTTCACCTGACCTTTTAGTTCTCCTTCTGTATCTGCTATTGAAGCTCTACTAGGGCTGGATCAGCTTTTAGCATGATGTGGTACAACCATCGTTAAGTCATGAGGCAGAAGCACATCAAAATAATAACATTCATAGCATAAAGCAGCCAATCCTTACTCCTAGCCTAGGAAATCTGGCAGGAGTTCTGTTAAAACTGAAGCTTGTGGACTGAGTCAGCACGACCTAGTCAAGAACTATAAATATGGAGACCTGCCTGTAGCACAGAATATAATTAAGTGTCCTCCAGTACACTTTCTTTCATGAGCTAATAGTATTTTCCATATTGCTTAAAAAGAAAAAATTAAATGAAAAAAAAAATCAAGGATGTTATTTGGGATTCTTTCTTTTCCCCTGTAATGAGTCTTAACAAGAAATCATGGGAAAGGCTGACGCTCCAGGGACCATATTCTTCTTGACAGAACGTATTGCAGAGCAAGGAATGTCTTCTCAGGTGGTGAACCAGCTTATAACACTGCGAAGAAGCTGCCAGCGTCACTAAATTACTGGAATGAAATCAGTCACTTTTGATTTTTAATTGAGAGTACAATTCTCTTGAAAACCATTTCAAAGAGAGTTAAAAGAAAAAGTTGGTTCAAGACATTATTGAGTGATATAACAGGTAATTAATAGGTATAATCTTATATGTTATTGTTAATGTGAGGTCACACGTTGATTTACCAAGTGTACTTACAGAGACTGCAGGCTGCGCAAGTTCTGGAGTGCTTCAGTAGGAACCTGGCGTAGTTGGTTATTCTGCAGCATTCTACGTTTTGAGTGGCACAAAAAAACAAAACAAAACAAAACACCACAACAGAATTAACACAGTAAAGGTATTTTTTCTACTGCAAATTTTCTTCTGAGCTTACTTCCTTTGTATTGGTTTTAGTTCAAGATTACCAGCAAAGAAGCAGTCTACACAAATGCTTCATTCCCCTTGCCCCTTTCAAAATGCTCATTCTCTTCAAAGCAATTACATGCAGTACATTAGCTCTGTTAATGCACCAGCTTTAAGCAGGATTGTCAAAGCAGGTGAGGAAGTTAATAGATCAAACCTTGCTTGCTTTTGATAGAGCTTGAGCTCCTAATTGCCTCCAGTGATTCTGAAATTGTCATCCTCATGTACTGATTTCTTTTTCCTTCTGCAGTACTTCTGTTTCTTATTCTGATAAAGTTCTGAAGGACCAACTCTTAAAATTCTCACTGAAGAAAAAGCTACTATAGCCAACAGGATTTTTAACTCTATGAGCAGTTTATGATATTTGTATAAATTTGTCTCACTAAGAACTGCTGAAAAATTTCCAGTGAAATCAGTTTTCTCAGAAGGAATTTTGTTAGCAATGACCTGCAAATTTATTTTCTGAAGCTGCCACATAATTTAGCTTGCAAAGACAGAAAAATCATTTTTAATTCCAGTAGAAACTTTCTTCCCTTAGAATACATTTTCATTCGAACTGCCTGACATCTTTGTTCAGGCCAACTCCTACATATATAAAAGGATTCTCTCTAGGTAGCACTGAAATAGTACATGTCTTCAAAATGAAGTATACTCAATCGGACATTGTAAATGAAATCCTTTTTGGCAGTCTTGAAGCTCCTTAGGCCAACAAGAGCTCCATCTCCCCAACGTAAGAGTAGATGGAATGGGTAGCTCTTTGTACTTCTTTCCCACTTAATATCTTTGCAGTAAAGCTCAGTACACTTTTATAGTAGCATCTGGCTTGGCTTGACACTGCCTAAGAGGTTGGCATTCTTGCCAATAAAAGGATTTCTCTGAACTGAAGGAAAAGATTCCCTTTTACACATATACAGAGACTTTTGGCCTGCTAATAGTTTTAGTAACTGTATATATTGTCTCATTACTTCATTTTGGTCATTTGCTTAATAAGTTATCTTAATTAGATTACAAAGAACAAGATGCAAAATAAGAACTAGGTTTTAAATTGCACTGTGTTCTACAATAATGATTTCCCTCCCATTTCTCAAGAAGAGGAAAATACCCCCACTTTTGTGTGATCATGAAAAGTCCACTGGTTTTTAGGCCTGAACTCAGAACTTTTGAGACAATTAAAGAAACTATGAACTGAACTAATTTTTACCTTTGATACTGTACAGAGACATCTACTTGATGAGCAAGTTGTTTTTAGAATGCGATTAATGCTTTCCAACCTTTGTGTTTAGGATATTTTCTATATGAAAAAACAAAGATTTAATGATGTTCATATGTATCTTCACTTCAACTGAATTGTTCAAAATGAGCTGATCAAAATATGTAATTTACTTGATCAAAACTTCACTGGTTAATTAGTTCCCTGGAGCATTTAGGAAATCAGAAATATATCAAACAACACACAGTTTACTTACAGCACTTTAAGACTGAAAAGGCCAGCAAATGCTCCCTTAGGAATGTATGTCAAGCCATTTCCTGCAAGACGTCTGCAAAGTTTGAAAAAGGGAAAGAAAAAAGGAGTGAATACTTTTTCTCTTCATGTGGAATTAATTTGGTTGCTAGAAAGTGTAACACAGCTATGTTTGAAAGACTGATGCCAGAGGTAGTAGTAAAAGAGCCTTGTTTTGTCATTAATATACTTTTAAAAGCAAAATATCAAGAGGAGCCCTTAACTGTATAGTTGATTTACTGACAGCTGGACTGCAGAGACAAAATGCAAGTTCATTATAAATCAAGGTTATGGTTTAGAACCCACATTTAATTCTTTGTAGTTCTCTTTTTAAGCATTAGAACAACCTCAGTAACTAAAATACAGGCACACTAACAATAATTAGCATCAAGGGACTTACAGGCATACACTTTTGGAATTGCGTATATATGATGTCTGTGCACATTTAACTCAACTGTGCATTAACTCATTTCCATATAATATCAAAATATATCTACATAGTAATGAATAGAGTTCATTTCACAATAACAATACACAAAACATCTTTGCTGGTGGAATGACAGTGTATTTGCTAAAATTTGTAAGATTTTTCCCTCCTTCTGTTGTACCCTTCTTCTCAGAATGCCTCAAAATACTTTACAGACCAAGGTAAGTACAACAAATATCTCTGTAAAGTATGGTAATCTGATTAAAAAAAATGAAAAAAAAAAAGCATAGAAGAAAGCACTATGTAGGATTTGTTCCTATGGAAGAAATTCTTCATAGCTTGCACTGAAAGTAATACCTCCTGTTTATTTCCACAGAAAGTACAACAGAGAGCACAATAACACTATTTGATAGATCAAATTCTCAGCTACAAAACATAGTTTTTCCACACAGTTACCACCATTAGCTCTGCATTTTTACCAGTGATGAGCAAGAACCTGTATGTCGTGGTCATAACAATCTGCACCAGCAGAAGTGACCCACTGTCACTGTTGAAACACACCACCCACCATCTCACTGTGCTCACATCCACTGCTTGGTTTCCATAAATGTTCAGCAAGTGGCGATGAACTGCAGTGGGTGCCATTCTTTCTGCATGGAGGAATTCAGTGACACCCCTTTGCTTCATATGCACTTCTATGTCAGATGCTATTGTGTCAGGCTACTCCTCTGCTGCCATCAGTTGCACGGCAACAAAATGTAATGGAATATTGGTGGGAAGATTCAATCTGTGCTGCCATACCACCAATATGCACCTCTGATGTTGTGGGACAACATAATAAAATAGGAAACACTGCTTTTAGGAGCAGCCCTTGTATTTTTGATGTGACATGCCATTGGTATGTTCCTCGGCAGTGGAACTGCAGGGCATCTAGCATTTACCTCCCTGTCATTTCAGTTCAACAGGAATGTGCCATGATACCTCTTCCAGCACTGGAAAACTGACTGGTTGGGGTGAGATTTCCAGACAAGTTACTGTGTGTCAGTAGAGCCGTGCTGACTGCTCTTAGGTGGCCACAACTGTGGGTTGATATGATATGATATGATATGATATGATATGATATGATATGATCACCCTATTTGCACACTAAGTGAAGCCAAGTGGAATTACTTGAAATTTCACATCAGCTAAGATATTGTACATCAAAACTGCAGTTAGCACAGGCCAGCTGAGGTAGTGATAGAGCTGACATTTGACTTGGCATTTGACCCCTTGGGAAAGACCAGAGGATGAAATCCATCAAATGCCTTGAGCTGCCAGAGGGGAACCTACAGCACTGAAGTAGGCACCAGAGTTGCTAATCGTGTTCATAGAAAGTGCCAGGTGCTTGGAACTGTAATCCCAAAGACCCAGCACTGATTGTTCTTAAATTTCATCTTCCTTTGAAGCTTATTTGCCCCAAGGTAATTACAGGGTCCTGGGCACACCTGCTCTTTAGACTTCTCTTCCATACAGAAAAATATTGGTTGCAGTGGAAGAAAACATGACTCTAGATGCCAACTCTAAAGACTTCTCAGGCATTTTAAATTTGTGGAAAAGCATCTCCCCTGTGTGCACGATTTGCTGACTGGTGTGACCTTGCTCAGTAAGTGAAGTTCTCTTCTGCAGAGCTCACTAAGATAGAGCCACTGAGCTCATCATTCACATGAGATGCACCACGGTCTGAAGTTCAGGTATCTGAGACCTGGTATGTGCACCTGCACTCCTGCAGGCAGATCAGTGAGCAGAACCTGGCTCACTCTTGCTCAAAGACAAGGAGGCATTCAATGGCCAAGATGACTTTATTTTAACGTGTGAAGGGCTCCTGCAGCTTCAGCTTTCATTCTGGATGGAAAGGAATGGCAATGACAATGGTTGCTACTGGATAACTCAGGTTCCCCGAAAGCAAATGCTGTTTGTGGAATATAGACCAGCAGAGGTTACAGATCTCTCTAATGCTGATCTCAGTTTATTATATAGAATTTTGGAAAGACCACAGATTGTTTAACCCCTCAGCCTTTTGCACTGTTATTTTACTGATATGGCTGAACTCCAGTCTTGGATATGAATCAGAAAGAGAAGAGTTTGCAAAACTTTACTGAAAAAAAACAGCAGGCACAGGTGCTGAGGCACTTACTAAAAGTGCCTCCTTGAGTGTCATGGAAAGCTCAATAAAAAGCAGAGAACTAAACTCATATCTCCAAAGACTCCAGCTGGCGCTCTGTCAGGGCACCATCCTGTCTTGAGAGTAGCTGCGTTGCACTGAATTTCACAGTTGCCGCAAAGCAAACTACCACACTACATGTTCATACTGCTTCTCAGAACTGGAATATTCTTTATTGAAAAGGTTAGCTAAGAAAATTAGACCTTTTTAAGCACTCTGGTATGGTAAGCGTGCTCCTCCCTGCTTTAAATGCTGCACTGTGGTAATGCAGTTGGGACACTAACCAGCTTTTTTTGTTTCGATCTGTAATACTGACTCTTTCTAGCTTAACAGTAAGTCTTTATGTGGTAAGCCTTAATGTTTGGCCATTTTTTTTAAAATGGACACTCATAATATTTAAAATGGTTTTATGGTAGCTGTAATATATAGCTAATATAGTCAGAAAGAAACACCAATCCACAGAGATATTCATATACACATGGCTACATGACTCATGGGCATTCAGCACAGTTTTAATGTGCAGAGAGTTACATTTACTTTTCCATGTAGATTTTTTCCCTGCTTCCTTTTGTTAGTTATTGTGAACAAAAATCTGTCTTTGGGAGAAAATTTCCTAGAGTAAACTGTTGCCATTTTTATTGCAATGTCCATTTGGATTATCCGGCCACCCACAACCACCATAAGAGCATTACCCATCTGCATGGCCCCAGTTTCACCATTGAGAGGAATATCTGAAGCTGACAAACATCTATAAGCAAAGGATGCTGTTCCTGAGCTATTTGAATGATAGTTACCTGCACAGTTAAATTGAGATGTAATTCCTCCCACTTTTTTTTTCTTTGCCTTTTTTCAGATTCCAAATCTCATTTTGTATTCTGTTTCTTTTCCTGTTAGATCACTTCTCAATTATTAAATATCTTGTCAATTAAATGTCTTTTCATTTATTAAAAGTCCTTTAGACAGAGGAAACCACATGTTAATCTTCTATTTCGTAAGCAGAGCTTCTGTGTTTACACCTTATGAGTTTTTCAAGCCCCAGGTCATTCTTTTAGCTCTGCTTTGATTATTTTTCAGTTTGGAAAGAGCTCTAACTGATTTTGTAGACAGTGATTACTATCATTGTATATGATACTCCTCTGCTTATGTAGCAGAGGATAATGTTTATCATGTATAGCCCATCACATTTCAGCAGAGGACTAAATCAAATATATCACAAGTGCCAAAATAGATGTATGTCTGTACAGCTCTCTTACCAAGCAAACTGACAACATCAGAAAAGGTAGATTTCTGGCAACATTTATTTTCTATATAATGATGTTGTCTGACCTCTAGTTACCGAAGTAAATTCTTTCTCATGACATCCTTTTCATGATTTTCCATGGAATCCAAGTCAGGCAAACCACCTATCCATTCCCAGGATGCTCCATGAGACCACTTCTGAACACTGGCACAATAGCTGCATCTTCCCAGCCCTTTGGAATTCCCCGGCATTGTGGGATTTGGAAAAAATCAGCAATAATGATTCATTGGGCTCATTGTTTAATTCTTTCAATGTTCTTGGATGGAAGTTAGCACACCAGTTCTTTAAGACATACTGCAAAGCTCATTAAATTTGGCTTATTTGTTCCCAACCATTTTAATGCCTTCCTTCTGGATTTTTTTCTTGCTATTGCTGTGTTTCTATTCTCAGTCTTGGCACAGGAGAAAATAAATCCCCTTGTTGACTCTACAGGTATCTATCAAGCATCTGTCAGGGTTTACTCATCTCCATATCAGGGATTTTGTTTTCCATTACCCTAAGCTATTTCAGGGAAGCTGCCCAGTACTTTTACTGAACTTTGGATGGACTTTGGGTAGTGATTTCAGTCTGGATAGGTAAATATCGCTTTCCCTGAATAGATGAGGATGGACATCCTATCTGTTCCTACAGTTCAGCATTTAGTTAATGATTTCTGAGAGGACGAATAAACTGGCTTTTTCATAACACTTACATAACCAAATGGCTGGCTTCTATCGTTAGAAGAACTCTAAATTTCAATTTTTAAAAGTAAATTCTTTTATTTTCCAGCATTTCTGAGGGTTACTATTTTAGAAATATCACATTAAACTAATTCAGGCTCAAAGTTATCACATCTCTTTAATGAAAAGATAATCAAAAATATGCATTATTGCTGACTGTGGATCACATTTCTAGAGCTATATTATTTTATAACTGGATTTTACTTACGCTGTTTCATTTCTTTTGCTAATTAAGACACAAATTAATAGCATCTGGAAAACGTACAGGGATGTGTCACTGTATGCTTCCCTAGGTACCTGCTATTTGACACTCTCAAAGACAAGATACTGGGCTACTTTTGGCAGTGGCAAAGGCTGAATTTCTGTACTACTGCCTATCTCTTTCTAAAAGATGTAAAATAAATGAGCTGACAGAAAAGCACATTGCCTCTATCTTTTCAAATGGCAGCAATTTATGAAGTATGTTTCAACACAGTTCAGCCCCGCTGGTAATCTCTACTTGGTGTTGGAGTTGCTGCAGTGCTTCAGGTCAGGTTCATGGCCTTGCTCAGATCTAAGAAAAGGCATATCTGGTGTCTCATGTGAGCACTGTTCATCTGTGCATCCCTTTTGTATATTCTGACCTCTCCTGCAGTGTCACAGTCCTGAGAAATGGTCATCCCCAACTCAGGAGAACAATCCTACAGTCAGTACAACTGATAAAACATCCACAGAAAGTTCTAAAAAAGATCAGAAACTTCTTGTTTTCCTCCTACTGTTGCTCACGTCTAGAAAGAACAGATTCATTCCTCAGAAAGAAGCAGATAAACATGAAGTTGTGACTGAACACAGTCAAGTATTTCCATTACATTTCTAGTACAAGATTTTTTTTTTCACCAACTCAAAATTGATTTGTGCTTGTATGTTTTCTGCACTGAAAGAAATCTTGCCTGGCACGAAGCCTCTCCTTATTACCTACTGGGAAGGAAGGTGAACTCAAAACACCAAAAAGTCTTCTCTATAGATAATGAACTGTGGCACTTCATAAAGAAAGCATCTTTTCACTAGCCATTAGGAACTGCTGTGAACACAACCAAGCTACTTCTCACAGACTGCAGCAAATAGTGGCAGTAAGACAGGGGCAGGGGCTGCTTTTTGCCTTTGTACAAGTTAAGATCTAGTCCAACAAATGCTGAACAAGCACCTGTGAAGTGCATTTCAAAATCTGGTTGTATCAAAGCTGTAGGAAAGATATGAAAGGAAGATAATAGCCTCATTGGGAAGCAGCGTACATTTATATTAATTAACACTCATGCTGTTTTCTAAGAGGATTAACACAACGGAATTTTCTTGAACAAATTACTGCTCAAGTCTTGAAAGGTGCAGAAATGCAGAAGAGTGAATGTTACAATGGATCTTGGTATGGCTCAGCATATAGCAGGAATAAGCAGTACAAGAAGAGTAAAGCTCTTCTATTAAGAAATGAGAAATCTGTTCTAATTGTCATACTGAATGAGCACAGTTATGTAGAACTTCATTGCACTCAAATTTATGGTAAATATATTGGACAATATATAAAGGACATCTTGAACATTATATTAAAGGAGAATGTATGTCCTTCAGTACAGACTGAGTTACATATCATAGACATTAAAGACCCCCTAATCACTTGGGCTACATTATATTCAATCACTCCACATGCAATTTGTTTACATGTATTCCAATATTCAATATCTAATGAGTGCAACTCAAAATCATCTGTCAACTACGAAAATGTATTGAGGGATATCTACAGAAATGATTTCCTACTATTGTGCACTTATCTCCCTTTGACTCTGCATTTTACTTCTGATCATTATTTTGCTGATTGCATTTGAGAAATGAGAACAAGGACTGCATTGCTGAGAGATTGCCATTATGAATTTGGCCATATCTACATATATATAAATGTATGTATAAAGATGGGTAGATTACCTTCAACAATGTTACAACCCAATCAATTTTATGCTTGCCTGTTTTCCTTGAAAACATGTTTAATTCCTTATTTGCTACATCACATTCTGCAATTAACAAAATCTCCAGACAGAAAATTGAAAACGAGTTATACAGACAAACCTAGAAACTGGTGATAGAAATCTTTGTTTTTGCAAATAAAAACTGGAAGTATAGAAGACCTGAGATGGTGAAAAATCCCCACAGTTGGGCCAGTTCTGCTGCTCTGTGGTACCAACCTTGCCAAATTTGGTGCTAAAGTATTAGTATGCCACATAAAAATTTCCTTAACATTTATGAAATTGTGGACTATCTCTTTTATACCTTGGGTACAGATAAATTCACTTTTGTAATTTGAAACTTCTTTCTTAAAAACCTGATCCTCCTCTCCAACTGCCATAATTGTTCTGAGTAACTGATAAAGATAAGTGGTGAAATCTCAGTCCCATTGATGTCTGTGAAAAAATTTGCATTGACATAAGCAGAAACTGGACTCATATCTGCATCAAGTCTCAGTATTGTAACTGACAGTGACTCACTTCTCCTAGGAGTAGTTTTTGGAAAAACAATGTGGAAGCATAACATGAAAATGCATATTTCCATTTTTTTCCCTAAAAATCTTGTTCTGAATATAAAAAATATAGCCCCTGTTCAAGAAAGAATTACCTTAAATCTTTTGCTTCAATTTTGTTTCCTGTCAAACTAACCAAAGAGGCATGTGCACAACACATACACTACATACACCTTTAGTTTATATAAATGTATAGTCAATATATATTTCTATGATAATAGCTTTCCTCAGTTTACGTATGCGTCTATATGTAGATAAAACAAAATGTTCTTGCTTATTACATTAAAATAGTTGTGACAACATGGATACTCATCAAGAACTTACACAAGGTCAACTAAAAATTTGAGATAAGAGTTTGATTTATATTAATGATTATTCTTGGGCCAACATAACAGAAATTTATGAATTAATTGGCAGGTAATTACTGTGTTAATTATTAATTAATGGATGATATCAGCATATATCTTTTAAAATGTTTTTGCGGAATTACTTTGTTAGATCAAGAATTTAAATGTTATTGTGTATTTTAATTATCTTTTTATATTTCAATCTGTCATGTTAATTAAAACTGTAATCATAGTAATATAAAAAGTGGGTCAAATGATATATTAAAAAATCAAGAAAATATAAAGATGCTCTTCTTTCCTTAAGAAAGGAGGAGGGGAATGTGCAAGCCATAATTGTGCTGTATATTACATTTATTGCTAGTTAGAATTTTATTGGAAATTCAAATATAACACAGTCTGCTCCTGCTTTAGGGCCTAATTGCCTTTTAAAATGCGTGTGCCAAATTCTCAGAGGGTGTAAACTGGAATAAGTCCAACTGACCTCAAGCAGTTGGAATGAAATCAGTGTGTATTTGATCTTGAGCTAGCTTTCATAAAAGAGATCTTAGATTGCTGTCAGGTAAGGATGTGGTCTAAAACTTACTATTTATCTCTCCACTTATAAAAGGGGGAGATTCTAGCTGCACCTTGCACAATTCAATATTGCGACCCTACAACTGCTAAGGACAACTGACTGCTCCTTTCATGCAGCTGCCTGTGCCCAGTGCTGGGAACAAGTTGCTTTGCTCTCAGCATGGCAGAGGCCAGTGTCCTACCAGAGGGCTCCAGTGGTGTCCTTTTGCTGCATGGCCAGCCAGGTACCTGCCCTCTGACTTACAGCACAGTGAACTCCTACGGTGCATGCCAATATTAGCCAGGAAATCCTACGTTGATTCACAGGATCGGATTCCAAAGTTACCAGGAGTAAGAGAGAGAATTTCACTTCTACATTTGAAGAATGCTGTCACTAAATCACTGGTCTTGGAGTAATCTTAAATTTGTTAAATTTCCTTCCTCCGTGTTTCAGTGTTGCTTCAAGATGGAACAACAAATGGTAAGCTATATACAATTCCTAGTTTCAGCCTTCAAAGTGTTGTTTACACTTTTGATACTGATTTTGGATTTATCCCAGTAGTACCAGTGTCATTGGGATAAATTATCATCGATAACAGGAATTGGCTGACATGCACTGTGAAATGAAGCACCACAATCAAACTATCAATAACAAATTGTCCTTACTGTTTTGTCCTTCCTGTGTCATTGGCAAAGGACATAAATTGTGCAGTTCCAAATTTTGATGTTACAACTTTTCTCCAA
The DNA here is from genome assembly GCF_002078875.1 of Numida meleagris. Classification (NCBI taxonomy): domain Eukaryota; kingdom Metazoa; phylum Chordata; class Aves; order Galliformes; family Numididae; genus Numida; species Numida meleagris. Next base: position 36,719,026 of record NC_034409.1, on the reverse strand, counting down.
GAAGTACAATGAAGAGATACTAAAGAATTACAGGAGAAATTACTTACTCCTGATTGGAAATTAAAAAAAAACAAACCCAAACTTAAGAATTATGCTTGTGGGCTTAAAGAGATAAATGTGATATGGGCTGAATTCAGTGCCTATAATACTAACCAAGTGAAAAATGGAACTGTGTATCAGAAATGCACTGCACGGAAATGAAGCAGTGAACAAACAGGCTGAACTTCCACTGACAAAAAGTAATTTCTGCATACTTGCTACTGCAATACATATAGAATGTGTGAGACTTAAATTAAAACCCAGCCTCAGGATCTATAGAAATATAATACATTTAATGAAGCACAGCTTCATCTAAGTTAATTAAGTATAATTTCACTATCTGTATTGATCGCAAAACATAGAAAGCTCTTCCTGTGACTATTTGATAGCATAAACCAGTTCCTACTGAGCATTGCTGGTAATAAATTACAAGTTCTGAGCAGTACTTACAAGTTACAAGCTGAAAATACACTTTATCTTGCATTCAGTAAGAGCAATGCAGCAGCACTGATAGGGTTTCTTGGATTTCAGCATAGAACCTTCATTGTTCTTACTTGCACACATCTCCCTATTTTCACTTCTCTTTATCTTGATCCCCTCACCTTCTTCCCTACTGCCCCTTCACACCACAGATCCGCAGCAGTGTCAAGGCTGCTCCCTGAAATTTGTGTTAACATTTCAAGAATAATTGTCTGTCAGCACAATCCATTCTACGAGCAATGCAAGCTGCTCTAATTTAGTAAGGCATTTGCCCTATTGTTTCTCTTCTTTTTGTTCCTCATCTTGTCATCATTGATAACAGAGCAAGAAGGGCAGTCTGGAGGGTGCCAGGCTGACCCAGCCACACAGGGAAGTTCTTTGTTGTCCTTCAGCTTGGTGGCATCAAAGGGGCAGAGACAAAGGCAGTGACCGCTCCAGAATCACCGTCATCCCATACATTAGGAATCTTGTGCATTTTGATCTGCTTTTTTCTAGTAAATCAAAGCAACTGTGTAAAAACTAGGGGAGAAAATGATTACAATTGCTTCCAATTGATTAACTGGATAAATATCTTCTCAATGTTTTTACTGGCACACAGTCAATTTCCACATGACCGGTGCACTTCCCTCTGTCAGGACTTCCAGTGCCTCCCTGCAAAGCCATGGAGCCACAGCCCTGAGTTATCAACAATGTCTGTTCTACAGCAATTGGATTTATGATGTGCCACATTATAAACTGATAAACACTGCACACTGAGCACAACACATATCCCAAACAGATCACCTCTGCATGTGTGCATGTATGAAGTAAAGACACTCAATTCACAATTTATGTGAAGAGATTGAATATCCAGCTCATGTGTCAGCTGGCACACAGCACTGGAATTACACACAGGATAGGAAGCCATTTAGCAGGAAAAGTCCTTGAAGCTTTCACTGATGGAGATGGCACAAGCCAATTTCCATCAGGAACAGCAGCAGTAAAACCCGCTGTGCAAAACCCTAAAACTGCTATTTAGCTGACATCAGAAGGACACGTGTGGACAGTTTGAGACACTAGATGATACCTAGTTTTACTTCTGCTGTGCACATCTGTTGTAGGTATTTTTATTTTTTTTTTTGTTTGGAGGTTTCAAAGTCTATGCAGATTCATCTTTGGGAAAGACTTTCAGCATCCTGCCCAAAGTGCGTTCAAGTAAATTAAGAGATTTCCTCACTTTCCCAAAAATGTTTTGGACTATGGCTGCAGCACTGTAATGTTTACTGCTATCTTATTATATAATATATAATATTATATAATATAATAGTAAAAAGTGTGGAACCAGTTTTCAGTGGTAGCCACAAACTGCCTGGTACCAGCACAAAAATAAGGATGGTACACAACCCCAGGAGCCAATACTCTCAGTTTTCAAAGACATAAATGACTGAAGAGCTCAGTCCCACCACTGAGAGCCGACAGGGAAAATAACACCTGATTCCCACTAAGAGCTTTGAAAACCTCTTTGTAGGAAGACAGAGCAAAGAGAAAGGGAAATAAAAGGAAAATAATAAATAAGAACAGATGGCAATGGGTCATGCCTGGTTATTTAGAACTTCGTTTTCGTATACACAGTGTATATGTCTCTTAACCACTTCTGCAGTGCAAAGGGATTTCCACACGCATGATGGTGAGGTTCACATAATACATCTGTTTTGCACTGTATCTCTAATCCCGCCTGCAGTATTGTGTTAAAATGCATGATTAAAGGCACTTCTGACTGAGTAACTGATGTAATAATACTGTGGGCAATGTGGAAAAATGTGGACATTGGATTTGGTAAACTTTCCTGTACCTGTACATAGCTTTCAATTAATTAAAAGTGTCTTTGTCACTTGATTTTGTGAAACCGTCAGAATCTGTCGGTCAAATAAATGTACTAGAAGAGTCCTGTATTTTCCGTTGCTGTTTTGCTAAAATGTTTATTCTGAGTTGCTGAAAAACAGCAAAGTACTATAAAAATCACTTGGAGATTTGCTCTTCTGCGGAGTGTTCCTCTGTTTAAAATTGAAATAAAAGCCTCATACATGTGTGTACATGGGTGTGTGTGCTTATATTTATCCATATGCATATATAGATGTATGCATGTTTGTGTGGAGATAATTAACTGGAGATATTTGTAGTTAGATCTGAATCATATAGTTTTAAATGATTATTGGCTTTCTTCCTCACTCTTCACAGATATATAATTTATAAAATAAAACACTTTCAGGCTCTGCTTTGAAGTGTTTGTGATCTCAAAATGATATGCTTACATTCAGATGTAGTTGTCTTAAAGAGTCCTAGCCTAGGTAATTCTTTGTACTTTCTAAAAAGCTTTTTTTTTTAATGCATTGCTCTAACTCACTGCTCTATTAATATAGGTATGCTAAATATATTGTAGAATGACACACATCTAGAAAAACTCCACTTAGGATTGAATCTTGGGCTCAGTAATACTGATAAATATCTGCAGTTATTATGAATTTATTATGAAGTACTTTACTTAATGGTGTTGTACAAGTCCATGCAGAGCAACTTGCTGATAATCAAGCATCTGAAGCATAATTTTTTCTTGGTGGGAGTTCCATCATGTGCATTTTAAGAAAAAATGATCAGGGGTGTCAAATGCCTGAAAAAACCATCATTTTGAAAACAAAAGATCTTTCTCAAAACTAAACTTTTTAGGAGCTAGAATGATTCAAAGTACCACCATATTTTCCAAAATTTTTGGAGGAAAAGGCACCTCAAAAATACAGCATAGTTTCAATATGTTGCTGCATTTCAATGATCAAAGGCTTTGGTTAAAGATAAATACCAGGCACAATCATCAGGACCTCAAGAATGCTGCTTGCAGAGGTGTTGAACCTCGGCTGGCGGAGTGGATCTGTCAGCCTAGAAGGTCAGAATTAGCGGAGCAGACCTGACCAGTACTTTGGGGATAATGAGATGTTAGTATTGCCAAACCACAAATCAAGCACATAGTATTTAAGCTAAATCTCAGTCGATCAGTCGTTAACCTTTATCAGATTTTTGAAAGAGGCCTACAGTAAAGGGATTACCAACACATTTTTCAATGTTAAAAAGCCCTAGAAAGTGCATTTTTAAACTCCTGCTGTTGTTGTATTTTGACGAATTGGTAGACATTTTTAAGATGCATTTTAATCTCATGGAGACCATGCTTTGATACAAAGATCTTGTAAAATCTTATTTTTATGTCTGCCTTATTGGTCAAGTTACATTTTACAATAATTTACTTTAACTGAGCCAGATAAGCAAAACGTAGAATTCCCAGGTAAGCTGGAAGAAAAAATCGTGAAGCAATGCCTGGATGGGTAAAATAATTTTAATATGTGCAATCACTGCTCAGAAATGAGTATAAAAGGAGCATGGAAACTACAGTGGCGGTTACTGCCTGCCTCACAACTTAATATCCAGTTCCCCTTCCATTGTCTACACTTTCTTCTAAGTAATACTAGACTGGATTGCATTATACATGGCTCTGAACACCAAAGTCACTCCCAGCACAATGTGTTTGAATTTGCCTTAAGAAGAGATAATCAGTTACCTCACATCTTCAAAGGGTTCACTTGTCTATGCTTATTTGAAAAGCGGATATAAATCAGAAGGCTGTTAAGAAAGCAACATCAGAATGATTGGATGTGCTGACTGTGCACACGAAATATTTTCCTAGTACTATCAATGGCAAGAAACTGAAATTACATAATTTGGAAGAAAGGGTTATAGGGCCAGTGGTTTCATATTTAAGGTGTAACATACGGCTCCAGCACAAGAATAACACTTTAAATACTTCCGAAGTTCTTGACCAGGGAGATGAAGTAGATTGCTGAACAGTCTCTCAAGCAGTGATACAAGTCTTACTATTTGGGTCATCTAATTTTGAGAGGGAAGGTAACTTGGCTTGATGCACAAGAACTCTATTCCAGAAAAAGCCCAAACTTTTTTTCTTTTTTTCTCTTTGAGATTGACCAAGGAAACATGAATATAAAAAAAATCCACAAAGTCTTTGTGGCATGATTCCCTTCATGTGCACTTGATATTGTAACACTTGGTGTGTGACATCTCTCCTTGTTATGTCCTTGTTTTGATTGAAACCTGCACCAGTAGCAATAAAGACCAAAGCGAGGAAGAAAGCAAGTGAAAAGACAGAATTAAAACAAATAATGATTTGCAAATGCAAATGCCACCTGTTATAAAAATAAGAGAAAAATATATAAGGTGAAAAGGAAACAGAAAAAATATTGTTCAAACACAGCACCACCAAAATTGTTATCTTTTTTTTTCATTTTTTCCCCTCATAGATGCCAGCTGCAAATACCAGGTGTCAAAATTCTAATGAGTGTTAGCAAGGACACCAGAAGTCACCAGTGCAATACATACCCAAAAGTGATTTAAATTGCAGAGGACTGTGCACATTTCACAGCTTAAAATAAACTGCGGCTTTGCAAGAAGGGCACAAGCATGACTTTGCATATCTTATGTGGGTTTTACGGTGTGTTAGTAGCTAAATTCGCTATAAAAAAAAGGGCTTTCATTTTAAAAGCTTATAAAGCACGATTCATAGGAGGGCTGGATGCCTACAGAATTCTTTTAATCAACTTTTAGAGGTATTCATGCAGATGCAGACACAGGTGCTAGCTTTTTCCCACAAGAGCTCTGGTGCATCATTTACAGAGTCTCCGTTGCTCCTCAGGAACCTAAATTTTCTTTTAAGCTTGGGTCATTGTAACTAAGGTCACTGCTAAATCCAGGTCTCAAGAATGCACAATACTTTTCACTTTTGGTTAGTCACCATCACTTCAAACCAGCATTCCTCTTTTGATGTAGTGTTTGGTCAGCTGGTTTTTGCAGTGTGCTTTTCCCCCTCAGTGAACGTACTAGATAGCCTAACTAAGCTTTGTGTAGGATTCTGCATTTTACAGTCAGCCTTCAGGGATGCTAAACTTAAGAGTAAGGAAACAGTAATTAAAAGTGACTGGGACAAGAAGCCTTGATACTATGAAATGTGGACTCAATTGTCCTTGACACAGACAGAACGAAGCAAGTTTTGGTTTTGATTATAGCTTTACTTGCGATTTTAATAAACATGAGCCAGTATTCAAACTTTTAATATCCTGCTGCTTAACTATTTCCAAAAAGCAATCCAGCTCTTTTAAACAGCCCTTGTTTGAAAATTTTAATTTGTTTGGCTCTGTCCCTGCCTAGAGAAGTTGTAGCCTCTTGGTAACTCCTTTATAAGTTCACTTCCAGAATCACAAGCAAACTATTTTTTTCAACTAAGTGTTTCCGCATGTGCCAAAAGTGTCAGGCTGACAGCTTTCCTGCACCGTTTTATCTGGTTCCCACAGTAAGTATGAGAGACAAACACAGGAATGTGTCTAGCGCTGACTATGCCCATCAAGGATACAATGATACTTACAGCTCTTCCAGGAAGCGGAGATTGTGCACGGGGTTCGAGGGCAGCTTAGTAATGTTGTTCATACTGAGATCACTGTAGGGAAAAACAGACAGAGACTTAATATGGCATGTCACAACTGTGGTATCCAGCTGTTCATTCCTCACATTTTTAAGTAATACATTAACAAAAATTAGTTCCTCTGCCAGAACTGATGAATCATTACCTAGTTAGCACTTTAAACATTCTACTTTTGAATGAAAATGGCTTTGTCAAAGCAATACAGGCTGTTGCACGTTCCTTATTTCCAAAAATTTTGGAATGTTTTATCACGCTCTATAAATCAGCTGGAAAACTAAACAACCCTTTTATTCTTCATAATTTTAATAAACCACTGTACTATATTAAAATTTATTTGGAGTAGTAAAGGCAAACTACCCTGATTTTCATTGTTGTTGCATACCGTAGGTTTACTAAAGCAGACAAGCAAAACTCCACAGGTGCAAACTATTTGCATGATTCTTTACATTTCATGAGCATGGAAAAATAATGTTTTCACTGTACAACGCTGTATGAGCCTACTGATTTTCCTTGTGTCACGTTAGGTGTCCCCAGAACCCAACTCACTTGAGTTAAAGAAAGGACATATTTTCAAAAAATAAACATCCCCTTTCTAGAGTGCTCTTTTTTTGCAGGTTCTCAAATTGCATTAAATAAGTGAAATGAACCATAAAACAAGGGTGTAATGTGATCCTTCTCTGTAGCACACTTCCTGGTGGGGTTCCACAGTAGTTCCTGGCACAGGAAACAACCAGCCATATCAGCTCTGTCAGAGCTCATTCAGGCTATGGTTCAAGCCACATTTCATACAATATACGCTTATTCTGAAGGTGTTTCTTCATTGTTTTCCATTGTCTTCCCCATGCCCAATACTATCATTACAAGTGACTTACATTAGGAATATAAACAGACTGCATAATAAAATTCTACATGGAAGATGAATCTTACACAACTATGTCAAAATTAGATGCTGTTAAAATAAAAATATCAGAGGATGGCATATATTATGCAGTGTTATGTGATCATTTTAATAAAACAATACAAACATATTTACTTGTAGGAACACTTACAGGATCTAGTTGCTTTGGATAGTATTTTAATAACTTTATTTCTTCCAGCTGTTGAGAGCTCATAAGGTAAATAAGTTATCTGTACTTTAGTGGATAGGCATCCTACTCGTATTCCTGCTCCTATTCCTATTCCTATTCCTATTCCTATTCCTATTCCTATTCCTATTCCTATTCCTATTCCTATTCCTGTTCCTGTTCCATCCACCTTTTATTATTTACAATCTGTTTCACACTACAGAATATATGTTTTTAGTCAGCATTGTTAATTTTGATGTTTGACATTTTCTGAATTTAAAAATGTGTAATAACACTACACGTAGAGATTAAGAAATAAAGGAAATGTGTTAATACTTCACGATAATTATCAAGTCACTATTGGGTAAGGTTTCCCTGCATCCACTTCAAAATCAAAGTATAATTTCAGAAATGTTCTTACTAAATTAATTCCTTACTGTAACACTTTATCACCTAATTCTTCCATACAGTTTAGCAGGTTATTAGCCTTTCGCTTTGATAAATGCTCAAAGGATTTATTCTGGCAGAGGAACAAATACATGAATTTATTTGGCAAAAGCAAAACTCACACAGTGAATCATATACTACTGAATATGAAGACAACAATGACATTTTAACATGGTTTTGATAATGGGATTTCAGCACTTGTCCTAATGGGTTTTTGTAAAAATACCAAAACACATTTTAGACCTAAAAAGCCAGAGATACTTGAAAGTGAGAGTGATTCTTCTTCAAAAACGCAAGTATTTAGGGCAGTCTACAAAAACAGCATTAATCAATGCTCTGGATGACTGACCAGGAAAATCTGAAGTCTATTTTTGTAGTACATTAATTGTAGTAAGCAGGAGTTGTCTGAAATCCACAGGACCCCATGTCTCTCAACTGCTGATCCATACTCGATAACACCTTTCACAGGCAATCTGCAGACCAGACTCTATTATTTGAAGAGGACCAGAACAAAAGAAGGCCACTTTGATTACATGCTTTGATGCGCCATCAGAAAATCAAAAATATACATTTTCATTAGAAGGATCTTTAGACCCTAGCGGTGGATTCACAAAAAGCACCACTCACATCTACTCTTTGGTCTCCAGAAAAGTTCATCAAGCACTGATGAATATCAAGAGGGGCAATTATTTCTGCATAGAGGAATTCAGTGACACATCTTTGCTTCATATGCACTTCCATGTCAGGCGCCATTTTGTCAGACTGCCCCTCTGCTGCCATATGTCACACAGCAACAACATGGAATGGAATAGTGGTGAGAAGATTCAACCTGTATTGCCATACCACTAACATTTACCTCTGATGTCATGGGCCAACATAATAAAATAGGAGGCATTAATTTCAGAGCAGTCCTTGTGTATGTGTATGTTTATTTTTAACATTTTTCTCATAAACAAAAATTATTTCCAGATTTGTTGAATAACGCCTTCCCAAGCTTGTTTTAACACACTGCTAACTAATACACTGACTACTGCAGTCCATGTTGTCAGTGTGTTATCGCTGTAGCCTTAATGGTTTCAGAATCTCAGAAAGGCTACTGCAGGGAGAGGTAATATCTTCTGATTAGGCCGATACAGCTGGAAATACTTATAAACTTTCAAACACAGGAATCAAAAAAACTCTGCTTTTCCCAACTGTATCAACTGGCTGATTAGATGACATTATTTCACCCATATAAACCTTACATCACATGCACTGGCGCTGCAGTAATTCATCTGCACTTACAGTTTCTAGATTCAGAGTACTCTGTAGGGACAGAATCACCAGGGATGCATTTCATCCAATTTCATTTGCTGAAGGAACTAAGGGACTTAGAGAAGTCCCATGATCTGAAGCTTCTTCTGGAGTCACACTAAGTGAAGTGAGATGTGCACAAAGAGTTAGTGCAATGCAACCAGTCACATCTCACGTGAGGAACACTGTAAAGTTTGGGCTGCTGAGCAGAAATTCTTCATGGTGCTCCAAAGACAAAAAAAGGACATTCTCAGCAAAGTTGCCAGCCTTTGGACCATATTTCCAAGAAGACCTATCTAGGATGAGATTTATAGCCAATAGACAGATCAAATGCATCTAACAATGAGAAAGAGCAAGGTGGTAAATTGGAGGATTAGAGATTATGACTATAAAAGGTGCCCTGCAACTGCAGTGATTTATTTCCAAAAAGCACATCAAACAGGTTTTCTGATTTCTCCTTTTAGGGCTAGCCTGTCAAAATCAGTAACTTGTTCTTACTCGAAAACAGGAGGAGATTAAATGTGGCTTGTACATCAGGATTGGCAATGTGATGTTGAAAAAATATTAAAATCAAGGTACTAAGTCTCTAACCACCCCCAGAGGAACTATGCTATTTCTGTATCAAATCTATTTCCCAGTTTTCCTTGTGTGCTTGTGCATATATACTCAGCAAAAGCAAAACAGTCAAAACTGCAATCAGTTCTTATCCAACTCAGTAGTCTTACAAGCTACTGTGATGAAAAACTTAAAATTATAAGCGTATTGAAAAATCTTTAATGAGTTGATAGACACAATCTTTCCTATATTCCACCATCAAAGCACCTGGAAACTTCATTGATGTCAGTAAGGAGCTGCATCATTAAAGGTACATGCTGAGTTTTAAAATGCTCCTATTGTATATCAATAGTATCAGATCAACATATGTGAAAATTAAGCTCAGCATGAGCTTAAGAACTGCACTAGAAAGGCAGTAGGTTATTTTGAATAGTCAAATGAACATATCATCTCTTCCCCCATTAGCATTCCAGCAGCCTATTTCCAACTGCCGATTCTAAAAGCAACATACCAGCAAATGATAATTCCATCTTTTCAGAAGATGAAAAGATTTGTTTCAATGACTGCATTGGCAACATGGCTCATTATAATGATATCTTAATTATACTCTGTGCCAGTCAATCACCAGCTGTGTCTCTGGTGACTTGAGAAAGGAATCCTACCTGTGATTGAATTGTCAGGTGCTTGTGCAGTAGATTATTTTTTTGAAGAACAGAAAATACTGAAAACTGCAACTGACATCCATTTTTTTTTCTTGGTGATGTTATGAACAAATGATGAGTGTTTGCAAAACAGAGTTCAGAAGGGTAAATACACAGGTCTTTCCCCCCACCCAGTTTTGTTGCCCGTGCATACATAAGCTGGAAAAAATATGCAGTTATCATCTTAAAGTGAGTGGTTCACAGTAAACTCTCCAAAGCCAGTAAAACAAGTTAAGTGAACTAGTTCTTAACATATAACAGTAGGGTCTGGAGGCCAAGTTACTAACCTGTTATTAGCTATTATTACAAGAGATGTTTCAGGGACTATTCACCTTGGAATCAGTTTTCCGCATTGTTCTTAAGCCCTTTAAAGGAGAACAAAAATCTGTCTTGGGACATATGCACGGTTTCTACTGGCTTCCACCAACCTATTCATGTATTACTAGTTTATACTTCTATTATACTAAATAGTACAAACTTCTCTACCCATCACAGGGCTAATACAATAATCCAGGATGAAAGACAATGAATTTTGTAGTCTATAATTTTTTAACAGTTGTAATCTAATTTTTAAAATATGATCAAGACTTACTATTACGATTGCTAGTTATGCTTTCTCTAGGCCTGCCTTGCCCCAACAAGATCTATTAATAATTATTTTTATGGCAATCTTTGAAAGAGAAAGCACTCACATAAAAATACTGACAATAGACTGAAAACATTGAGTTCCTACCAGCTGAGAACAGCTCCTAAAGTAAGGCCATTTCCTTAATCCATTTACAGCTAAATTGGACACGATCTTGTATGTAGTGATGCAATATAATGAAAAGGAGTGAGAATTACTGCTTCTTTTCCCTCGCTATGCGGGGAAAAGAACTGTATGCAGCACTGTTGGCAGAACACTTTACCAGCTCCACTGTTTGATAGAGGAATATGCTAGCTATTAAGTGCTTTTTGTCTGTCTGCTACCACAATTGCTTCTCTATGTATATTAAAAATAACTCCATCTACTGTTGCTACTAAAAGTAGATAAATCTTGCAAACACTGTAGTAGTTGTTTCCATTTCTTAAAATATATTCCTATAGCACTTCTTAATTCAAAGGTCTTTATATATATATAGAAGAAGAATTATCATCACTTTACAGAAAGGAAACTAAGACACCTAATGGTGAAGCAATGTGCTCTCAGTCAAATCCAGTTGTATGCCACTGAGGAACCAAACACCAAGATGATTTATGCAGTGACCTTTCCATTAGATCCGCAGTGTGTCCCAAAGCATTCACATAGTGCTCTTCCAAATGGGGATGCACGAGCTGTCAACAGCTTCACAAAATGGCTACACAAAATCATGACCATATTTTCAGTCTGATGGTTCTGGATTATACTGTCTTCCAGAATCAACTTGCAAACTGGTATGCATGTGTTTCCATGTTTAACACACCCATGCAGAGAAGCACAGGGAGGAGCCATAAATGTTGTGAGCACTTCCTGGCAGTTAAAGTATGGCATTTCTACTCACAACGAGCTGCTAACTGCACCTGTGGTTCTTTGAAGACCTCCATAGTGAAACTATGATTAAGATGTGAATTTCCACCACATGGTTCACATTTGAAGCAGCAAACATTTTATTCAGAAAAATCTTCCAGATCATATCTCAAAAGAGCTTGCAGTGACAGTGTGTGCGTTGGCACCTCTCCATGAGCTTTGTGCTAGTGTACGGGGCCAGTTTTCCCTCTGAACCTTGGCACTTTGCTTCCCTTCCTTCTGCACACTGGTGGTGTGACTTCCAACAGTGCATTTTGCTTAACGAAGACGGAACCTCTGCAATTTTAAAGATACGTATTGGGAAGGATCCCATAGATGGCTTGAACTTACGGAAGCCTCAAAGGGAAGGTCAGGAGTGCTCTGTCTGCACCTCTCCTCTGCTGCTGGGTGAACGCTGAGTAACAGATTCAGGCACACCATGTTGACAGGACATGGCTGGATTCAGCACAAACTAACAGAACTAATGAAACTCTGTGATCAAAATCTGAAATTCCTGACACCTGTCACCGGATTCCTCTAATATCACAGAAAGTAAAATGCGGTTCATCACTGAAGCAGCTCTGTACCACTCTTGTTTTAATCAGCACACATTATTCCTAAATGTGGTAGGCAATTCTGTCGTATAAACAGCCATCAAAGACTTGCTTAAATCTAGACTGCAGAACATTTGTAAAGCAAACAGTACGTGCATGATTAATCTTTTCAGGAAACAATTTTGCCATTCAGTTTATCCAAGACTCCAGCAGAGGGAGCAGGGCAGAGCAAACAATTAAGGTCAAAAAGAAAGTAAAGATCAAAGATCAGATCAAACAAACACAGTGCTGAATTAATCTGACAAGTACCTGACATTTTATTTTAGGTACAATGATTCTGGTGCTGTGCTTTTCTTATGTATCAAATTCACAATGCTCCCTAGGTGAAATTACCCATGTACTTTCAAAGCTGATTCATGGCTCTTTGCTTGGCGTTGAAGACTGAGTTTGGTAAGTAATAATTAGCAGGATAAGTTACAAGAACATTCCAACATGTCAATCATACTCTGTACTTAACTCATATAATTTACAGCTTAAATATCTAAAGGAATATTTTATAGCACAGAAGCCAGCAGGAGCAATTAAAAGAGGCTTGAATAGAATTCCTCTTCCTCCCATGCCCACAGACTGCATTAGCATGATTTTACTTTGTGAGTTATTACTTGTTTCTGCTGCACTAATTCAAATAGATTATATGAGTTCTGCAGACACTATTTATCTTGCTCAAATGCTGAAGACAATACACAACAGGTTTTATTGCAATTTATGAAGAAGACTACTAGAATGTTTGTTCTGTTTTTTGTCATTACCTATTTGTTTATCAGGTACTGTTTATCTTGTTTTTGATGAAGGACAGTACAGTTAACTTCAGAAAAGTTATGTGTTAGACGTGACCAAGCCTAGGAAAAATTACTACGGTCTCTCTTAGTTTCATAATATTTTCTGCAACTCTACATTTTGCTTATTTTTAAAACTATTTGATACAACAATGCCAAAATTTAGGATAATATTTTTTTTCCTAAAGTGGCACATTCATCCATTTCAGATAAAGTGGACTTTTTCCTTCTAATTCTAGGTTTGTAATTTCATCCTTCAGAATTCAGTGAAGTTATTCCTAACTTTTGACTATTGATATGAGAGAAGAGGGTCTACAAAGCACAGAATACTTTGCATACTGCCCCACTACACCTTACCAACAGCAGAAATGAATTCAAAAGACACTTGAACGTAGACAGACTCAAAATACAGGTCTAAAGCCATGAAGGAGGCCACACAGTCAATTGGACTCAATACCAAAATGAGTGTAACGCACAGCACAGATAATAATATACAAATCAATTTTAAAACTCCTTTTCATCAAAACATCCAGTACAACTTCGGTGAGGCTGCTGAGGGTAGAAATGAACCAGGATTAGCCTGATTTCACTCATAACAAGATACACTCTAAATAACTTCTGCTGGTCTTAATTTGCCCCAACTCTATTCCATAGCACAGGTCTGAAGATTTAAACAATGAATAGCTTTGACAGCACCTACTGCAAATGCATTCTAGCTGTGATAGAGTCTGAGTATCCAGAAATTTGTGCATGAATTTGTGCTGCATTTGGAGCAGGAAATACACATGCTACATTGCCCAGTGCTGAGAGCCCCAGGTGCAGGTGAGTGAGCTGGGTCTGGAACTGGAAGCTGCATTAATCATGGTAGGTGCTCTCAGACAGGCTAATTATCCCTGTTAGAGCAGGATGCTAATTTTGATGTACTAATTGCACAATGCAGGGGCTCTGAATAATGTTATTTTCTGTAAGGTCAGATAGCAGCTGTATTAGATATAAACTTGGTATTCCTAAATTGGTTTTAGCTTGGTAAAGGAAATGGCAAAAACTTCATTCAGCCATGCCAAGAGTTCACCTCTTTCATCCTAACTAATTTTTTCATTCTCAGGAGCTTTCAGTAAAATTTTGGTTAGCTTCTTCACTATTCCCATTCTCTAGATTCCTATTGTTGCTATACATTTGGATTTGCTTTAACTCTGCACTGTTACTTTTACCATACTTCAGTTGAACTTTGTGTTACTGAAGAGTAATCTAAGAGTTTCATCACAGTAAATGATGTTATGCTGTATCACAACTAGTAGTCTGAATTATTCACTTGACTGTATTTGTGTTGTTGCTTAGCTGAAATAATTATTTACAGAATCTTCTTTTGATTGCATGGACAATCCAGTGGGTGCCATATTTCCTGCACACTCTTTCAGTCAGCTTTCTTACCAGAATAATCACTCCTAATCTCCTCCCATCCCACCGCTGTCCCTTTCTTTTAAGGATGCTTTTGAATCAAAGTTGCATCTGATCCAGATTAAAACAAATCCAGCAGGGAAATAAAAAACACTTTTAATGCAAATCAATTCTCTGATCTGGTTCATTGTGTTGCTTCTTGTGCCACCACAAGAAAAAGTGCAGTGGAGAAACAAATGAGGGAGGTGAAGCCGAACATTTTTTCGTTTGGCCGTGTTGACTTGGGGCAGTTCAAGGTGATCTTATTTTTGGATGCAAATATTCTCAATATTCTTCAGATACACAAAGTTGAGCATTCTTTTTATGCACACATTTTCCCTTTCTGTCTAACAAAGCCATCTCCTGACTGTCTGACAGCCTCTTACAACACTTCTGCAGAGCTCTGTGCAGTGACAGAGCTGTCAGATTTGTCATTGGCAGACTGAACAGCAAAACTTCTGCAAGAATACGTGCCAGGAACTATTTATAGCTTTTTTCTTACAAAGATAACAGACTTAAAAATACTGCATTTCTCCATCAAGTTATGTTGTTTTTTTTTCCTGAAATGCTCAAAATTCTCTCATCATCAGATACTTTCACATGGGCTGGTATAAAATACTCTAAATATTTATAGACATCAAATCCTTAATATTATACAGACATCATGTATACCTGGCCCATGCATATTGGTTGCTTGTAACTGAACAGCTGTACTTCTGGTCAGTAAAGCACTGAAATACCTGAGGTAGCTGTAAGGAATTCAGATCATGGAACAGGGCTGAGCACATACTAACTCACTATGCCAAGGAGAAACCTCCAATAGAGACCTCACTTGTGCAGGACAGAGCTGGCATGTATTTTCATATGTAGGTATATCAGCACAATTGTCAGGGAAAAGGGCTGTACTGCTTTTTTATGAACGTGTCTCCTCTTTAGATAATTTCCTTACCTTTCTCATAACTTAAATAACTGGAATCTGAGCTGTAAATGCAAAATGGATGCAGGCAAAATACTTCACAATTATTTCTACCAAGATCAGCTGGTCTAACACTTAGTTTGAGTGGAGCTAGCAGACTGTGATCCAGACTAAATGATTTCTGTTTCCTTCCTTTTATTCACAGTGTTTATACAATCTACTGTTTGGCAACCTCATTTCAAGGCCAGTGACCCACCACTTCTTGTGATTGTTACAATGATCTGCAGAAAATCTCTTCAGGATGAGCAATTAATGGGCACCATTCAGCCACAGCTACTGCTATGTCTTCATTTCAAGTATCAATTACCAGTTTGGGGTCTTCCTGGAGATAACACAGAGCAATATAATAAGACATCAGTCGGCAAAACAAACCTTTAGCAAACGTAAACCATCAAGAGTTTACTAGCAACAGCTGGCAACAGAGCCATATATATGCACACAGGTGCGTATACAAGATAAGCGTGTTCCCTCTACTGCACCTGTCTGTTCTGCTTTTTTTTTGCACATGAAATGAACTTTCCGAGATCTTGGTTCTTTTCTCTAGCAATTCCAAATTTCCATAAAAATGCTGTAAAGAATCAGTTGTCCTATTATTTACATGACTTACAACACAGCAAATCAATGTCAGCACTGCAGCAGAGCCTGGGGGCAAACACCTGGCTCCACTGATGCTCGGAGCAAAGCTCACATTGATGCTCATAGGAGCAGGACATCATCCTGTGGTGGCTCATGCCAGCTTCTACCCAATAGACAGTATCGCACAGTCATGGAAATTGTGCAGCAGACATCTCTGCCTGGAGTATTGAATGGAGTACTGCTGAGTTCACTGGGAAAGATTGCTAACTATTTTTTTTTCCAGCGCTTTGATTTTATCGTGTCTAAAATCTGTTGAATTAAAGATGGAATGCTAAGGAGAGGAAGGTGCAATATTAGCTGCTGAAAATCAATAATATATATATTTTTTCCAGAAGGTTCAGAAAATGTAAGGATGTGGTTTATCTCAGTTTATTTTACTTCCATATTGTTCACCATTAAAGCTTTTATCTCTTTTATTTATTTCTTTTCCTTGTAATGGCTGCTTCAGTTATTTGGGTACTTACATTTTAATTCCTCATCTAATTCCAAAGCCGTTTGTTGGTTCTGCTTGTTTTACCTTTCGTCCTCCTCTCAAGCCTTTGCTCAACTTTTGTCTCAGGTAAGGTTCAACTTTCCAGTCAGCTCCACCAGGAGCACAGAAGGTCCACTCACAATGATCTATATTGTGATAGTTCTCCATAGGTGAAGAGGAATCAACATTTTGGAACTAAAGGCTCAGACACCGTGACACTCTGGGAGATCTTCTCAAGGCTTCATTTACCTTGTGATGGTCAAGTTGCACAAGGGATCACAACACTGCCTACCTCCTACGTGGCAGCAGCTCTTCCCTAAGAGGTGAGAAAAAGGATGCCAGCTTGAAAACGGCACAGGCGGTAGTGAAATATAGGACAGCAATGAAGTCAAAGCATTAACAAAGCAGAAGCAGATCTTGAAATATGGGTGCTATCCTATTGCCTGCATTTTCCTGAGCCCAGTCAGCCTGGCCTTCCCTCCAAGGGGTGTTTGGGGTTCGTGGGACTCAGACTGGTGCAAACAGGTCTGTGTACCACAGACCTGGTGCACAAAGGGACCACCCCAGCCCACAGGCTGATGTGAAGACTCACTAGGTGAGGGATTCCCCTCTCAGTCATGGTTTTGGCATTTGGATGGCAGCACTTTCACACACTTGCAGTAGATTGAAGAAGATGGCACTGCATGGCTCTACATGCATTAACACCATTGCTATTAAGAGGACCACAGGCTCTGGCAAGTTCTTTTTTCTTTTATAGCTTTATTAAGTTCTTCAGAATTTTCATCTTGGTTCCTGCAGACCCAGGACAGTACATGAAAAAAAAACGCAAGACTTCAAGCTATTGTGATCTTAAATTAAAACCCCTTTAACAAAAACATGACAGTTCAAGGTCTCTTTTTTTTACTAACCTGGTCCCATAATGAACATTTTTTAATAAAGGCATGTGGTTTGTAAATGAGCTTTTAAATAACCAGAGAAAAGAAAGGACATAGAAGCGTGTTTTAAAATGTCTGTGGAAAAAAAGACAGGGCATTATTTTAGGTAAGTAAAATCAAAGCTCCGATGATTTGTCTTGTCACATGTATAATGTATGAAGTTACTTTTATTTAAAAGTCAGAGTTAAAGAGGGAAATGGTAGCACCATTAACTAATGCTATAGGGCAGAGAGTATTTTCTGGGCAGTTTTTCAATTCAATAAAATTTTCAAACTTGTATTTCACCATTTCCAGCTCACATATTAAAAATCTATTAGCAGAAAGCCTATTGAAAAGCTGACCATGAGCACAAGAGACTTCTTCTAGAAACACTCCTATTCAGTTCTCATGGCTGAACAAAAGCAGATTGGCACATTTGGTTATATACAAACGCCCTTGAAAGGGACCTTCCCCCCCTTTCCCATAGCCACGCGTTTCAGGCTCTATATGCTGAAGGAAGGCAGTGAAAGGTTTGGAGGGGTGGGGAGACCAAGGGCTTCCACCGAGATCCTTCAAAGTCCTCGTCTTCTATAGTGGGAAGATTTCCCTCTAAATCCCTTTCAATAGCATATTGATGGCTTTGAAAGCTTAAATGGCATTTGTCAACCATCAGTAAATCTTGAAAACTGTTTCTGCAAATAGCCCAACTCTGAGTCTCAGCTTTTCCCATTAATCTGTACGTAAGGCCACTGAAGACTTTTTCAGAGCAGAGATAATGCCTGGATTAAAAGGTCCATTCAGAAGGGAAAACTTTAGCATTCACCTTGTGTACATAGCCATTTCACCAGTTGTATTCATTGGTTGTTATTTCAACTCTGCATTTGTCCTGCAAACAAGACATTTTGCCACAAAGACTTGGTAGAGACATTCTTTAGTGAATTACTGAAACCTAGCCCCTCTATTTGTCATGGCTTGTTATTTTTATCAAGTGTAATCAGTTCAAATAGTAACCTCAGACTGACAACTTTACAATTACATTACTATTTTAAGAGTGGAAGGTATGTTTCTTCTAATTCAACACTGAAAAGATTAAAGCACAATCTGATTGCTTCATCTAATGAAACAGTTTAAAATTCCCCTAAATCAGATTTTTTTTTATTTATTTTATGTTAAAAGTAAAGATAAGAACTTTGTAATCATCGTAGCTCAACATTTTTACTTTATAATACTTAATAAAAACTTTATGCATTTACAAAGCTCAATAACACACACACTTCTATTTAAGCTGTTGTACAACTTATTAATGTTGGTGTTAACACCTTTCTGATTTTTTTTTGCATTTTGCATCCAGTAAGTGATACAATTTTGAAGGGTACAAAGCATCTCATTATTATTATTAAAACAATCAAGATAAAATGTTTTTGCATCACAGAAAAGAAGAAAGACAAAAAAAAATTGGAAGAGATGCCAGCAACACAATGCTAGGCAGATTTTTAAATATTAAACAAAAAAAGAAAGAACAAAGAACACATCCCTGCCAGTTTTCTCCTGGTCCAGATAGATCTCAGTGTCTGAACAAATAGACTTTTTCACCATACTGGATGATTTTCTGTGAGTGACAAGAATACCCCAGCAAGGAATCAGTGCAATTCACTGGACAGCCCTCACAAGGATACCCAAAGATCACCCTTCTCTGACAAAAGGGAAAATCATGATCGAATACTTATATGTGCAAATTTACATGAACTATGCCTGAAGGCCAGTCCTTGCATCTGCTTCTTTTGTCTACCTTACTATCAATCTATGTGAACAAGTGCCCCCCATTTTTTTGCTATCAACTGAAGAGACTTCATACTTTGAAGAATGAGCTGCAGCATGGATGTGGCCTAGCAGATCACCCATGCTTAGCCCAACTCACTGCAAAACTAATCTGAAGTGTGTCACACCATCTAAGCAGTGGGTTTTTTTCCAGATCAAAAATGGCCCCTCTCCATATCCCAAGTTACTCTGTTAATAATATCACAATAATGTCTCTTGAAGATTTCTGGAGGAACTATGCCACGCGTCTCTTGGCTGATTAAAGGTAAACTAAGTCAGATTTTTATCTCTGGGCCACTTCTTCAGGTGCCTTAGGGTATCCTGCCTGTCTTCCAAATACTTTCCACACCGTAGGGGATGTGCTTCCTGTAGAGATCATCTCTTATTTACCTCATGGGGACATGTCAGACAACCTGAAGCACCTTAACTGCCATGAGGTAAATATGTGTGAGCAGCTAAACGCTGCATTAAAGAACAGAGAATCAATCTAGTTGGCTAAACATAGAACCATCTGAAACAGTCTCAGTTATGTGAGATATCTGTGCGAGCCAGGCAAATGTTACATTATGAACTACAACAAGACCCACTGCCTTTTGAAGACACAGTTGAAGATGGGGCATGTTACCCTAAGGCAAATCAAGTGCAATAGTTACTTATGCTTTGGCAGTTGCATTGAATTCTGAGATTGGGATTCACACTGTCCTGCCTGGTTGTTTACTCAAACTTTTCTTTTAATGAAAGAAAGTAGGTGTTTTTTTCATTCGTCTGTTTTATTCCAGAAAGTAAAAAGTTACTTCTACTTTTGTATAGTTCATATTCATAACATACTTCATACTTTTGTATGTTACGACTTGTGACTAGTTGGGCTTTGTTTCGTAAAATATAAATAGGTAGGTTTTCATTGAAATACAAAATACTTATTGAGTCATTTAATAAAAAAAACCTCTACCAAAAGAATGCAAACCAGGCTGTAACAACACTGAAAGACTTTTGAAATCTTTTTTTTTTTTCTCTGTAACTCAGCATATTGTGAAGCAAGTTTCTATCTTGCAGTTGGATTCCTTCAGGTTCAATGAGATCGTGCAGGTTTCTCTGCCATGCAGATTCTTAGGTGTCTCTAGATAAAAACATCTTTGTTGGTACGGCTGATGCTCAGGTAAGTTTAGACTCGGCGTTTTGCTGACGGTTTCCAGATGGTCAGAACACAGGCAGAGTTCACACCTCTTTCTAAAAAACTGTGTGTAGATGTTACTCCAAATGCGTGTTGAATCCTTTGGGACTAGAAATGAGTGATATCACAGAAGAGTGAAGTGTTCCTTTTAAAATTTTGTCTGTACCACTACAAGAGTTGGATTTCCAGACTGCCATGAGAATGTTATTTAAAAATAACCTTGGCCTTTTAATGGAAGAAGGATGACTTTCAGAACAAGGACCAGTGTTTTTCTCCTGTAAGAGTCACAGGTCCTTTTATTTCCTCACAGTTTTTATTCTAAAATACCCCAAGGATTTAGGAAGCTAATTTCTGTGCAGCTCAGAAAGAGGGACAAAAGCAACCTCGTCCTTCCTCAGATTTGTGAATAAAATGCTGGAGGGATCTGCACTCTAGCTTGCATCGTACAGACAATGTGACATAATTCAAAGGTCTGAGACACAATTGCTGTCTTTTCTCCTGGAAGGGCCAAAGGAGCATCTTCTGCCGAGCAATAACCATGAATGATATACATTAGCAGGGATGGCGGTGGTGAGAGTTTTCTGGGCAGGAACATCTTATCTGACTAGAAGTTATTTATATGCTTACCAGTGCCTATATCCATTTTTTCTTTCTGTACAGTAATATTCAATTATGGAGTACTTTTCAAAAAACTCCCTAAAGAAAGAGTAAGCTACTATTTAGAATTTGAAGAGATTGTAAAAAGAGAGATAAACTGATCTTACTGCAGCAAGCAAGATTGTGAACTGAGAAGAAAATATAGGTCTCCTGATTGCCAGATCAGGGATTTATCTATGAGGTGGCACTGCCTCCTTAAGCATAAACAATAAATATTTCCCGGCTAACCGTAACTCTCAGTAGTGCTTCAATGAATATATCTACATTTTGTTGCAATTCTTCCATTAGTTTTTATTTTTGTGACCATGTTCTCAAGTTCAAACTAACATAGCTTTTGCAGCTGACATCACATGGGTTGGGATACAAATACTGCAGATGTTTACAATGCCAACGTTTTGTAGGAGGTAGAAAAGTCAATCGAAAAATTTGTTATCTACTACAGTTTAAGAGTGACATCATACAGAAATATACTTTTTTTTTCCCCTCACAAACACTATTCAGTGCATCTTGCTGGCAGGGGAAATTAATTTTCCAAACTCAGTCTTTAAAGGATATTATTTTTTTAATAGGAGCGTCTTTGAGACAGAACATATGCCCCAGTTTTTCTATCCACTCCATAAAATGGTTTTCCCATTCATCACAAATAGCTGGTTTTGCTTTTTTTCTTTTTCTTTCCCTACTAAAGCTTTTATAGAGCCTACCTCTGTATTTTAACTGTACCTGACACAGTGGATCCACAATCCTGATTATGGCTGTGGACTGTAATACAACTGAAACACAAATGATAAATAGAATCCTTATGCTTATCTGACTTTTAAATATAACTTTCAGCGTATAAAGATGTAGGTGGGTGGAATTATTAAGCAGGCTGGCTGTAGCTGCCTGCTGAACTACTCGATTCAGAAAAATGGGGAAACCTGGGGGAAGATGTGATCCTTAACCTTCCTTTAGTACAGCCTAAGGATACATGATTCTTCTCTGCATTATTATTGCATAGCACAAAAGTATGTGCAAATGTGAGGCCCTAAGGTCTGTCTTGGCCCTGCAAGGAATGGGTGCTTTAAATGCCAATGCCCTCCACAAAATACCTTCTTTATCCTCATAAGACACATTTGTGAAAGTGATATAGCTAAACGCTGAACAAAGCAGTTCAGTAATTTCTTCTAAGTCATATGCAGTGGACAATTTAGAGATCTGCTTACAATAGCAGACACGCTACAGACAGAATGTCAGACTGTTGATTGGCAGCAAGCCTCCAAGATGACAGGAGTATATATTCTTTGAAGGCTTCTTAGTTCAATACTAGTTAGGCTGGTTAGTAAGTATTTCTAGAACAATCTTCATTTTAAAGACAGGGGTTAAAAGTGGAAGATTCTGTACCCCATGGACTTCAGTAAGATTATATGAGTGAGAACTGTTTGTCTGGGTTAAGACTGCAGGACCGTGCCCTGGCATTTCATGCTGATTGCATGTTAATGGTTTTAGAGTGAAACTTAATCTCTTTCAGGGCATCTTGACTTAAATAGAATAGTTGAAGCCAAGGAGAAGAAGAATAATGTTTCCCAAAAAACCTACCTGAGCTGTGCCATACCACAGGCATGTGCTGGGCCAACAGCCACAGCTAGGCCTGCAGAGCTGCTACTACCTGAATCAGGAGGCAGGATGTCCAGCAATTTGGCTTAGGCTATGGCTTTTTTGCTTTCACTATGTGGGATTAAAAACTCTCATCTGTAGGTCTTATGCCAGGAGTGGATCCAACCTTTAAATAACCACTGAATTATTTTACGATGACTATGGAGAAAGACACCAAAATGCCTTGGGAAATCAAACAGTATCCTTAGTGAATGACAGATGCACTGTTTATGAGGGATATTTCTTTTCCATAAAGGAGAACAGAACCTAAATATTCCAAAACTCAAGTTAAACTGATCTTCAGAAACTATTAGCTGCACAGCATTACAGATCACAGTGTACAATGATACCCTGGTCCACAAAACCACCTTAATCAGGGCCTCTCTCTCATGGCACCATCCTATTTTCAAGTAACAATGCTTTCAGATGAGCCGAAAAGATGTACTTTGCTCCCACCATTACAATTTCTGCTCTTCTTTTCTTCACTCTTTTCAAAAACATGAAAGCATTGGATTGCTAATTACTTTTATCCAGCCTATAGGAAAATTAGTTTATCTTCCCGATCAAAGCAAATTAGGCAGATCATGGCTGATTAGAATGCAACAGTAAAATCTCCATACTTTCTATTCCACCCCCTTTTCTCTCAGAAACGGGGCCTGTGTCAAATATGTAGGTATTTCCCACGGCCAGTCTGGACTCTGTTTCCAACAGGCTCTGGGGCTGGGACAATGGTTCTTACACAGACACTGAAGTTCTTTAGTTCAGTCATTGTGCACGGAAAGAACTGGTAACCCCTCAGCTAGCATTTGATGAAACATCTAGATTTACATATTTCCCTAATTGCATTTTTTGAATGTGAGTGAGATTTATCTGACCAAAGTTAAATGCCTCCTTTATTCTACTACCCAAAATACAAATCTATGCACTGCAGGCAGAGTTGCATTTCGTTCTGATCCCAGCGCTACAATTTTGGTTTTCACTATAGTAGGACGAAGCATTGTCTACCTTTACACCTCATAGCACAATCTGAAGAATGGCTTGGCTAGATGCTTTCAAGGTGCCTGCTACGTTACATTGCAAAACTGGATGTTAGATGTTACTCCAAGTAATTGCTTTAAGCAGCACTTTCTACCATTCAAGTATCTTATGATTCACTTTTTGCCATTCATAACTAGTTTCCCTACGACTTGTGTTCTATGGCTTTAACAGATGAAAGCCAAACTATACGACTACTTTATTTATAACCAATTACTATAAATTAACAGTAAATCTCACATTTAGCTCCATTTAAACATCACTATGCAGCTGCCCATTTGAAAATAAAATGGTTGCCTTCTTTCACTTCAGTGGGCACAATACAAAACATCCATTGAGCTATTCCTTTATTGCAGCTGCCAATGCCCAGCCGACTTTTAACAAACCAACCAAGCGGAATAACAATGCAGCTGCAACATTTTATGGTATTTCTGTTAGTTCTCTTTTGAGACTGAAGGTGTTAATTAGGAATCAAAGAATACAACCCTGCCAGCTTTCTTTCACAAACTATGCACTGGCCACTGCAGTTTTCAGAAGAAAAATAAATCTAATAAAGGGACAAAAATGTTGTTTGTCACACCAGTAACGTGTATTTAAGACCCTTTGATCATGAGCTTTTTATGTAGTCTTGTCAGACAGGCTGAAAATATTTTTTCCTCTCTTTTCTCCTTTCTTTAAGCTTTTCTGAATACTGATTCTAGGGTTGTCTGGCAAGGTGAAAAACCCGATAGGCACTGGAATGCTCTACAGGTTAAAATGGCTTTGCTAAGCAAGCCAGCCTTAAATCAGATCAAATCAAAACTGTTCACTTTTTTGATTTGAGTGTAAATTGTTTTGAAACACAGATGATCTGTTCCTGTTATACAGCTTACTAGTTCCATCTATCATTTAGTATTTGAAACATTTTAATAGCTGTGTTTAATATTTATGTATCAATTATTTTGTGGAATCTCATTTTAAATTCTAAAGAATAAGAGTTTGCTGGAAGTTGTAAAATATCCATTACATACATTTTTTCATGTGTACCATAAGATATATGTATGCTATATTTTATTTACATTTACTAACTGTAATCGTATTAGAGTATCATATATTCAAAGGCAGCAGCATGAAGTCATTACCTTTAATCTTTAGTCAAAGTTAAAACCTTAAAATAGGTTTATGAAGTTAGCACAACTGAGAATTAGTCAAGCTTGCTAGCTTACGCAGCAAGAGCTTTCACTCTTGCCAAAATCGTGCCAAAATCCATTAATCCTGCCAGAGAATGGCAGAAAGAAGTTCTGCTTGTTGGTTTAATAATAATGCAGTGTACATGCTCTTAAGGCTACCTGCAGAGTCTTCTGAACTGCAAAACAAATAAAGTCAATTTTAAGAAATACTTTTTACAGAAGAATATATAACAGTTTTCTTTGCCTTAAACGCTGTGCAGGAGAACAAAGGCTTCAAAATACAGCTTTACTTATCTTGTTAGACTTTTAATACAAATCCTTATCATGTTATATATATAAAATATATATAAAATGTGATTACAAAATACGTTTGGTACAAGCTTGATTTATATGCTTTGTTATCTGATGTATCAATGCACATACTCTTCTGGTTCCATCTGCACAGAATCTCCTCATGCAAGAGCAGAAGAAACAAAAATGGGCTTTTCTTGTAAGCTGTGAAGGGTAACAGATTTAGGATTTCCTAGAAAGACAAGTTTCCTATGAAGAAAAACAATTTTGATGGAGAGGTGCTCCATAAAAAGGGACCTTCCAAGGTGCCAGCACGTGTCTTCATTAGCAGGTCTTTAAAGAGACTGCCAGTCACATTTAAACAATATAAAATATAAAAATTAATGTAAAAATATATATTCTAAGTCCCAAATATTTGTCAGAACTTCTTTCCCAGTCTGCATACAAGCAGACAAATATATTGATGTTCTACCAAATGCAACTTGCAAAGGCAATCTTCTGATATCCATTCTTCGTCTTATCTACTAACACTGCATAAAGTGAGATGAAATTCAGACAGAATAGCTAGAAACATCTTATAAAAAAATCTCTTCCTAGATCTGGAATAGTAAGCTTGAGTAAGCTGTTAGCTTTCCATTGTAAGGCATCTCCTTTCTATTTTAGTAGTTTAAAGACTGAAGGGATAAAGATCTTAAAAGCAGTACTGGCACTTACAGATGCAGATAGCAAACCCAGGCTTACTGGGAGTGGATCAGGCATTGAGTAGATAACATGGAGGTAACAGTCCCCATATTTGGATTACTCGATGTCACACCAGTTATGCCATGATCTATCTCTCCTTCCAAACACAAAATAGGTAGGTCTGTATCTGTGTCCAAAAGTACATAATTGCCTAACATACTAGAATACAGGATACACTGGTATCGAATTAATCTAATAGAACTAATCTGTCTAATAGAGCAACAAAAGTATTTTTACTTTGACAAAATGAAATATCCAGATACTGACAAAAATTACAATGATTTCTATATCTCTATGTATTTTAAACTTTATATTGAGGATAAGAGTTTATAAGCTTCTGTACAGAGCTTCTGCGCTATACAGAAGCACTGCAGCTGAAGTAATTAACCAGAAGATGCAAGTATTTCCATTGGCCTGCATTTGTTTGTCTCCAGAAAACAGACAATACTATGTGTAATAAATCCAATCATTTTAACAGAGACCTCTGTCTAGAACTAGCAAACCTTGTTGTTACTGGGTCTTCTACATATGACAGTTTAAGAGCACAGATTCAAGTCTGTTAAGATTCAGGGAAAGCTGATGATTTCAACCGTAGAACTAATCAATAGATCTGGCAGATATTGCTCATTTTTAACAGAACTTGGGAACTGTGGTTCACTGACTTCTCCCAGCTGTGGATCAGTGTGAATGCAGCTAATGTGCTTCTCAGGACTGGGCTGGCAGTGGTACATGACACATTTCTTCAGAAGCCGATAGAACAAATTCCTGTTCCTGCTTGATAGTTCTGAAGAGTGGAGCTGCTCCTAGCATAGCTATGGGATAAGCTGCCTTAAGCATATTCTGTTTTCTTTGTGAATTGTATTGCTGTTCTAAGTAACCTACACTGGGTAAGAAATATTTAAAAAATGCAAAAGGAACCTCTAGCTGTCCCTGCCAGACCTGGATTTTAGAAGCAGTAGAAACTCTACTCCAGTATCCCTTTTAAAACTGTTCTTAATCAGTGTTCTTAATCAGTATCTGTCAAAATCAGCTGTATGTTATACTTTGTGAAATATTGAAAGATCAGTATTTCATGGTCAAACTTGTTCTTTCATTTCTCTAGTTAGAATTTTTATCCACCAATGATGTGTCTTATGTTAATACTCTATTGTATTATATCAATGCAATTTGTGTTCTGAGTGCTTTACTGCAATTTTAAATTAGCGTATGATCCCACGCCAGCAGAAAACAGCAATAAAGCTAACGATCTCCTTGCCTATTAGAACATATATTTTTACTACATCCAGTGGTCAGAGACAACCCTGTCAACAAGATTGTAATGAGTATCAAATAAATAAAAAATATTTTCAGGAAATAGTGTTCATGTTTTTACATGAGCTGCATGATCTATTCAGATTCATCTTGATGTAGAAGTAAAGATTGAGTTTGAATACATAAATGTTGACAGGATTCCTTTCTCCACACTTAGATACTCATGCACTGAGATCATAGAATCATAGAATCTTGAGTTGGAAGGGACCTTTAAAGGTCATCTAGTCCTACTCCCCTGCAATGAACAGGGACATCTACAGCTACATCAGGTTGCTCAGAGCCCTGTCCAGCCTGACCTTGAATGTCACCAGGGACAGGGCATCCACCACTTCTCTGGGCAACCCATTTCAGTGCTTCACTACCTTTATAATAAAAAAAACTCAGCCTCAATTATTTATTTGTACTCACCCTGATGGATGAGAAAATATTCAAAGCTCTTTTAACTAGAAGTGAAAAAAATATATATAACATCATTAAAATACTAAAGAATGATACACTCTGAAACAACATTGTAGAATCATCATTGTACACAACTTCAAAGCCTATTTTTTACTGTAACTACTGAGAAATTCCACCTCCATCAATTTCAACTACATCAATAATTCTGCCATAGTACATAAAGAAAAATTTTGAGTTCCCTTTGTTCTGTGTCATCCTCCCCACCTGGAGCAGCCCTGGGCTGTTTCTTTCAGGTCAGCTTACACAGTGGTGAACCACGTGTTCCCAAAGTGCACCCAAGGTCACTGCAGTAGCACCAGGCCTGCTCTAATTGCACCCAAGGGGACCAATGCAGGAGTTTGCCTGTCACACTGCTGAACACCTCAGCCTGTCTAATAAGTCAGGAGCTGCTCCATGAGTCAAAAAGCCTACAAACATACCAGGTGCTTGTCAGACAGAGTCACACTGGAGAGTAATGGTCTGAGGCATTTTGTTGTGATGGACTTGATGGCATGGAGGAACACTCAGATTAGTGTTTAAACTTGGTAATAAATGTTAGATTACCAAGTGTTTTATATTCTCGAATCGCTTCTGATGAACAACACTATGTTGCTGTCAGCAAACAACAAATAGAAGGATTAGCACACATTTGATTTTGTTTCACGCTGCTACAGCTTGATACGTATTTCATTTATCTTTAATGTTAGTAATGGTGTTACTGACTGAAAGAATGGAAGCATAGTGCTGTGTTGTTAGAAGTATTTTTTGCTTTTATGTCTTCCTGTTATTGTTCTTCTGTGGCTAGGACAGCCAGCCATTACTGAATTCACACTATTACACGATGATACATAGAGTGTTTATTTTCATAGGGTCTAACCTTGATGAGAACAACCACCTTAACTCTATCTTATAAAAGCTGGGAACACTTTTAATGGAAGCCCTCAATGCTGTGATAAACAAAACCACTAATGAATATAATTTACTATTAATTACTCTTATTATGTTCTCAGGCAGTTATTCATTCACCAAATATGAAAAACAAATCTGTTTGCATACTCAACACGCAGTGATATTTGGATAAAGATTAGACTCCCCGTGACCCAACAGAACGTTCTACAGTAGAGCTAACTGACATTCCAGGAGCTCAATCCATGTAATCATAAGGAGTTGCAGTTTTAGCTTCATTGGGAACTGAACTTGTTCATAATTAGTTTCCACAAGCCCTTATCAGAACAGATTAAACTAGCAGCATGTTGACAGCATGCAGCATTTCCCTATATGCTTCCCACACAGAGATACAAACACTGAAAATAATACCATCCAGTGAATCTGGATATTGTGAATTCTTCATGAAATCTGATGCTCTTACAGCAGTGCCCTATGGTCAGACAGGCAGGAACACAGAGCTACATGCCTGCAAGATGCTATAGTCATGATTGATGATAAATGTAGAAAACAGACCACATCTGGCTTCAAGTTTACAGGATTCTTCACAGATGACTGGAGATGGCCATTAAAGGCTGAGGCACTAATATGTGGATAAATGTGATTTTGATAACTCTATCTGGTGGGATGATATCTGTCCATGATAAATATAACAAATGTATCATGGTGCAATGCAAGCGTCCTCTAAAAAAAAATCTGTTGCATTTTCCACTGAATGCTATTATCAGCAACAGAAAAGTCTGAAAAATAAAAGAAAATCACACTCTCCTCAAACTGTTGGAAAATCTGTACAGCTGATCACAACTCTGTGACATAATGAAACTTTCATGGCAGAGTATGTATCCTGACACAAGCAAGACAGAAATGATTACTTGGTTGTACATTTAATTTTTTCTTCCTTAAAAAAATTTGACTTCTATTTGTTTCATAAAGACAGATACCTTGCGCAGTAATGACACATCAGAAGCTTTTCCTTCAAGAGCTATCACATTAAGACTGATATGAATGCTTCAAATTAATTATATTAATACTTTTCTAAAATCTATGAATTTTTCAAACTGAATTTGTTTTAGCAGTCCTAATTCTAGAGAATCAAGTTAGCTCCATTATTATAAGCAAAGCAAAACCTACCTGAGGTCTTTCTTGGCATAAGTATTGAATTACACACATGGATGGAGTAATGTGCAGAGACAAATCTGGCACTGGGTCTTTTTTTTCCCCATTCCCTCTAATGATTTGTTTTAAATATCCCATCTAGAGAACGCTAGAAATACTGTCAGTATGACATTCTTCCACATATATCTGTTTCTACACAATGTTTTTTTTTTTTTCTATTCCGGATTATTTTTTCTCTTTATCAGTCTTCTGCAAGTATTTAGACTTTAGAAATAAAAATGCATCTACTTCAAGATTTCCAGAATCCAATCCACTACACTCCTTACCGTCTCTGTCCTTCAGGCAGATAAGATGTTCCATGATGCTTGTCTTGACCTTTATTTTCACATCTCCTGTCTTAGCCAGCAATAAGTAATGATCTGGCACTCAGCAGTTCACACTGTTCTACGTATGTACAGGCAACAGGTCAGATGAGTAGACTGTATGCTGAGAAACAGCTTTACCATATGCTATTCTCAGCATTGTGAGCTTTCACATTGTCCTGTGTGAGTGCTGACCTAAATAACACCATGTGAACACCTTATCTTGCTCCCAGTTGAACTTTCACAGTGCCCACACTCAAAACAAACAACAGCAGCACTGCAAACCCATACTTTTCACCCCACCATGACCACACTTATCTGTTACCTCCAGTAGGTCCAGCTAGTCCCAAACTTTTCAGGTAATAACTATGCCAAGGTAACTGTACCCTACAAAGTCTTATTGCTGACAACTGGCACAAATGGAAACTGATTTCCATTCCTGTCACTCTCCCAGGGATTTAAAGTTGGTTGAGCTGCCTGATGAGAGCCACGTTTCACTGCTCCACAGTTCCAATACAGACAGATTCCCGGGCTACCTGCTGCTTCTCTCTTCACAATGTACTTTTAATGCCTCTGTTAATCCTCTGAAATAGTGTGTGCCTGTTGCAGGTTAAATTCAATATACTGAGGCTTTATACAAGGACACCACAGGACTGCAATTTACTCCCTGAGACCTTTGTCAGGTCACAAGGTTGAACCTGCACTTCTTTTGGCCCTTTTCCAAATCCTTGTCTTTGTACAACTTCAGCATGAGTGCAGGCAATACTTCCAAACATATGGATCCTGTATTTTTTTTGTCAGCAGGTCAAATATTGCTTTCAGATGCCTGCTTAGATTTTACTTGTTCCAATAAGAATTGTATATGTCACTGACTTGAGACCACGTAGGCAACCATGAGCAAAACTGAAAGGGAGATGCACATCCACACACACAGACACACACAAATCCTTTGGGATTTCACCTTATTTTACCACGTCATACTCATAATTAGCACTTCATTACATGTTTTTAATCTATAGATCTCCAGCGTTTATCAGTCACGACCAAATTAGTTGAACTCAGATGTAGATAGCTGTCTCACCTATAAAGTAAGACTACAGAACTTTGCATGACTTGCTCAGAGTTGTAACTTACTGATGATGATATTCAGCAGCAGAACCCAAAGGTCTCGCCATCTGGATCCTGGCTATAGCTATCTGATCACATTCCCTGTTTGCAGGAGCAGTTCCTTCTCTTTCCTCATGCTTCCAAAATGGCAACCTCTGTGAAGCTGGGCATTTAAGGAACTCCAAACTTATTGGGCTAAGAGACCCAAAGGCAAGTTACTCATCAAGGTGGTTTACAACAGGTAACTTTCAGAGATGGGTGAGAGCGAGCTTCGTCTTATCTTGTTTCCTTTGCCAGCTATGACCTACTTCTGCCCTCAGGGTATACAGAGACTCATTTACAAACTCAGTGAATGCCAAATCAGTGCAGTTACACTTCTCTTAGTGCTGACATCATCTCACATCTGCTCTCTCATTCACTAAGACTAGCATTTATATTATCGCAGGATCCAGAAGACATGGTGTAACTGGCATCATAAGATGCTAATTGCTGCAGAAACAAGAGCTAGGAAAGTTTTATTTCTGTTTAACACTGGTGCTATAACTATTTAATCCTCAAGCAAAATGGATCGAAGTGTTTGGTAAATGAACTAATAGCAAAAAACATAAATAGAAAAGTATTAGAACTAAGCAAACAGTGCTGAACACCATCTTTACATCCCCGTCATAAACAGCACCAAGAAACTATTGTACAGGTTTTATTGGAAGAGTTATGTATCTATAAGCACAACAAAAATTCTTAAGACCAAAAGGGTTAAATTTATACACAATCATTATACAGATTAAGTCCCAATCCCACAAATACTTCTGCCTTATGCAAACACTTAAGTGACATTAGTAAGCATGGTTACACTCAATAAAAAAAGAAACATTTATTCAAGTGACTGCAAAAGACTTTGTGTGATGGAAGCAGTGTTTGTTTGTACTGCAAGGTGCTGATATGCTTTGGGCACATTGGTAAAAAAGTATCTACCTGCCAGCCTACCTACCCACACACATCTCCACATGCAAGGGTATCCTATCCCCAGTCTGTTTCCTGTCTCTCTTGAAATACTACTATACAAAATATTTCAGCAACATTTATAAAAAAATTGTCCATGAAATTACTTGCAGTTACATAATTGTTGAAAGACAGTGATTTTCACATTAATTATATACACATTTTACATAAAACTTCAAAAAAAAAATGGAAATTCAGGCCTTTAGGTTATTTATGATATACCTAATGCTTTAGGCTATGGAATGAGATAGCGTGGCAGAACACTGTAATAAAACTATTCCACGCAAGTGAATTCATATTTGGGGAAGATGAGAATTGTTTTAAAATTACACAAGGCCTTGCTCATACAAACATTTGCACATGTGATTTCAGTGGAACCACTCCTGACACTACAGTTAAGTATCTGGATAAGTATTTGCAGGACTGAAGCCAAATTATACAGTCGGGCCCAAACTAAGAGTCCATTTGTTACCAATAAAATCTTAATTTGGGAGTGGTTGATTATTACAATTATCAGTGTTGGATAACACTACACTTTAGAATAATTATTTTTGCAGCAATTTCTAGACAGGAAAACACAACTTCTAAAGGTGGACGTTAGTGCTGTGGCCACTGACTCCAAAACCTAAAGCTCATAGCTAAAAAAGTATAATAAAACCTAGCAAAATCATAAATCTTAAGGTGATACAGAATGCGCTGTCTCTACAAAGGCCTTACCAAGCTGGGGACATCCTGTACTAACTCCTGGGGATCTGCACTGCTATCCCACTCCTTTCCTGTTCAAAGTAGCAGGTGGTGGTTGTACCTAGTTGTGGTGGTTGTAACTTGTACCAGTGGGCTTGTGCTCTCCCAGTTAGAACACTTGCTTCTCTCTGAGCAGCAGCTGATAGGCTTTTGTCAGCTCAACAGCAAAGAGGCTCCAGGATGGAATTCAGAGTGGGTGGTGCTGCTTTAATACTCATTCTGAGGTCTCTAGTTCAAAAATTCCAAGCTGTTGCCATAAGCTTTTAGAAAATAAAGCACAAAACCATGCTTCTCGGATGAAAAAGAGGGGTGCCATGAGTTACTGTCATACAGTATAAGGTGCTCATTGTCTTTTCTTGCTGCAGTTTTCATCTAAACCTCCATTCCAAGAGAGAGGACAGTACTCCTTCAGTGAGCAACAGTAACACCACTTCAGGCCCTACCCCTCCGCAACTACATTTATTTCTTTTTTAATTCTCCAGGCATTAACCTTCCTGCACCTGATCAGAAGTGCACAGACATTACTCAGGCCTTCTCAGCACAGCACAGAGTGTGTAGCATAAGGATTTGCCACTTGAATTGCTAAATCTCTGAGGAGTAAGCACGCTTTGATCACATCTCATTCTTTTTTAAAAGACGTTAGGGTATTTTCTTTGAGCTGAAGTCTAAAGCTGTTTTGGTATGTCAAAAACACCACATCATGTTCTGCCCTCGGTCGGTAAACTCGGAGCCAAAGGAACCACACCTTATTTACCATGATTTTTACTGGGAAAAGAATCAGATCTGCTGGACAGTTCAAGGAAGTAAGTGAAGGAAAATACCATAAATTGCATTAATCGAGACCACTTAAATGACCAACAGAGAATTAGGAAAGCAGTGCATGTGGATGAAATATTATCTTTGGCCAGCAAACACAGAATAAAAGAAAGCAATCTAGACAGCAAAACTAGTAGCAATTTTATACATTTGGAAGACAAATCATGCCGGAGCAAAGACTGGGTTAACAAGGGAGCACTTGAGGGAAGCCTAATCTCCGTTGGCATGCTGGCTGGGAAGGTCAGCCTGGAGCACGCGTTCCCAGCTGGAGTCGGGCCCCCTCTGCCCGGCCAATTGTCCCATGCACTTCAGACACCAAACCGAACTGAACGTGCCTCCACCCTGCCAGCTCCCTGTATTCTACCAGTTAAAGACAGCTTCCTTTTCCCTGTCAATTTATGCAGTATTTCCACACAGCAAATGCTACAAAGGGGAGAGGTAGCGTGAGCGCCTTTTTCCCCCTCTGAGCAGCACAAGGCTGCTCGGCCTTTATACTGAAAGCAGAGTAAAGAGTTAACTTGAGCACTGTATTCCCAAGTGTGAAGAGTGACATTGTCAAACTCAATCTAAATTTTTTCCACAAAGAAACTAACTTTGAGTTGACACATTATGTTTTGAAATTTAAAGCAAGTCCCTTGGAAGCTGATGAACAGGAACGTTAAATACGTTGTTACTTCCTTGGTTTTCACGCACCTCTGATTTACCTAGGCATATGTTTTACCTCTGTATACCTACCATTGTCATGAGCAGAGAGGAAAAGCTCTGTTTTCATTTCAAAAATGGGATGTAACACTAGATTCTAAACCCAGAATCTGGATTTACCTTCGTTTCTCACTAGGACAAGACTCAGACTGTGACCTGAAACCACGTGCTGAACATTTAACTTATCTCAACTAGAAAGGAGAAAAAATGGTTTATAAAGTTTGTAGCTATGTAAATAAATACTTTCTAAGGAAAGGCAGGCATTTTACTAGCAACCTAACACCTAAACCTTGTCAAGGGATCTGCAAGTTCTAAGAGACTTTATAAAGCTCGCTCCTGCTTAAGAAGATACCTTGTTATCTGATCTCCCTGAAACACTGCAGTCGCTCCCATGGTACCTTAGATGAAGGGGTATACAGGACTCGAGTTTGCACCGTGATATTAGAATGTGATAATAAAACAGGGCAAATTTACCCCAAAGCATCTGGCTTCATGTTTTTATGTATTCCCAACACAGAAGCCACTGCCTCATTTCAGAAGTGCAGATAATTTAAGCAAATGTACTTTTTAACCTTCAAAGATAAATAATTTTTCCCCCAGAATTGTCTTTTTTTTTTTTTTAATGTTTAGTTCTCTTAAACACTTTCAAAAATCCTCAAAAGTATCAAACGTGCTTTACAGGAATAATTACTATTAAATACAACATTATGGAAATGAATGAAACAGAAGGTCAAAGTTTATCTGAGGAGTATGTTATAAAACTTATGATATTCATAGGCTTTACTGTAATACTATCAATGTCAACATAGTTTTAAAAAAGAATATCTTTCTAACAAGTAATTCCTATGAAGGATTAACAATTACACCAACCAGATTTTTCTGTTATTATCCAGATTTACAATGTACTCAAAATTAGCATTTTAAAAATGTGATTACCACTTATCCAAAAATAACGTATTAAGTAAACCATGATGGAAAAGGTAATGCCCCGTAACCTGTGATAGTTACACATGTATGCACACCCATCTATGTCAATACAAGATTGTAACGTTATGAAAATATTCCACTTAAGAGTTTCTTGTTAAGGGCCTCATGGAAAGTCTCTGATCATGAAGAACACAGCAGCTCTCAGACAGCACTGGCATTTACGATTAATTTTCTTTTCTCTGCTACCCAACCACATTACAAAGCCCCTCAGAATCTTTAAGGACTGTATTCTGGATTGTCATCACGAGAGATATGAAACAATTTTTTTAATATACTTGTCATATTAAATATTCTTGAACAGGAGTAGGCAAATTTTACACTATTTTTAATGAGCAGTTATTTAGGAGAAGTTGGCTGAGTCTGTGTTTAAAGAATGGAGTTAGGATAAGGCATTCTGGCTTTAATTACTGACTGTCATAAACTTTAACTTTGAGCAAACTCTTCTTTGCCTCAGTTTTCCACATCACAATAAACGGTAACAATACTACACTAACTCATAGGCTTGGTTTGAGAATTAATGAGATCCCATGTGCCACAGACTTGTAGATCCTGGCTTCTTCTTTTCACTGTGTACTGATAGGAAAGTGACATGTTCTTAATTTGAAACAGAGACTCAGTGCTGCCCTTCACCAGCACATGGAATTCACATTAATGTCAACAGGAATTGCATTACATACACTGAGTACGTTATTTAGCCTAGAAGCAAATGAAGAAGAAATGGCAAGAAACTCCTGGATACTCCTTGTCTGTTCTTAAAAAGTCTAACAGTTCATGGCAGCAGATAGAAAAGCATAAATGCAATGATTTTTGATGGGGAAGCAGGGATTGAAACTTTGTATGAGAATGCAGAAACATATAGCAGGTCCAGCTGTAGACTACATTTGGCTTTACCGCGAGAGCACCTTCATACAAGAAGTGGAGTTTAGTCACAATGACATATCGTGATCTGTACACATTTGTCCCAACATAAAACAAATGTGGCCTCAGTATTTCAAGTTTTCACACAATATCCAGCATACAACAAGTTATCATTATCTTTTTTTTCCTGCAAGTGCCTTAGATAAGACAAGAATGACAGAAATTCAGAAAAAAAAAACAACCCTACAAAAGCGCAACCTTAGCATAAGGTAGTACCATTGGCAGTTTTTGGCCAGATGTATACACTGTAAATATGGGAATCTTCCAGCGAAGATATTCTTTGCTGGAAAGAGAGTTAATTTGAGCATAACGTTTTAACCTCCTGTTTTGTTCTAAAGCAAAAATTGTCACAGCACAAAAAGACATTTCTGCTTTGTTCAGAAAACAAAACCAAGGGCAAAAAAATAAATCAAGAAGCAATTGGTTGGGCACCACGAACCTTAAGGAGGGAAACGTCTCTATAATGAGCAGGCATGTTTTAAAATTTACCATTGCTTAGCCATCTACAGAAAATGAGTCTTGACAGTTCTGTACAGAAGGTAGGCAGGAGCTACAGCTCTGCATAACTAGGCAATAATTAATCAATCCAAGAATAACAGCCTTATAAGTGTGGATGCACCAGTGTATGCTCCAGTCTTTTACCCACTTGACTACCACACTGCATGCAAATAGCCTTGGTTATTTAGAAGTCTGCCTACCCCGCAGT
This sequence comes from Numida meleagris, assembly GCF_002078875.1. Classification (NCBI taxonomy): domain Eukaryota; kingdom Metazoa; phylum Chordata; class Aves; order Galliformes; family Numididae; genus Numida; species Numida meleagris. Next base: position 36,681,920 of record NC_034409.1, on the reverse strand, counting down.
GGAGTTTTTACACTTAGGGTGCATGCTCCTGAGCAGAACAGAATTCTTGACTGGAGAAACGCATTCTCCCACTAAAGGACAAGAAGACTGAAAAAACAAAATTGTGGAGCAGATCATAAGCCTGCTTAGAAGCAGGTTGCTGGAGACACACAGCTTTTGAACAGCAGATGTCCACAGCAGTGGTGTTTTGACATCATCATGCAAGTGTATGTTCTTTTTTTCTTCATAAAGCAGTCACACTGTAGGCTCTCAAAAGTTATCCTTCCAGTTTTAGCATTCCTACAAGCAGTACTGAGTTTAGGGCATCTACTTCTTGACATGGGACATGTACAGCTTAAATACGTGCCCTGTTATATGTTCATTACCTATCTTTCTGGTAATGACTTTCCAAAGCATCAGAAAATATTGAGTCATGTGTGTGCCCCAAATCCTCACCTGTTGCTTGAGAAACCAGTGAAAAATTCTGTGTGTATCTTAAAGACTTCAGTTCAGTTGTGTATAGCCAAAGTTCTGCTTTGCTGTAAACAGCCATTAAATAGTATGGGCTCCCACCTTTTAATGTTCCTAATAACTTTGACTTTGAAATGTTCAGGATAAAATAAGCTAAAACTGATCTTATGAAGATAAATTCCAGAAGAGGATTGATGTGCAGAATATTTAGAAAAGGCTTTCAGCTGGACATCCTCTTTCTAAACCACTATTTTATCTCAACTAAGCTTTCACCCAACGCGCACTTACTACTTCCATTTTATTGGTTGAATTTCATTTCTACCTTGCCCATGTTGTCACGTTTGTCATTTCTAGTTGAGTTCCATCTAGTTTCCCAGATGCAACGTGTGTTCTATGTCCTCTGAAGCACAGTAGTGACAAGTTAGTTCGGAATTATCGCTTCAGGACCACACAGGCACGCAGCCCTGGGAAAGCATCTTCACAGTAACCATAGCAGCGAGGATGTCGACAGTCATAAGCAAGTGGACAAGACAGACACAAGACGTGCTGGATACGGAGAAGCATCCCACTAACAAGCTACTGGACACGCAGCCGCTTAGAACTGCATGAAATCAGCACGGAGGGCACTAAGACATAGTGCACCAACGCTTTCAACGCACGAAAACCAACAGGGGCTTAACGACGAGCCCTCTCAAAAGCAAGCAAGGAAAGAAAGTTCCCTGGGATTATTACTACTACTATTATTACAATAAATGCAGCAGTTTTCTGCTCCGGCCGCCCCGCACAGCGCAGCGCGGAGCTCACCTGGCGCCGGCGCGGGGCTCCCTGCGGCAGTGCCCGGGGCACAGCGGCGGCTGCGGGACGGGCCCGGCCACCTGCCCGCCGTTCTCAGCCGTTAATAACCATTATTACACCGGCAGCAGCCGCAGCTCAAAGCGCTGTCCCGGGAAGCGAAGGTGGAGATAACGTTCCCGCGGATCTAATCGAGTTTCCGCTGTTGCAACCGCTTTTAATTACCCTCCGAACGGCACATCGCATGGCGATCCTCTACAGACACCCGAGCGGGCACGGCGAAAGCAGGACGCCCGTAAACGCTTTCCAGCCCGCCCGTCTCACAAAAAGCCATTTGGCACTTATGGAAGTCGCCCCCTCCCGTCCCGCACTTACAGGTAGGAGGTGAAGGCGCTGAGGTTGGCGGGCACGGCCGTCAGCCCCAGGTCGGAGCAGTCGGCGCGGAGCAGCATGCCCTCCTGCTCGCAGCGGCACGGCGCAGGACAGCCCCGCGGGCGCTGCCCGCCGCCCCGCGCTCCCCGCCGCAGCCCGGGCAGGCAGAGCAGGAGAAGGAGGAGGAGGAGGGCACGGGCAGCGCGGGACGTCGCCATGGGTCCCGGCTCGCACGCCCCGCGGCCGGCTGGGCTCGGGGAGCTGCTGCGGCCGCCGCCGCCGCGCCGCTGTCTGTGGTAGCATCTCAGCTTACACGCTGCTTTAAAGCCCTGCGGCCGGCACCGCGCGCCCGCTGACGCCGCCCCAGCCTTGCCCGCCGTAGCGCGGCGGCCCTGCCCGCGTCGCAGTACGAGCGGGCGGGCGGGCGGGGAGAGGCGGGAGGCGGGGGGTACCCGGGGCGGGGCGGCCGCAGAGCTTCAGGGCTCGCCTCAGGGCGCGAGCTCCCCTCAGGACAGCGGCGTGCGGGCAGCGGTCGTGAAATGGCGGTTGGCCCCTTCCCTCCCTCTTTTCCCTCAAAACTGAAGGAGAGGTGAGGATGGCAAAATTTTGAGCTTTCTTGCTGTGCCACATCGGTGTTGTGCTTGTTCTTTTTTGTTCCCTTCCAAATCACACCACAAGCTCCAGGCTTAGGACTTGCAACCGGTTTAATAACTAAGTTCCAGCCCAAGTCTTGTTTAAACTGGTGACTGGATGGTTGGTCAGGTTGCTTGCTATGCCCCAGGGAGCATTAGTTAAAGGTTTTCGGCTATGCCGTCTCTGAATCTACAATTAAATCTGAAATGAGAGCCTAATGAAAAGGCCAGCAAAATACTTGTTTTTACATACCACCCAGGTTCTAGTCCCTATTCCCACCTCTGGACCATCATTGGATGTAACCTGAACTGCAGAAGGACCCTGCACTGGAGCTCAAGTGCTCCATTTAAATTAATAAAGAAGGAATCTGCTGTCTTGCTCGTTAGGCCAAATGCTTTGTCAGTCTAGGCCTATGGGCTGGTGGGAAGCTTTCCCCAAGCATCACCTTATCCTAAGCTAATGAGAACGGCCATTGAAAGCATAGATTTACAGGAAGAAATGGCCAAGTAGAAAAATTGCAAGAACCAGTGTGCAGTAGGGTTACCTTTTCTATCCAAAATCTCAGACTTTCCATGCCTAATGTCTCTGCAAAATAGCAGTTGTTCTGTTTCTGAACTGCCTGGCAACTCTGCCCATGGCAACAGGTTAGAAAAGGATGATCTCGAAGGTCCTGTCCAATCCAAACCATTCTATGATTCTATGTTGTGCTGAATGAATACGTGCTAATGGCTTGATAAATTCTGAGTATTTTACTTTATTCTGGAGCAAAATAGTCCTTGTTAGGCATCTATACTTCATGACGTTAGAGTCACGAAAGTTCTCTGACAAAGGTATCAGAATAGTTTTAGTTAACAAAGAAGTAAATATTTCTCATAAGTGTAGGGAAATAGTATTTATATAACCTGAGGCCATTAAGCACATATTTTGTTTGTTCTAGAAAGCAAGGCGTATGCTGCTTGTTCCTTTTCTGTTGAGGATTTGATCCAGTTGCACAAGATATCTGCAAGTGGACAGACAGATCAATTTGTAGTGAGGGTTTAACTTTAAAAATTATCCTGCAAGTGTTGTTTATTTTTCATGAATACATTTGTTCTACTAGTGACTTTCTTAGAAACATTAAATGTGCTGCTATTTAATTTAAAGAATTTTTGGAAGAAGGATAGCTTGAGGACTAAAAGAAGGATGTGACAAGATGGATAGTTCTTACATTTGGGCACTTAAATTAGGCTTTACAGTTATTTTCTTTTCATGTTTGTTACAGGTCTCTGATTCTCCACAAAGAGAAAAGGAAAAACATCTGTCAGTTTGGTAATATTTTAGGGAGGTGCTGCTGTTCCAAAAGGCTGTCCTTCGACTTACTGCAGATTCTCACATCTTGGCATGCTGTCCCTGTCACTTCGAGTAAAATCCATGCTGCAGCCATTTTTGGATTTTGCCAAGGTAGTAAACAAAACCCAAAGGGTTCTCAGCAAAACATTGTCTTAAATCTCTTCCTGTCTTCCTGATACTCAAACAAAGAAGCTGTCCTCTGATTGTGATAGTATGATGACACTCCAGCTTAAGGCTTATCGATAGAAAAGATATGTTCCTGGATTGCTTGTGTACTAAGAAACAAAACATGTTATGCCTTACATGCACACAAAAAGCACACCAGTTCATACAGCAGATAGATATATTTAATGTGTTTTGGGGGCAGATCACTAATTACAGCAGGACAGACTTTAGATTTCATGTGAAAGCTGATTTTAAAGTACAGAACTATAAAAAGAAACTTTAACTCCTATTACTGCTTTGGAAGCTTAAACTGGATGAACTGATTAAAAAAAATAGCGTGGCTAAAGCATTTAACAATGGAAACTTGTACCTCACTCTGCAATGGTTGGTTGTCCCAGCCAAAATGGAGTTTAAAGCAGAAATGGTAACAGATCCTGCACTATCAAAGGTAGCAGCCAGTGCTTAGATATTAAAGCAAGTCCAATACAGAGCCAAAGTAAAAAAAAATTACAATTGGGAAGGTCAAGGTACAGTTGAACATACCACGTTTCTTCCTTTCTTGTCCATGGTAAGTACCTAGGAGGCAGTTCAACCAAGTAGTTAGGCTGTGGTAAGAACAAAGCTGTTGTACAGAGTGGGATTTCTTTTTTTACCCACTGGGGGAACAAATTCTTCATTGGGCATGTTGTAGTCCTTACACTGAAAGACAAGTATGAAGCTCCACTAGTCCTTAGGCTGTGCTACTTCAGAGCAGTGCTGGAGCTGCCCAGTTAACTGTGCAGAAGGATTCTTTTCCCTTTGCAGGACACCTGACTTATCCTTTTGTTCTGGCCAGCCTTGAGGAACTGCATATGCCGTTTAATACCTAACACTGGTGTTTTTATGCATATGGCAGAAGGCTGTATACTATGTTCAATTTTGTATTTACCTGTCAGTATACATTCACACTTGTGTCATGTACCTTTCTTGTTTCAGTGAGAATCTTAAGCCAAAACATGTATTTAAAGTGCTCTTCAGGCCAAGGCAGATGGCACCATTTTTGTCTTACATAGTAAATGGAGAATGGTTAGGGCAGAATCTCTCCTAGAACCTAGAAGAAATACAAAACTTTAATTACTCTCGCCTGATTTACCACATGGCCACAACATGTCAATTGCAATGATATTATGGATTATGTGTCATTAACTTGTTTTTGTTCAGATTTTCATGCTATTTAGGGCATGCTCTGTCATGAATCTTTAGAAATCATCTTTTTATGTTGATTCTTTTGTTTGGCACACTGCCACCTAGCTGCAGTCTTCCCTCATCAGTTCTGAAGTTACGCTAGAAGCAAGATGAAACATTTGACAAGTGAGGTTTACTTGGATTCACCTGAAATATTCTTCGGTAGAGAAACTGCTGATGGGAAGAAGGGACAAAAATAGAAAAATAGTATTGTTATTACAAATCATACAGTGACAGTAGACTCAGTACAATTTTGAAGCAAGTTGTGATGTGCTGACATGATTTTCTCTCTGAAAAAAAATTGATTGCAAAGCACACACATGAAGTGGAAAAGTCATATTTGTCCAGGCACATTTTAATAGGTAGTGATTTGGGAAAATAAATGAGGAAGAAATGTAAATACATAGGAGGAAGATTTACTGAATATTTGTTTGGAGAGAATGAAAGCTGATCATTACAGTAACTCTCTGTATAGGAAATAAAATCCATGTGTTAGAGTGAAGATGTGGAAATAAGCTATATAAAGAATAACTATTACTTTCAGTTGAGGTGGATGTGACATCATTTAGGGAATTAAAGCCAGGCTGCAAAAGCATTAAGTGGATATTTCACCAAAATTGGAAAGATGTGCTTTAAATAACACTTGCAATGACACTTTTTAACTCTATCAGTAATTGATCTGCTACTGTATTTTTGTATATCTGTATCTCATATGAAGTCACAAGAAGAGAACACGAATGCTGTGTGTAAATGTACACAAAGAATGGTAAGATAATGCAGTAATGTCTCTTATTAGTACAACTAATATTTGAAAACATCAGCTCTATTTTTGGATCATCAGTCTTTTTTTCTCAAGCTGTATCCAACTGTCCGATCAATGTTTGCCTTAGAGAATCATCATCAGACACAATACAGTTTTTTAAGAACCACGAGGCATTAGCAGTATGGCACCAAGGCAAGTCAAATTGTCTGTGTCCTTCTTCTAGCCAGATTTATATGGTGTTCTGAAATGCATCCTGATAGTCGGTAAGTCATTGCAACAGGTCTATGAGTGAGACCATCTGTCATGTTTTCACATGCATTCGTCTGTCTTTACATGTATAGGAAAGCATATGATAGATTTGAACCCCAAATAACAAGTATGAATCAAATCTTGCTTAAAAAAGACTGAAAAAATGTGAAAAAACATGGCATTGGAAAGAGACGTTGTGATGGATGAATCACTGTGACTGTTTTCTCAGTTGCACAGTTTTTGGACTATTTATCACTGCACCAGAGTAATCAGTCATTCAGTTTAACAGTAAATTTTGAAGCCAAACACTAAATAATTTGCATTATAGCTCAATAGTGAGCCCAGAAAGTGCCATATTCAGTGGTGTTTGTCAGTGGGACTTCGAGGAAGCTCTGCAAAGTATTTCTCACTTAATGCAACAAAAGTTCCATATTTCAATGGAAAGTCAATACATCCACATCTGTGAGGAAGTTAACTCCAGTTCATAAAGAGTTGCAGAGTTTTTTCCCTAACATTTTTAAAACATAAAACCCTTGACTATGTGGGTGTGTGGAGATGTATGATGTATTTCTGTGTCCTGTACGTGCTGTGGAGATGTGCATTCTTCTTTGGGTAAAGATGAGAGCTGATACATACCATGTGCATGCATAGAGTCATTTCTTAATTTAGCAACTCATACAGAAATTCTGTCCAATTCTTTTAATCCTTCCTTCTTTCACTGTGTCTGTGTGGCAAACACCCTGGGGTTCCTGTGGTTTTTGAAGTGTATTTGCATGATACTGTATAAAGAATGAATACATTGTTTTGCAGTTATTTGAAGGAGGTCACAACAATGGATTTTTTTCTTTTTCTTTTCCTTTCTCTTTTTCTTT